>NC_057721.1:79221246-79230146 GCF_004010195.1 Chiloscyllium plagiosum
CACAAACACCACCCCATCCAATCTACTTGATCTAAAGAACTTCCAATCAATATTTGGGAAGTTGAAATCGCCCATGACTACTACCCTGTGGCTTCTGCACCTTTCCAAAATCTGTTTCCCAATTGTTTCTCCACATCTCTGCTGCTATTGGGGGGCCTATAGTAAACACCCAACAAGGTGACTGCTCCTTTCCTATTTCTGACTTCAGCCCATACTACCTTCAAAGACAGATCCCCCTCGAACTGCCTTTCTGCAGCCGTTATACCATTTCTAATTAGCAACGCCACCCCCCTCCTTTTTTACCACCCTCCTTGCATATCCACATGCTTATCTAAAAGTCCCTTAAACGCCCCAATGATATCTACCTCCACCACCACCCCTGGCAGCCCAATCTACACTCCTACCACTCTCTGGGTAAAACACTTGTCCCTCACATCTCCTTTGACCTTTTCCTCTCTCACCTTAAATGCACGTCCCCTACTATGAGACATTTCATCTCTGAGAAAGAAATTCTGATCATCAACCCTATCTATGCATCTCATAACTTTACAGACTTCTATCAAATCTCCCCTCAGCCTCCACCACTCCAGAGAAAACAGCCTGAGATTTTCTCACCTCTTCTTATAGCTCATACCCTCCAATCCAGGCAGCATCCTGGTAAACCCCTTCTGTACCCACTCCAAACTCTCTATATCTTTCTTGGTAATGTCCTGACCAGAACTGAACACAATACTCTAAGTGTGACCTAACCAAAGCCTTAAGAAGCTACAACATGAGATCAGACTCGTCTATTCAATTCCCGATCAATAAAGGCAAGCATGCCATATGCTTTTTATACCACAATATCAACTTCTGTGGCCACTATCAGGGAGCTACAGACTTGAAACCAAAATGACACAAGTTCGCTGATGACTCCACCATAGTCGGTCGAATCTCAGATGTTGATGAAACAGACTACAGATGGGAGGTGGAAGACCTGGAAAAATGGTGCATTGAGAACAACTTAGCTCTCAATATCGGCAAAACCAAGGAACTCATTATTGATTTTTGGCGGGATGTTACTCATGCCCCCCTTACCCATTAACAGCAGAGAGGTGCAATGAGTGGAGAGTCAAGCTCCTGGGAGTGGTCATCCACAACAAGCTTTCTTGGACTCTTCATGTGGATGCAGTGGTTCCAAAGGCCCAACAATGTCTCTTCCTCCTCAGACAGCTGAGAAAATTTGGCATGACGGCGAATACCCTCGCCAACCTTTATAGGTGCCCATTGAGAGCATTCTGTCTGGATGTATCACTACCTGGTATGGCAATTGTACCATTCAAGATTGGAGACGGTTACAGAGAGTGGTGAACTCAGCCTGGACAATCTCCCATCTACAGAATCCATCTACCAGGCCCGCTGTCAAGGAAAGGCCACCAGCATTCTCAAAGATCCATCCCACTCTGGCAATGTTTTTCTATAATCTCTACCATCGGGGAGAAGGTACAGAAACCTGAACACACGCACCAGCCAGTTTCGTAACAGTTTCTACCCTACTGTTGTTAGAATACTGAATGGACTTTCAAACTCTTAACATTCGCCTGTACCTGTGTTTTTGTTTTTGCTGCTGTTTACCTATTATTTACTTATTAATGCTATTTAATTATGTGATCTGCCTGTATTGCTCGCAAGACAGAGCTTTTCACTGTGCCTCGGTACATGTGACAATAAATTCAATTCAGTTCATGTTACTGGGATTGGTGGGAAGTAATTTTTAATGAAGAAGTTAGAAGTTTACAAATGGATACAGATCGGTTGGGTGAATGTTTTGCAGATGGAGTTTCTAATGGATAACTGTGAGGTTATTCATTTTGATAGGAAGAATAGAAACATAGCTTGTTATCTAAATGGAAAGAAATTGCAGAATGTTTCAGCGCAGAAGGATTTAGGAGACTTAGTACATGATTCACAGAAAGATAGTGCGCAGGTACAACAGGTAATAAGGAAGAGAAATGCAATTTTGGCATGCATTGCTCAAGCCATAGAGTACGAAAGTAAAAGAAGCATAGAGAGTGTAAAAGGGAAATGTTGCTGCTACTATCCAAGACATTAGTGAGACTGCAGCTGGAGTATTGCACATTGTTTTGGCCCCGTTACTTGCATTAGAAGCAGTTCAGTGAAGGTTCACTACATTGATTCCACAGATGAGGGCTTATGAAGAGAGATTGGGCAGTTTAGGCCTATACTCTCTGGAGTTAAAAAGATGAGAGGAGATTTAATTAAGGTGCATAAGATTCTATCTAAGGAGATTGACAAAGTAGATGTACATTAGATGTTTGCCCTTGTGGGACAGTCTAGAATGAGAGGTCAAAGTTTTCAGATGGAGGGGTGGGGATAGATTAATGCAGACTTGAGGAGGAATTACTTCTCCCAAAGGAAGGTGTATCTGTGGAATTCACTGCCCCAGAGTCTGGTGGATTCTGGGACATTGAATAAATTTAAGGAGGAGTTAGACAGGTTTCTAATTAGTAATGGGCTACAGGGTTATGGAGAATGGGCAGGAAAGAGGAGTTGAGTCCAGGATAAGATCAGCCATGATTGTATTGAATGGTGGGGCTGAATGGCCTCCCCATGCTCCCAGTTCTTAACTTTCTATGTTCTTGTTTACAATATCAAAGAAGGTTAGGATACTGAAGGAGACCATTCGGCCCATCGAGTCTGCATTGAATGGAATTGAATTTAATTTAATTTAATTTAAGTCTGCACCAGCTATTGAAATGAGCATGATATTTTGGGATCATTCTCCTGTCTTTTCCTTGGATCCTTGCACATTGTTTCTGTTTAAATAATCACCCAATAGTCCTTTGAACATCTCAGTTGAACCTGTCTCCATGATACTGCCTGGCAGTGCATTAAAGGTTGAGCCACCCATTGGGAGACAAAGGTTTTTTCACATCACATTAGCTACTTTTGTGAGCCACATTATATGTGTGCCCTCTCATCCTCAATCTTTTTATAAATAGGAACAGCTTCTCCTGTCGACTCTATCCAGGCTGCTCATGATTTTGAAAGTTTCTATCAGATCTTCCCTTAGTCTTTTTCTCTGTGAGGAGATTTGGATACTTGTGGGGGGGATGACTTACCAGGGGTAAGTAACGGGGCTCAGGTCTCTGGCACGGAGCCTGTCCCCGTTACTCAGAAGGGAAGGGTGGAGAAGAGCAGAGCAGTAGTAATTGGGGACTCGATAGTTCGGGGCACAGATAGGCGGTTTTGTGGGAACGAGAGAGACTCACGTTTGGTATGTTGCCTCCCAGGTGCAAGGGTACGTGATGTCTCTGATCGTGTTTTCCGGGTCCTGGAGGGGGAGGGGGAGCAACCCGAAGTCGTGGTCCACATTGGCACCAACGACATAGGTAGGAGGAGTGCCGAGGATGTTAGACAGACTTTCAGGGAGCTAGGTTGGAAGCTCAGAGTTAGAACGAACAGAGTTGGTGTCTCTGGTTTGTTACCCGTGCCACGTGATAGAGATTCGAGGAATAGGGAAAGAGAACACTTAAATGCGTGGCTACAGGGATGGTGCAGGAGGGAGGGATTCCGAGGGACACCCTCTCCAATCCCCTCCAGGCCTTTGACCTGCCCTATTTCTGCTCTCAGCCTCTCCAACCTGCTCCAGGCCTTCAGCTCTCCGTTCCTGATTTCAGCCTCTCCAGGCCTCTGGCCCACCCTATTCCTGCTCTCACCCTCTCCAATCCCCTCCAGGCCTTTGACCTGCCCTATTTCTGCTCTCAGCCTCTCCAACCTGCTCCAGGCCTTCAGCTCTCCGTTCCTGATTTCAGCCTCTCCAGGCCTCTGGCCCACCCTATTCCTGCTCTCACCCTCTCCAATCCCCTCCAGGCCTCTAGCCCACTCCATTCCAGATCTCGGCATCTCTAAGGTAAGTTTTTTTTAATTAAAAAAACTTTAAAATCTTTGAGAAAAGAAAGAGTGAGATAGTAGGGGAGGACAAAATGGACGAGTCCCTGGTTGAGACTCCACAATGTCCTAACCTGCAATGTCTTTTCTTCATTTTAATGTTAGGGGTATGTATGACCTACCATACAAGTGAACTCAACACACTTGCAATCACTTATCGAGGTGGTGAAAATTCAGAAACTGCAAAGGTAAACTACAGGATCTTCCAGATCAACAGCAAATGGTGGTGTCAGGACTGGAGGTATCAAACAGGTCCAAATCACTCTAATATAAATTGCTATGTTAAGTGAACCAACACAACTTTCTCAATTGTAATTTTTCAGCCCTTTTGGTGGAAGGAATGTCTGGTTAGAGAGCTCAGTCCCAGTTTCAAGGACACCAAGAAGGAGGAACTGAAAGTATTTCAAAGGTTATACCAAAGCACTGAGGCTGTACCTAACAGAGAAGGATGAACAGCCTGAGTACCTTTTCTGTTGAAAGGGACTTGACTGGGTCGGTACAGTGAGATTGTTTCCCCTTGTGAGAGTCTCGTACCAGAGGGCTTAACTTAAGAATAAGGGGTCACCCTCACTCAAGATGGAGATGTGGAAGCAATTTTTCTCTCAAAGGACAGCGAGTATTTGGAATTTCCTTTATCAAAAGACTGAAGATGCAGAATATTTGCATGTATTTAAGGCGAAGGTAGATAGTTTCTTGATTACCAAAGGGATGAAAGATTTTCAGGGATATATAGGAATGTCTGAAGTAAAGATTGGATCAGCCATGATCTTATTCAATGATGAAGCAGGCTTGAAGGGCCAAATGGCCTACTCTTATTCAGGGATAAACAGATTAGTAGAATAGGGATCGGCATTAATAGAAATCCTTGTGGTGGTGTTTCCCATTTGAAGGAGAGTATCTATTGGCTGTCAACATAAAGCGCTCTGTAAGAAATGAAATTTGCTTACAGTCATTCATGGGAATGAGAATCACTGGTAAAGCCTATATTTAATGCCTATCCCTGATTGACAGAGGACAGTTCGGAGTCCTGTGGGTCTGGCGTCACCTGTCGGCCAGACCGGATAAGGATGGTGTTTCCTTCCCTAAAGAACAGGAGTGAACCAGATGGGATTTTCCCCAACAATCAACGACTGTTGTCATGATCATCATCAGAATCTTCATTCCAGATTTTTTATTGAATTCAAATTCAAGATTGTGACAGGATTCAAACCTGGGTCCCCAGGTCATTACATGGGCCTTAGTCCACAATACCACTAGGCCATTGCCTCCCCAGTGACATACAGCTTATGAGAGGTAGTGAGTGACAGTAACAGGTGTGTACACCAACTCAAAAAGTAGAAAAGAGTGAATTACATTCCCCATTGGTTTTGAGTCACTTTAAGGTCAGAAAAATCGAAAAGATAGAAGATGACAGGTTTCTTTCCCTAAATAATCTGAGTGAAAAAGATGCATTTTTCAATAATTCAGTATGTTCTCCACTGCCATTACTGGTTTGGATATTTTACTCAGATATAATGGAGCTAATTGAAGTTAAATAATCCAGTCACAATGATGAAATTTATATCCATATTCTTGGTTTCTTAGGCCCAGTGTCTGAACTACGAGCCCAGTAACATGACCACTAACCAAATTAATTAATGCAGAGGTAACACCTTATCAAGAGACTGTGGTGAAATAGAACAAAGAACATGGAACAGGCCCTTTGGCCCAAAATGTTGGATCAAACATGACATCAAGTTAAACTAACCCCTTCTGCTTGCCCTTGGTCCTCATCCCTCCATTCCTTGCATATTTATCCACTTATCTAAAAGTCCCTTAAATGCCCCTTTTGTATTTGCCTCCCAGATGACCACCTATTTTGAGCAACTTGCTTTTACCCCATCTGTCATCCAAACAGCCCTCCACCACACCACCTCCATTCCCTGTTGCACTTCTCTAAAGGACCCCCAATAAACACAATAGAGTCTGCTTTATCCTCACCTATCACCCCACCAGTGTCTGCATCCAATGCATCATCCTTAAACACTGCCACCAACTCCAATTAGACCCCACCACCAAGAACATCTTCCCCTCCACACCCCTCTCTGCCTTCCACAAGGACCGTTCCCTTCGACAGTCCCTGGTTTGCGCCACTCTCCCCAACAAACCCCTGAACCCACAGGTACCTTCCCCTGCATCCAGAAAAGATGTAAAACCTGCCAGTACACCACTCCCCTCACCTCCATCCAGGGCCCCAAACAGTTCTTCGAGGTGAGACAGAGGTTCACCTGCCTCTCCTCAAACCTAGTTTACTGCATTGGGTGCTCCCGATGTAGTCTTCTCGACATTGGGGAGACCGAACATAAACTTAGGGGACGGCTCACTGAGAATTTCAGCCGGGCCGCAGGGGCTGATCGGACCTCCCAGTCTCAGCCCATTTCAATTCCCCTGCCCACTCCCTTTCCAATATGACCATCCTTGGCCACCTCCATTGCCACAATGAATCAGACGGCAAATTGGAGGAACAACACCTCATCTTCCACTTCGGCAGCCTACAAGTCAACATTGAGTTCTCCAATTTCAAATAACCTCCCTTCCCATCCCCTGACTTCCTTCCCAGCCCCTACCCCTCCCTCCCACTCCTCCAACCAGATTCATTCCTCCTATTGACCAACCAGGTCATACTCTCTACCCATCTTCACCTATCCCATCTTAGCGTGTTCCACATTCCTAACACTTTCTGTGTAAAAAGCTTGCCCCTCACATCTCCTTTGAACTTTCCCCCTCTCACTTTATATGCATGCCCCCTAGTGTTTCAACGCTGAGAAAAACACTCGGAACATCAACCCTATTTGTGCATCTCAAAGTTTTATAGACTTCTATCAAGTCTTCCCTCAACTTCCACTGCTCCAGAGAAAACAACTTGAGTTTTTCTAGCCTCTCTTTGTAAATTATACCCTCTAATCCAGGCAGCATCCTGGCAATCCTCTCCTGCGCCCTCTCCAAAGCCTCCACATCCTTTCTGTAATATGGTGACCAGATTTAAATGCAATACTCTCAGTGTGATCCAACCAAAGTCTTAAAACGCTGTAACATGATATCCTGACTCTTCTATTTAATTCCCCAAGCAATAAATACAAGCATGCCATATGCTTTCTATGCCAGCCTACCCACCTAAGTGGCCACTTTCAAGGAGCTACAGACTTGAACCCCAAGATCTCTCTGTGCATCAATGCTGTTCAGGATCCTGCCATTAACTGTGTGCTTTTCCTTAACATTTGATTGCCCAAATTGCAGCACCCCACACTTACCAGATAAAACTCCACCTGCCTTTTCTCTGCCCTTATCTGCAACTGACCTATATCTCACTGTACTTTTTGACAATCCTCTACAGTATCTACAGTTCCTTCAATCATTGTATCATCTGTAAATCTATTAACTCCCATTTTCACCCAAGTCATTTATATATATATTACAAACAGCAGAATTCCCAGTATGGATCCCTGTGGAACACCACTCATCACGGACTTCCAGCCTGACTAAAATCCATGCAGACAACATCCACAGCTCTACCCTCATCGATCACCTTTGCCATCTCCTTGAAAAATTCAATCAAGTTAGCAAGACATGACCTGCTCTGCACAAAGAATTTTACAATTCTTGCATGGTATTTTGTAAATGATCACTGTTTCCAAAATGATCTCCACTGAAAGGTCAGTCACCTGAAAAGGCTCATTAGCCAATACAAGGTCCAGTATGGCCCCTCCTCTAGTTGGACTCTCCACATACAGTTACCAGAAATCCTCTTGGATGCACTTAACAAATTCTGCCCCATCTGAGTCTCCTGCTCTCAGGGAGACCCAGTCAATGTTGGAAAATTTAAAGTCACCCACTGTGGATGATCTCTCCAGTACATCCTTTCTGAATGCAAGATGTAGCATTCTCCCTGATGAGTAATGCAACTCCTCCACCTCTTTTACCTTCTTCTCTGTCTTGTCTAAAACAACGAAACCTTGGAACCGTTGAGCAGCCAGTCTTGCCCTTTCTCAGCCAAGTCTCTGTAATGGCACAATATCATAGCGATTTTTGAGAAGACTTGTAGCACAGGTTGAAGGTATGGATGTAAGTTTGCTCACTGAGCTGAAAGGTTTGTTTTCAGACGTTTCGTCACCATGACTAGGTAACATTATCAGTGAAAGTCTCAGCATGTCCCGCCTCTCTATTTATAGGTCTTGGTTTCTTAAGGTGGGTGATGTCATGTCCAGTTCTTCATTTCAAGGGGAGGTAGATGGGATCCAAATCGATGTGTTTATTGATGGAGTTGTGTCTTTTGTTTCGCCTGTCCTAGGATGTGTGTGTTGTCCCAGTCAAAGTGGTGTCCTTCTTTGGCTATATATATGGAAACTAGTGATAGTGGGTCATGTTGTTCGGTGACTAGTTGGTGCTTATGTATCCTGGTGGCAAGTTTCGTGCTTATTTGTCCAATGTAGTGTTTTTTACAATTCTTGCAAGGTATTTTGTAAATGATGTTAGTTTTGCTGGAAGTATCTAATGGATCCTTGAGGTTCATTAGTCATTGTTTAAATGTGTTGGTAGGTTTGTGGGCTACCAGGACACTTGCCACCAGGATACATGAACATCAACTAGCCACCAAATGACATGACCCACTATCACTAGTTTTACTGGGACAACACACACATTCTAGGACAGCCAAAACAATGACACGCACGAGAATTCCCAAGGCCTGGCATTCCAACCAGAATGGTGGCACAAGGCGGCACGGTGGCACAGTGGTTAACACTGCTGCCTCACAGCGCCAGAGACTCGGGTTCAATTCCCGCCTCAGGCGACTGACTGTGTGGAGTTTGCATGTTCTCCCCTTGTCTGCGTGGGTTTCCTCCGGGTGCTCCGGTTTCCTCCCACAGTCCAAAGATGTGCAGGTCATGTGAATTGGCCATACTAAATTGCCC
>NC_057721.1:79234510-79239452 GCF_004010195.1 Chiloscyllium plagiosum
GGAATCCTGAGGGACAGGATGTACAGGTATTTGGAAAAGCAAGGACTGATTAGGGATAGTCAACATGGCTTTGTGCATGGGAAATCATGCCTCACAAACTTGATTGAGTTTTTTGAAAAAGTATCAGAGAGGATTGATGAGGGCAGAGCGGTAGACATTATCTGTATGGAGCTGAAAATGTGTTGCTGGAAAAGCGCAGCAGGTCAGGCAGCATCCAAGGAGCAGGAGAATCGATGTTTCGGGCATGAGCCCTTCTTCAGGAATCTGCAGTCTTCACTTTCTCCATTATCTATATGGACCTCAGGAAGGCGTTCGACAAGGTTCCGCATGGGAAACTGGTTAGCAAGGTTAGATCACATGGAATACAGGGAGAACTAGTCATTTGGATACAGAACTGGCAGAAGACAGAGGGTGGTTGTTTTCAGACTGGAGGCCTGTGACCAGTGGAGTACTACAAGGATAGTTTCTGAGTCCACTACTTTTTGTCATTTATATAAATGATTTGAATGTGAGCTTAAGAGGTACGGTTAGTAAGTTTGCAGATGACACCAAAATTGGTCGTGTAGTGGGCAGCGAAGAAGGTTACCTCAGATTACAACAGGATCTTGATTAGATGGGCCAATGGGCTGAGTAGTGACAGGTGGGGTTTAATTTAAATAAATGTGAGGTGCTGCATTTTGGGAAAGCAAATCTTAGCAGGACTTATACACTTAATGGTAAGGTCCTAGGGAGTGTTGCTGAACAAATAGACCTTCGAGTGCCAGTTCATCGGTCCATAAAAGTTTGATTGGCAGGTCGATAGGGTAGTGAAGAAGGCGTTTGGTATGCTTTCCTCTATTGGTCAGAGTAAAGAGTCAAGGAGTTGGGAGGTCATGGTGTGGCTGTACAGGACATTGGTTAGGCCACTTTTGGAATATTGCGTGTAATTCTGGTCTCCTTCCTATCGGAAGGGTGTTGTGAAACTTGAAAGGGTTCAGAAAAGATTTACAAGGTTGTTGTCAGGGTTGGAGGATTTGAGCTATAGGGAGAGGCTGAACAGGCTGGGGCTGTTTTCCCTGGAGCGTTGGAGGCTGTGGGGTGACCATATGAAGTTTATAAAATCATGAGGGGAATGGATAGACTAAATATGGTCTTTTCTGTGGGGTTCCCTCATCCATAGATTTAGGGTGAGAGGGGAAAGATATAAAAGACACCTAAGGAGCAACAATTTCATGCAGAGGCTGGTGTGTGTATGGAATGAGCTACCAGAGGAAGTGGTGGAGGCTGGTACAATTGCAACATTTAAAAGGCATCTGGATGGGTATTGAATAGGAAGGGTTTGGAGAGGTATGGGCTGGTGCTGGCAGGTGAGACTAGATTAGGTTGGGATATCTGGTCGGCATGGACGGGTTGGACCGAAGGGTCTGTTTCTGTGCCGTACACGTTCCTGACTCTTTGACTCTGTGTCAGTTAGGTGAGTGTCAGAGTGAGGGATGTCGTACTGAGGTGTATGTGAAAGAAAACTGCTTTCCAAAATATATTGACTGTTTCAATTAGATTGAAAGTAATGAAGTAAAGGTAATGAGAGAAAAATCTTTCTCATGCAGCAAGTCGTTAGGGGATGGGGTACACCATCTGAAAATAGTGACAGAGACAGGTTTGATTTTTTTTCACTTGTTGGATATGCATATAGCCAGCTGAGCCAGTATTTATTGCCTGTCACTAAATGCCCTTGAGAAAATGGTGGTGAGTTACCATCTTGAACCAGAGCAGTGCATGTGCTGGGGTTCAACCCACAATACCCTGAGAGAAGGAATTCCAGAATTCCAACCCAGCAACAGTGAAGGAACAGTGGTATATTTCCAAGTCAGAATGGTGAGTGACTTGGAGGGGAACTTGTGGGGGGTGGCGTTCCCATGTATCTGCTACCCTTGTCCTTCTAGATGGAAGTGTTCTTGAGTTTGAAAGGTGCTGTCCAAGGAACTTTGGTGAATTTGTGCAGTGCATCTTGTAAATAGCACACACTGCTGCTCCTGTGCGTTGATTATGGAGGGATGCAATGCCAATCAAGTGGCTGCTTTGACACTGGATGGTGTCAAGCTTCTTGAGTGTTGTGTAATTCTCAGCAAACATTCCTGACTCTGACTTCGTACTGTAGGGTAGGTCACTAATGAAGCAATTGGAGACGGTGGGCCCAGAACACTACCTTGAGGAGCCCCTGCAGTAATATCCTAAGACTGAGAAGACTGACCTCCTGCATTCGCAACCATCTCACGTTGAGTTAGGAATGACTCAATCCAGCTGAGGGTTTTACCCCCTGAGTCACATGGAGTCCAGTTTTTTTTTTGGACTTTTTGATGCCACACATGACAAAACATTGAGACTGAGAGCAGACATCCTCACTTTGCAGAGAGATGACATTGAAGTAAAGGGCCAAATGGCCTCTGCTTCTGCTGTCAACATCCTATGATTCTGTTTGTCCATCTCATGTCTCAGCAATGAATCTGGGGGATGCTGCTCATAGGAGAGTCTAGTGAAGCCCAACAATGAAGAATTCTAGTGCAACTCACAAATTAGTGAGAGGGACATGCAGGGACATTGCTTGCTGAAGGATTCTGTTGTGTTGCTTACCTTCAGAAGAGGAATCACCATCAGGAATGGGAGGGGGGAGAAAACACTTTGAGGAGAAGGGAATGATGATCCAAATTCCTTGGATCAAGGAATTTGTAAATAAAGAACCAACAAAGATATTATTTCTCACTGACTGACCTTATATTTCTGATGCTTTATTTTTACAGGTGCAAATGGGTCAATTTCTGCAAAGGGAAACCACTCAATCATTTCACAGCCTCTTGCTTGCAATAAAGCTGGAGCAGACTGCATTGACCAAACCCACTGCCTTTGAAACATTGTAGCATGGAACACTTTCAGTATCTAGCTCTGTTCTAAGACATCTGGGAACCCAATGAAGAATGGCTTCTGTCCCATGCAAGTGACCACCACAATACATTAGCCTGCATGAACTGTATCTCAACTGGTCTGAGAGGTGAGGGCTTGGTACATGGGAGCTGGGGGAGGGGAGGGTGGGAACACACTAAAATATGGCACATCTCAAGGATCAAACATTGTGTAACAAAGATCTAAACTGGGGAAATGGAAATGATGGAACCTCAAGTGTCTATAAGGTTCAAAGTTTGTGCGAAGATTTGTAGCTCGGGTGCTCGTTGCTGTGGTTCTGACACTAAAATATGGCACATCTCAAGGATCAAACATTGTGTAACAAAGATCTAAACTGGGGAAATGGAAATGTTGGAGCCTCAAGTGTCTATAAGGTCAAGCTTCAAGAGCAACTAACAACGTCATTGTGTACGGAATGGGATTATGTGAGAGACTTTGGTCATGTGGAGTGAGATAATGTCTAAGTGCTTTCCCAAAAGACAGAAGATAAAGGAATTAGCTGTCAAATGTAGTCAGAACTGAGACATGGCCCTCAAACACAATCATTGGTGCTGCTTCCCTCATGTCTGGAATTGGAAAAGATTATCAAACCTGCTTCCAATTTTCATGGTCCATCTCTGATTCATCCCTTCCTTTCTTTGACATCTCTGTTTAATTTCTGGAGATAGGCTGACTACCAATATCCATGACAAACCCACTGAGTCCCACAGTTCCCTGGATTATATATTCTCATACCCTGCTTCCTGTAAGGATTCCCAGTTTGTTGCATCTCAGGAATGTCCACCTTTTCCTCAGTAAGGACTCCTCACTGCCATGTTTGACAAGGCCCCTCAGCTGCGTCAGACCCATTTCTCACCCTCGCCCTCTGTCTTCTCTCTTGCAACAGCAATAAGGTCCCCCTTGTCCTCACCCACACAGCGTCCATATCTGAAAGGTCAAAAACTCCCATTTCCACCATCTCCAGACACATACTGCCCTCTCCTCCCTTGTCAGCAATCTGTGAGACTGTTTCCTTTGGGATATTTTCATCTACTCCTCCTCCATTCCCAATATCCCTCCCTACAGAACTACTGCACCTTCCCATGCCATCGTGTGAAATACAATAGGTGTCTGTTTATCTCCTCTCTCATCACCATCCAATGCCTCAAACACACCTTCCAGGTGAAATAGTGATTTATCCGCACTTCACTCAATCTAGTCTCCTGCATTCACTGCTCATGATATGGTCTCCCCTACATTGAGGAAGACGACATATGGAGTGGGTGACCACTTTGCAGGTCACCTACGTTCTGTCTGTAAGAATGACACTGAATTTCCAGTTTCCTGCCTATTCAGAGCACCACCCTATTCCATGATCAACACCTTTGACCCAGGCTTGCTGCAGTGCTCCAGTGAAGTTCAGCGCAAGTTGGAAGAACAATGTCTTCCAACTTGGAAGTACTTACAGCCTCCAAGATTCAACATTAGGTTTAACAATTTTAAACCAAGGACATCAATTTTAAACCTTGCTCCTCCAAGACCGTGTTAGGGAACTGGAGCTGGAGTTGGATGAACTTAGGATCATTCGGGAGGCAGAGGGGGTCATAGATCGGAGTTTAGGGAAGTAGTAACTCCAAAGATTGCAGACAGATGGGTGACAGTGAGGGGCACTGGGAGGAAGCAGCCAGTGCAGGAACCCCCTGCGGCCGTTCCCCTCAAGAACAAGTATACCGTTTTGGATACTTGTGGGGGAGGGGACTTACCAGGGGTAAGTAACGGGGCTCAGGCCTCTGGCACGGAGCCTGTCCCCATTGCTCAGAAGGGAAGGGTGGAGAAGAGGAGAGCAATAGTAATTGGGAACTCGATAGTTCGGGGCACAGATAGGCGGTTTTGTGGGAACGAGAGAGACTTACATTTGGTATGTTGCCTCCCAGGTGCAAGGGTACGTGATGTCTCTGATCGTGTTTTCCGGGTCCTTAAGGGGGAGGGGGAGCAGCCCGAAGTCGTGGTCCACATTGGCACCAAT
>NC_057721.1:79241256-79246951 GCF_004010195.1 Chiloscyllium plagiosum
TAAACACTGTGTTGATGACAGGTGTAAACATTGTGTTGATGACAGGTGTAAACACTGTTGACGACAGGTGTAAACACTGTGTTGATGACAGGTGTAAACATTGTGTTGATGACAGGTGTAAACACTGTTGACGACAGGTGTAAACACTGTGTTGATGACAGGTGTAAACATTGTGTTGATGACAGGTGTAAACACTGTTGACGACAGGTGTAAACACTGTGTTGATGACAGTAATAATCACGGTGTTGATGACAGTAGTAAATACTGTCTTGATGACATGTAAACACTGTGATGATGACATGAGTAAATACTATGTTGATGACAGGTGTCAACACTGTGCTGATGACACGTGTCAACACTGTGCTGATGACAGGTATAAACACTGTGTTGATGACAGGTATAATCACGGTGTTGATGACAGGTGTAAACTCTGTGTTGATGGTAGGTATAAACACTGTGTTGATGACAGGTATAATCACGATGTTGATGACAGGTGTAAACACTGATTTGATGACAGGTGTAAACACTGTGTTGATGGTCGGTATAAACACTGTGTTGATGACAGGTATAATCACGATGTTGATGACAGGTGTAAACACTGATTTGATGACAGGTGTAAACACTGTGTTGATGGTCGGTATAAACACTGTGTTGATGACAGGTATAATCACGGTTTTGATGACAGGTGTAAACACTGTGTTGATGGTCGGTATAAACACTGTGTTGATGACAGGTATAATCACGGTTTTGATGACAGGTGTAAACACTGTGTTGATGGTCGGTATAAACACTGTGTTGATGACAGGTATAATCACGGTTTTGATGACAGGTGTAAACACTGTGTTGATGGTAGATATAAACACTGTGTTGATGACAGTGATAATCACAGTGTTGATGACAGGAGTAAATACTGTGTTGATGATAGGTGTAAACATAGTGTTGATGACAGGTGTAAACACTGTTGATGACAGGTGTAAACACTGTGTTGATGACAGGTGTAAACATTGTGTTGATGACAGGTGTAAACACTGTTGATGACAGGTGTAAACACTGTGTTGATGACAGTAATTATCACGGTGTTGATGACAGTAGTAAATACTGTCTTGATGACATGCAAACACTGTGATGATGACATGAGTAAATGCTATGTTGATGACAGGTGTCAACACTGTGCTGATGACACGTGTCAACACTGTGCTGATGACAGGTATAAACACTGTGTTGATGACAGGTATAATCACGGTGTTGATGACAGGTGTAAACTCTGTGTTGATGGTAGGTATAAACACTGTGTTGATGACACGTGTAATCACTGTGTTGATGGTAAGTATAAACACTTTGTTGATGACAGGTATAATCACTGTGTTGATGACAGATATAAACACTGTGTTGATGACAGGTGTAAACACTGTGTTTATGACAGGAGTAAATACTGTGTTGATGACAGGTGTAAACACTGTGTTGATGACAGGTTTAAACTCTGCGTTGATGACAGGTGTAAACACTGTTGATGACAGGTGTAAACAATGTGTTGATGTTAGGTATAAACATTGTGTTGATGACAGGTGTAAACACTGTGTTGATGACACATGTAAACACTGTGTTGATGGTAAGTATAAACACTTTGTTGATGACAGGTATAATGACTGTGTTGATGACAGGTGTAAAGACTGTGTTGATGACAGGTGTAAACACTGTGTTGATGACAGGAGTAAATACTGTGTTGATGACAGGTATAAACACTGTGTTGATGACAGGTGGAATCACTGTGTTGATGACATGAGTATGTAGGGCTTTTGCCCGAAACGTCGATTTTGCCTGTCCTCGGATGCTGCCTGAATTGCTGTGCTCTTCCAGCACCACTGATCCAGAATCTGGTTTCCAGCATCTGCAGTCATAATCACGGTGTTGATGACAGGAGTAAGTACTGTCTTGATGACATGTAAACACTGTGTTGATGACAGGAGTAAATACTATGTTGATGACAGGTGTAAACATTGTGTTGATGGCAGGTATAAACACTGTGTTGATGGCAGGTGTAAACACTGTGTTGATGGTAGGTATAAACACTGTGTTGATGACAGGAGTAAATACTATGTTGATGACAGGTGTAAACATTGTGTTGATGGCAGGTATAAACACTGTGTTGATGACAGGTATAAACACTGTGTTGATGGCAGGTATAAACACTGTGTTGATGACAGGTATAAACACTGTGTTGATGACAGGTTTAAACTCTGCGTTGATGACAGGTATAAACATTGTGTTGATGACAGGTGTAAACACTGTGTGATGACAAGTGTCAACGCTGTGTTGAAGACACGTGTAATCACTGTGTTGATGACCGGTATAAACACTGTGTCGATGACGGGTGTAAACACTGTGTTGATGACGGGTGTAAACACTGTGTTGATGACAGGTGTAAGACAGAAAGTATAATTGAGATTCAACAGGAATACTGAAGGTTTAGTGCGGAAGTGGAGGAGACTGTACCTCAGCCTTTTCAAATGAAGAGGATGCTCGCCATTCCATGGTGACAGAGGAGAGAACTCTGTCACTCAAGGGTGCACCTGCCCCCGGTGGACCAAGTTAAAAATCACACAACACTAGGTCATGGTCCAACAGGTTTATTTGAATGTATTAGCGTTGAGAGCGCTGCTCTTTCATCCATGTCCTCGTAGCTAACGGGGCAGGATCATTGGACACAGAATTTATTGTACAAGATCAAAGTGTCATACAACTGATCTGATATATTGAACAAATCTAGATTGTTGCAAGGTCTTTAATCATTTAAAATGAGCGTACAGTTCTCGATTGATTAATATGTAAATCCCAGAACTTCTTTCAAGTCACAATTCCGAGGTAACTTCAGGTTTTATCAGTGGATTAAAGAAAAGGTGATATCTCAGCTCAGACAATGCATCAAGGTGTGAGGTTAGAGTCTGCCTGTGTCCCAAACGTGAGTCAGACTGGTTCTATTTCCAAAGTAGGAAATTATAAAATGTCACAAGGACTGACTGCCTCCAGATTGTGTGCTTTTTGAACAAAACAGAATGTATCTGTAAATGCTTATTTACCCCATTGATGTATATGTGTGTATGCATGCATGTGAGGGAGAGAGAGCATGTGTGTGGAAGAGAGAGAGAGAGAAAGATGTGTGTCCGTGTGTGAGTGAGGGAAAGAGTGAGTATGTGTGTAGGAGAGTGAAAGAGTGTGTATGTGTGTGTGAGAGTGTGTGTCTGTGTGTGTGTACGCTGGAGTATGATGAGGTATATGCCTCAGAGAGGATGTGACGTGCATGTGAGTAGATTATTGTAAGCAGTTTTGGGCTCCGTATCTAAGGAAGAATGCACTGGCATTGGAGGGGCCCAGAGGAGGTTTACAGGAATGATCCTGGGCATGAAGGTCTTGTCATATGAGGAGCTATTCAGGACTCTGGATCTGGAGTTGATGAAGTTTAGAAGGATGAGGGGACATCTGATTGAAACTTCCAGAATACTGATTGGCCTGGATAGAGTGGGCTTGGAGAAGATGCTTCCATTAGTAAGACCTGGGATAGAGCATCAGGGTGAAGAGACAAGGCTTTAGAACTCAGATGGAGAGGAATTTCTTCAGTCAGAGGGTGGTGGCTCATTGCCACAGAGGGCTGTGGAGGCCATGTCATTGATGAATGTACGACAGAGATAGGTAGGTTCTTGATTAGTAAGGGGTTCAAGGGTTGTTGAGGAGCCTGTGGGTCCCACCACTTTCCAAAATGAAAATCCAGTTTATGAGTGATACCCCAGAGAACTGCTGCATGACCTGCCAATTTCCCCTTGACCTTCCTTTCTCCAGCCCTTTAAGCTCTTTCTCCACCTCTCTAAGCGTGTTCTCCACCAACTCCAAGCCTTGCGAATATGCCACTCTGTCTCCGGCCACTGGTCAAGCTCTGAAGCACAGAGCTCAGGTTTCTGTGGTTTGGAGCACTTCCTCCACACGTGGTTATCTCGGTGCTGGGAGGGTCCGTGACTTCCCGTATATGAACAGTCACACCCTTAATTCAGGATGACCTCAGCTGACATGTCTTAGACTTACTTTGTCTTACTTCCTTTCAGAATTACTTTGTCTCAAAGTTACTCCCCTTTTCTCTCCCTTTCTTATCCTATTATTAGTGAATGTTATTAATTTATCCGAAATGATAGCTCCAACTTTCACTTCTCCCTGGTGTTTTCAGTTAATCCCTCAATGATAAAGGGCTCTCTTGGTGTTATGGTATTGTCCCTATTTCTGAGCCAGCCTGTGTTCAATTCCCACCTGCTCCATGGGTGTGTTAAAGCATATATAAGCGGGAGGAATACAAAATATCGGCACTTTTTGATTTTGTAACAATTATAAGACTGTCCCCTAATGGTAACTCCATCCCAGCCAATCTGCTCTCCAGTGTCCTGTGGCACGCCTCTATCTTTCCCCCAGTTCAGTGCAGTTGGTTGTGAGCTGCTGTCTGTGTCTCTGCTCCCAGGAATCTGCAGGGCTCATGCTTCAATTTACACAGTCCTGCTCAAAGCTGCTGTCTTCCTGATGAAGGGCTTTTGCCCGAAACGTCGATTTTGCCTGTCCTCGGATGCTGCCTGAATTGCTGTGCTCTTCCAGCACCACTAATCCAGAATCTGGTTTCCAGCATCTGCAGTCATTGTTTTTACCTTGCTGTCTCACAGGTCCAGTGCTGTCCCCAACTCCCAGACTACAGGGCACAATCTCCAAATAAAGGGTTGTACATTTAACACAGAGATGAGGAGAACTCTCAGAGAACAGTGGACTTTGTTTCTGCAGAGAGCTGTCAAGCCTGGGCCATGAAACAGATTCAAGTTGAAGTTGACAGGTTTGTAATCAGTTGGAAAATCAAGGGAAAGCCAGGAAAGTGGAGTTGAGGTTTATCAGGTCAGCCATGACCTCATTGACCCGATGGGCTGAATGGCCAACTCCTGCTCCTGTACTTTGTTATCTTACAGACAGAGTGATGGTATTGACAGTCATTTTATTTTAAATAGTTCCCAGGTGTATTGCACTCAAGTGAGATTCTGTAGTTTGATTGGAACATCCTTTTCCTTCTTCTTGGACAAAATCAGTGGAACTTTGCTTAACTCTTTCTGCAATTTCTGGGTAGTATCGAGACTGTGAAGCAACTTTTGAATTTAATCCAGAAGCAAAACTCTCTCTTTGTGAAATGCCTGGATATTGGGATTTGAGGATCTTCTTTCCCAAGAGGAAAGAAACCAGGAAAAAATAACCAATAATACTTGGATAGGAATGTACTGGTTGCTCTTGTTGGACTGGTTCCCATTTTGAAGGGTGCAAGACTGTTTAGACACTGGTGTGTCACTGGTATTTTTTATTTTGTTTTCATTCCTCAAGATATCAGAAAGGTTGGCTGTGGCAGAATCATGCCCAAGGTTCATGGGGCACTGCCATGGTGGTGCTTTCTGCAATGACAAACTAGGGTAGGGCTTATGCAGTTGAGCATTGAGTAGTGTTGTAGAACAAAGGGACCGAGGATTTCAGGTACATAATTCTTTCAAGTTTGCATCACATATAGGCATTTAGCACCCCTGCTTTCATTGCTCAGTCTTTTGAGTAAAGGAGTTGGGAAGTCATGTTGAGGTTGTACAGGACATTGGTGAGAGCCCTTCCGGAGCACTGTGTCCAGTTCTGGTTGCCC
>NC_057721.1:79247192-79252439 GCF_004010195.1 Chiloscyllium plagiosum
GTCTGTTTCTGTGCTGTATGACCTTATGAGTCTATGACTGTCTGAAGCTAAATGCTGTGGGACATCACCTGATTCCACCCCCCACCCACGTCATGTGTTTCTCAGTAGCTGCCTCTGATGTATACCTTGTGCTGTAAATACCTCGTTCATTGAGGATATAATGGCATATTCTTTTGTCTTCTCCATCCATTGACATTGTAAGTCACCTGCTCACTCACGGGCTCAGTGGGAGTGGGCCTCTGAGGGAGCTGAAACAAAGGAAGAATGAAATCCAAAAACCTCACAGGGAAACACATTCCCCAGAGGCATATCGAATGATGTTTTGCATTTCTGTGTATGCTACATGTGTATCGTGGCCTCCCTTCATATTTTGCGATTTTATTTGCCAATAAAAGTTTGAATGTTTCCTTCAGACCCTGCTGGTTGTTCAGGCAGACGAACAGTAATGCAGAACATAGACAATCCCCTTCACGTACGCTGCCCAGATGCCTCACACATACATCTGACAATCATGAGATTAGATTAACTAGAGTTTGGAAACAGGCCCTTCGGCCCAACAAGTCCACACTGACCCTACAAAGAGCAACCCACCCAGACCTACATTTACCCCTGACCAATGCACCTAACATTACGGGCAATCTAGCATGGCCAATTTACCTAACCTGCACATCTTTGGGCTGTGGGATGAAACTGGAGAAAAGCCACGCAGACACGGGGAGAATGTGCAAACTCTACATAGACAGTTGCCCAAGGCGGGAGTTGAACCTGGGTCCCTGGCACTGTAAGGCAGCAGTGCTAACCACTGAGCCACCGTGCCGCCCATCATGGTGGGAAACAACTTAAACAGTAAAGGTTTCAATGAGGTACACCAGAATATCTTTACCCACAATCTAAATATGAGCAATAGCAATCTACCCAGTATTGGAATTTTGCAATAGTGAACCTGGATGCTCCTGGTACTCATGCACCTATTGGTGTCAACTGTTGCCAAGTCGCCAGCAACCCTTTGTCAGTCCTTGTAAATATTTTATTTTTGTGTATTCATGGGATGTGGGTGTTGCTGGGTTTGCTCCTCATTTAACGCTGCACTCCCTGTCCTGACATCCTTTACATCCAGTCACGTCATTGTGTGTATCACAGTTCCGTGTGAGCCATTTTGTTGTTTCTGACTGTGCTGCTCGATTTGACACCATTGTAGCTGCTCCCTGCAATCCAAGACCATTTTATTGAAAACAGCTCAGGCTCTGAAGCAAACTCTGTTTCTCATCTCGGTTTTTAACATTAACTCCCTAGAGAGATTGGACCAGTTCCGATAACAATGAGTAAAATCCAAGGTAGCAAAATCAAGCAAACGGCATTTATTTTCAACTGGCATTGGTTTCACATTCACCATTAGACCCAGAATTCCAGGGCTCTTTCTTAGTGAATCCAAATTCCACCATCTGCTCAGACCAGGTCACCAGAATGTATTCCAAGTCACTGGATTAATCGTCCAGCAGTAATACCACGAGGACATCCCCTCCCCAGAGGAATAAACAGGCTGAGAGCCCACTATCAGAGCGTTTCCAGGCTCTCCTGGGATAGATTGACCAGCACAATAAGTGTGACTATTCCTGACACATTGGAATGGCTGGTGAGGCAGCGCCTCTTCTCACAGGAGTGCCGGATATATTCCGTGCCTATTTCAGGACAGTCATTGTCGGGAGTAATTGCGACATAGAGATGTACAGCACAGACACAGACCCTGTGGGCCAAATTGTTCTTGCCCATCAGACATCCAAACGCTTGCTGTTCATAGAACAGAGAATAGTACAGTACAGCACATCACAGTACATGCCCTTTGGCACTCAACGTTGTGCCAACCTTTTATCCTACTCTAAGATCAGACTGACCTACATACCCTTCATTGTATTATCGTCCATGTGCCTTTCCAAGAGTTGCTTAAATGTCCCTAATGTATCTGATTGTACTACTTTCGCTGTCAGTGCTTTCCACGCACCCACCACTTTCTGTGTAACGAACCTACCTCTGAGATCTACACTAAACCTCCCTCCAATCACCTTTAAATTATGCCCCCTCATGATACCTACTTCTGCCCTGGGAATAAAATCGCTGGCTATCCAATCTATCTGTGCCTCTCAGCATCTTGTACACCTCTATCAAGACAACTCTGATTTTTCTTCACTCCAATGAGAAAAGCCTTAACTCTTGCAACCTTTCTTCATAAGACATGCCCTCCAGTCCAGGCAGCATCCTGGTAAATCACCTCTGCACCCTCTCTAAAGCTTCCACATCCTTCCTTTAGTGAGGCAACCAGAAGATAATATCCCAAATATGGTCTAACCAGGGCTCCATAGAGCTGCAGCATAACCTCGCAGCTCTTAAACTCAATTCCCCTGCTACTGAAAGCCACCACATCATAACAACCCAATCAACTTGAGTAGCAACTTTGAGTGATCTATAGACATGAACCCCCAAGATCCGTCTATTCATCCACACTGCCAAGAATCCTGCCTCTGACCCTGTACTCTGCATTCAGATTCATCCTTCCCAAGTGAATCACTTCACACTTGTCCAGGTTGAACTCCATTTGCCACTTATCAGCCCAGCTCTGCATTCTGTTGATGTCCTATTGCAACCTACAACTGCCCTCCATACTATCCACCACACCACCAACCTTCAAATGTCTTTGATGTAGGAGAGAGTGGCTCTGGTTGCTGGACATGTTTTGACTGTTGCTTGGGTTTGTTGCTGGGAAATCAGCGGACTGTGTTCACTGGGTACCCGTTCTTTTTGAAAACATCTCAGAAATGACTGCCAGATTGCTCAGACCCATTGACATTATGGTCACCCACAAACCCACCAACGCACTAAAACAGCAGCTAATGAACTTGAAAGACCCGATACAGACAACCCGATACAGACAACAAGCAAAACTAATGTCATTTACAAAATACCTTGCAAGGACTGTACCAAACAGGCAGAAAACTAGCCACAAGGTTAAATGAACACCAACTAGCCACAAAAAGACATGACCCACTCTCACTAATATCCTAACATACGGATGAGGAAGGACACCACTTTGACTGGGCCAACACATCCATCCTAGGACAAGCCAAACAAAGACATACACGAGAATTCCTAGAAACATGGCATTCCAACTGGAACTCTATCAACAAACATATCGAGTTAGACTCCATATATCATCCCCTGATAAAAGGAATAGGAAGTGACTTCACCACCGGAAATTACATCACCAACCCAAATAAACCCAAACATATATATATATAAAGCAGGAATTATCAGCAGTGCTTCGCCTGAGGCCCACTGAAGATGTTACCTGGTAGGGTCATGAAACGCCTGGAAATGAACCTTCCAGCTCAGCGAACAAACCTATTTCCAAAAGTGTGAGGGACTGTTGTAGGTTGAAATGGAACATTGTCAGGATGCAGAATTGGGCTAATAATTGGCAGATGGAGTTCAACCTGGAAAAGTGTGAAGTGATTCATTTTGGAAGATTGAATTTGAACACACAATACAGAGTTAAAGGCAGGATTCTTGGCAATGTGATGGAACAGAAGGATCTTGGGGTCCACGTCCATAGATCACTCAAAGTTACCACCCAAGTTGATAGTGTTATTAAGAAAGCGTATGATGTGTTGGTTTTCATTAGCAGGGGGATTGAGTTTAAGAGGTTATGATGCAGCTCTATAGAGCTTTGGTTAGACCACACTTGGAATATTGTGATCAGTTTTGATCACCTCATTGTATGAAGGATTTGGAAGCTTCAGAGATGACATTCACCAGGATACTGCCTGGACAAAAGGGCATGTCTTATGAAGAAAGGTTGCGGGAGCTAGAGCTTTTCTCATTGGAGTGAGGAAGGATGAGAGTTGACTTGATTGAGGTCTGCAAAATGATGAGAATCATAGACAGAGTGGACAGCCAGAGACATTCTCCCAGGGCAGCAATGTCGATCATGAGCAGTTATAATTTTAAAGAGATTGGAGGAAGGTTTCGGAGAGATGTCAGAGGTAGGTTCTTTACACAGCAACTAGTTGGTGCGTTGAATGCACTGCCAGCGGTGGTAGTAGATTCAGATACATTAGGGACATTTAAGTGACTCTTGGATAGGCACATGGAT
Source organism: Chiloscyllium plagiosum (assembly GCF_004010195.1). Lineage (NCBI taxonomy): Eukaryota > Metazoa > Chordata > Chondrichthyes > Orectolobiformes > Hemiscylliidae > Chiloscyllium > Chiloscyllium plagiosum. The sequence continues at coordinate 79,251,337 of NC_057721.1, forward strand.
GACAGTAAAATGAGGGGATGTAGGTGAGTCTAATCAGAGAGCAGCACAGGCCAGCACTGCATTGAGGGCCGAAGGGCCAGTACTGTAGGAATGCTGTGGGAGATGTCTGAAGGAGCTCTTACAATCACAACTGATGTGACTACAAGATAGGCCCATTCCCAGAATGAAATCTCCATTCAGACATCATTTTTTATCAAAGTTAGTGTGGCATTCCTTCACTGAAATATAAACACACAAGAATATAGATTTGGTTTTACTAATAAAACAAATTACTATAATTGAAAAAAAAACTTTAAATAAAAGAATAAAAATATAAACAAATCAAGCTACCTAAATATTACAAGATATAAAAACACAGAGTAAAATAAATCAGGCACTGAAGAAGGGTTACTGAGAAGGGTTACTGGACTCGAAATGTTTACTCCCCACATATTGAGAGACTCGGTAATTGGACAAAGCTGTGGTAGATAGAGATTAATTCAAACAAACATAAAGTTAGCTATTTTGGACCAAAACAAATTGATCAGGCTCCCTTCTAGATGGGATGAAGCTAAATGCAGTGAATATCCAAAGAGACTTGGGGGTTCAGGAGCACAGATCTTTAATGTGTCACAAACAGGTACAGGGAATAATCCAGGAAGCTAATGGACTGCTTCCCAATATATTGAGCAGACTGGAGAACAAGGATGGAGAAGATACACTCCAGTTAAACACACCCCAGGTTAGAGCTCACTCGATGCACTGAGAGCAGATCTGGGCAGCACACTTCAGGAAGGATATATTGGCCTTGGAGGGGAGTACAAGGTAATTTACAAGAATGAGAATCAGAGGTTATGTTAGAAGGAGAACTTGTACAGATTAGGCATGTTTTATCCAGAATTTAGAAAGTTAGGGAATTATTTCATTGAAGTCTTCAACAGGAAAAGACAGTGTTGATAAAAATAAACTATTTGTGATACATCTGCCCATTTTGTTGGCATCATGCATTTTCTCTGATTTCTCAAGTCACCTCAATGTCTCTTCCCATATCGAAACAACATTTCATTCCAACTTAAAATTCTCACCACCAGAATTATCTCCATTGTTTAATGGAATGACGTGAA
>NC_057721.1:79252939-79261831 GCF_004010195.1 Chiloscyllium plagiosum
TCCTGAAGGTGCTAACATAGGTCAAACCTTAAGGAGCTCATTCAGCAATCATTCCCCACGCATGGGCCTCCTACTAATTCTAGGTATAGACGACATATTCATCAATAAAGTACTACACCTCTTCATGCTCTTCAGCAATGGAACTCAAATCTGGAGCCTATCTGCACCTTTGGGAGGCAAAGGCTTCATGATCATGTCATTAAACTGGTAATCCAGAGAGCCAGGTGAACGGTTTTTCAGTAAGGGAATGTGTCATCCTTACAGGTCTAGCTTACACTTGACTCCAACATCACTGTTGATGTTAAAGTGAAATCTGAAATAGCCTCAGCAAGCCATTCAGATCAGAGGAGGTGGGGCGGGGGCTTATGGAAGTGCAACAACTCTTGACTTTGCTGACAACCCTCATGTCCCATTCAGGAACTTTGAAATCTTCAAAATACTGAGCTATATCTTGTTGTGAGAGAAGCTGGATGGATAGAATCATAGATAGCTTAGAGCAGATGAAATGCCCATTCAGCATCTCATCTCCATGTCAGTTCTCTGTGAGGGAAGAGTATCTCCTCATGATATCAATCCGGCATCAAGGAGCTCACTAGCCCTGGAGACAATGGAAATCAGGGGAAACCTCACTGCTGGTTGGGGTCATACCTTATCTAAAGGATGATGGTTGTGGTTGTTATTGATCAGTTATCTTTGTCCCAGGATTGTCTCCAAGGTCGATATTTTCTCATCAGCCTGTCAAGGGGAGGGGCAGTTCCATTGCACAACAGATCTTCACTTTAGAGGAGTGTCCTCGGCCAAAGCATCTTTAGCTGCTTCATCAATGATCTTTCTTCCATCATGAAGATAGTGGTAACAATGTTGTTTAATGAATGTACAATGTTCAGCACAGTTCCTCAATCCCAGCAGAATTCTCAGAAACTTTTTCTGCTTCCTGCTTAATGCTCTCACAACTTCCTTAAAATGTGGCACTGAGATGGAATTCTCCAGAGGAAGGCTGAGAGAAATTTTCTCACAGTTTGTCAGAACTTCCCAGCTGTTACTGTCCCTCCCGAAGGTAGATGAGGCTGGGGTAGAGCAAATGCAGAAATGTTGTGGCAACTGTAGAGCCAAAGGCTACAGCTGAATTGTTGAAAGTGCAATTGTAAGTGAAATGGAGACAGTACTTCCCAGGGATGGAAACAGATTTGTTTGGGCCATAATTGCGGGCTATGGCTGGGAGTGTGACAAAGTGATCAGAGTCAGACTTGCCTGTAATTAATCCAATGAAACTGGGAACATGACATAGAATGGTGATGTGCAGAGTGTGACCATCAATATGAGAATAGTGTTGCTCTAACTGACTTGGTGAATTACTGCAGTGTGTCTTGGAGATGATACACATTGCTGCTTCTGAGAATCGATGTTGGAGGGAGGGAAAGTTTGTGGGTGTGGTACCAATCAAGTGGGTTGCTTTGTCTTGGATGGAAATCTCCAACAAATGCAACCATCTTCCTAGATGCCAGTTAGGCATCCAACCAGTGGAGAGTTTGTGCCCTGATTCCATTGATTACAGTTTTATTGGGGCTCCTTGATGCCACACTCAGTCGAATATAGCCTTGTCATCAAGGACAGTCACTCTCACCTCACCCTCTGGGACTCAGCTCTTTTGTCCGTGTTTGAACCAAGGCTGTAATGAGGTCAGGAGCTGAATAGCCCTGGCAAACTGGGCATCACGAGAGCAAGATTAAACAATAGGGAATCTCATTAATGTTGAATTAATTTAAACTTTATCTTCTTTGATTCTAGCCCCCTCCTTCTCACACACAGACAGACAAACTGACACAGTTAAGGGATGAACCAAAAAGGAAAATAAAGTCAGGTGTAACTGAAGTGTAACTCACTTCACCAGTTTCCAAGACACAGAATCACACAGGCACAAGGGGCTGTATCTTGCTCAGTTTCCTGCAGGTACCAGTTCATGCAAACTGTTTCCAATCAGCTCCGAGGAATACTCACGGATTACTGAGAGCTGAGTCTTTGATTCTAGCCCCCTCCTTCTCACACACAGACAGACAAACTGACACAGTTAAGGGATGAACTAAAAAGGAAAATAAAGTCAGGTGTAACTGAAGTGTAACTCACTTCATCAGTCTCCAAGACACAGAATCAAACAGGCACAGGGGGCTGTATCTTGCTCAGTTTCCTGAAGGTACCAGTTCATGCAAACTGTTTCCAATCACCTCCGAGGAATACTCACGGATTACTGAGAGCTGAGATTCTATTCTCTGAACTTTCAATAAGTTGGCAATGGGAGGACAGCCAGGGAGCAACCAAGGCTCTGTCCTGCAGCTGTCACAGACACAATCCTTCTGAATGAAAACACTGTTCAGAAACCAGGTCAAACTCTGGTTCCTCTCTGTTAGACTGGTTGTTTCTGTTGAAGGTCCCTGCTACCATCTAAACATCTGCCATCTGCCTGAGGATGAGGCCTGTCCAGAGTCAAAGTGTCTGGAGAGCACCTTGAACAAGAATCAATCTGCAATTAACTCTCCGGATTGGTCTCAGGAACAAATATCAGTTTTGTTCTGACTTTAAAAAAACATAAGCTGCTCCTCACAGTCCAAAGGTCACTGTCAGCTTTTATCTCACAGTTTATAGCTCTTAATCAAAAAATGGCTAATGAAATAATGGAAAATCAGCAAGGGTCCTAACACTGTTTATAATGAGCTGATTGTATGCACACAACTCCAATGCAGTAGTTATAACCTGAATACAGTAATCAGCACCATTCCATCCCACAGTTACAACCTCAATACTTTTATACAAAAGGAAATAAAGTGAGTCAGAGTTTACCGTACCAGGCCCTCATTCCGTGAATACGAACAGCCACTGCACTACAAGCGATGTTGTTTCTTAAGTCTGCACCATCATTTACTAAATCTACAACAATGAAATAACTGTGATATTAGAATGAATATTTACATCTGAGGAGTGTTTTAATACAAACTTGGAAAGCTCCAGGTTGAGAATACTCTCGGGTTGACGTTACTGGAAGCTTTCAATGCTGCTGCAGGGGGCAGTGTTGGAAATCCTGACAATGGACGGTTTTTACTGTTCTCGATGCTGTGCTGTGGTGTAATGAGGGTCCACATTCAGCAGCTCAGCAGTGAGTGGAGACATGAACATCTGGAGAGAATTTCACACCTTTTATACTCAACTGCGTTCCACATTCACCAATGAGATGGATGGTAAGTGACCCTGACTATTCCCATTAAGGAGGTGGGGGGGGGGGGGGTTGGGGCTGAAGAATGATGCCCAGGACATGAGCCATGCCTACCTGCAATTGCGACTGGATGAGGAGTCCCAGAAGTACGCCACAATTAACACTGATGAAAGGTTTATATCAATATACAAGACTGCCATTTGGGATATCATCAGCCGGCATCCTATTCTAGCAGACCATGGAGAACATTTTACAAGGGCTACTCCAGGTTACTGTTTATCTGGATGACGTGCTAATAACTGGAAAGAGCACTTTGAGAACTTGAGACAGTAATTAAATGTTTCTCCCAGGTGGGCGCATGACTTGGAAGGGAAAAATGTGTGTTCCAGATACCCCAAGTGACCTACTTGGGTTAGAGTTGACAAAACCAAAGAACACCTGTTGGAAGATAGTGGGGGCAATCAAAGGAGCCCTGGTTCCCACGTCTGTACTACAGCTTAGGTGTTTCCGCGGGTTAGAGAATTATTATGGAAAATTCATATTGTAACCTGGCCTTCATGTCAGTATTTTTACACCTACTATTGAGAAAGGGTAAGCCTTGGAAATGGTCGCATAACCAAGTAGTAGCCTTTAGGGAAGTGAAAAAGCAATCCTATTGGCTCCCTATGATCTGAAGCAAGAGGTGGTGGTGACATGCAATGTCGCACCATATGGTATCAGGGTTGTGTTGGCTCACTGGTGGCCCAGAGCGAAACACCCAATAACGTGGGCTTCCGAACTTTGGCTGATGCCAAATGCAATACGCTCAGATAGAGAAGGATGCATTGACGGTCATCTTTGGTATGAGAGGATTTGTCATAGTAACAGACCACAAACCTGTGTTTGGGGGGGACACCGCCCATAGCTTCCAGTAGAATTCAGCAGTGGGCCCTATTCTCAGGGTGCACAAGTTACAACACTGTCCAGGAAGCCAAGTGGTTAATGTGGATGCTGTGAGTCACCTCACAGACTGGTAGTGCCTCAAAGAGTCAGTTTTGGTTTTAAACTTCCCAGATACCCTTCTGGCCACCACTGACAATATCAGACTATGGACACAAAAAGACACTGCCCTTGCAAAACTAAAACAGCAGATGGTAATGGGGGAAAACAGAAGGGCCATCTCAACCATTGAAACCTTTCTGGACCCAACAAAACCAGATGACCATAGAGAATGGCATTTACTATAGGGAACAAGGGTGATTATTCGGAGTAAAGGTTACTGCCAGATACTGGCTGATCTCCACTAGGGTCATCCAGGGGTTTCCAAGATGAAGGTTCTAGCAAGAAGCTTGGTCTCCTAGCCAGGGTGGGATGCCAACATAGCTAATTTAGTGTGGCAGTTCCCAGAGTGCGAACAAAATTACCACCAGTGTCCCCACATTTGTGGGAATGGTCAGGTTAAACCTAGACTCGGTTGCATGTCAATTATGCCAGTCCTTTTCATGGGCTCAATAATCCCGGTCATGGTGAACACCCATTCAAAATGGTTGGATGTGCATTAAAGTCATTTAGCAAACTCAGGGGTGATGACTAAGAAGCTGTAAGCATCATTTGTGATACATGAACTCCCAGAAGTATTCATCATGGACAATGGAGTGCCATTTACCAGCAGGGAATTAGAGTATTTCCTGAAGTCTAGTGGCATTCAGCATAAGGACAGCTCCATACTATCAATTGTCCAACAGTCTAGCAGTAAAAGCGGTCCAAATGTTGAAGGCAGGTTTAAAGCAGCAGCCTACAGCATCAGTCGACATCAAACTGTCTGGTCCTGTTCGATTATAGGACCACTCCTCATTCAACAAGGATAGCTCTAGCCAAGTTGCTGATGGGGAGAAGATTCCACCCAAGGCTAAAGCTCATATTTTCTGAGCTGGCTTGGAGGAGCGGCAACAGGAATGTCAAAACCCAACCACATGCCTCTTCTAAGCGAGAGAGGGGGTTTAATTCGGGGACGAACTTTGGTGCCAGAACTATGGAAATGGTCCTGTATGGGTGAGGCAAGGTCAAGTCCCATGACTTACAAAATTCAAATACGTGAGGCAGTCTTGAACAAATACTGGATCACCTGAAAGCTGTTACCTCGTAAACGGGGCAGGAACAAAACACCCCTGGACCCTCAGATGAGGCCGAAAGTGTAGTCAGAAATCATGGATTCTCTCCCTCTGTCGAGTGTCGAGGAAACCTGAGTCTGAGGCAGATGCAGCCTGAATACAATTACTGCCAGAAGTGGAAATTCTCCCAAGATGCTCAAAATGCAAGCGACATGCTACAGTCCTGTATACAATGCCCATGTCACAGTCCAAATCAGATGAACCGAACCTGGGGATAAAATGACACAGGAAAACCTACAAGAGAAAGAACAGACCTACATCTCCGGTCTTAGCTGAGGGTGGGTGTAGTGATTGGAGCGAGGTGGACCTTGTTGACTAGAAGATGGAGTGATTAACCTGGGCCAGAAAACCCTGGCTGACCATTATTAACAGGGGATTTGGAATCTCCTCAATTTAGGATACTTATTCTGAGCTGACTGACCACAGCCTGTGTACAAGTAAATAAAAGGTGATTTGGTGATGGAATACTAGCCTCTGTGCAATTATTTCACTTTCAGTTAGTGGACAGTAGGAGCTGGCATGCAATGGGTTGAAAAGATTGTTATTCTGAACGTTTTGTTTCTTTATTTTTCTAATTTATTCCTATTATCTGTAATGCTGCACCTTTTCTTACTCTTCTATTTTTTTCCTGCCAAGAATTTAAGAATCTGTACTCAAGCACCTTTTGTACCTAGGATGGCACCATAGTGTGGCCACCTGTAAACTTTTCACTGTAATTAATTGAGCACATCTGGCAATAAAGCTAACTCAATACTTCCACATTATATGGTTTAAAATAACCCTGACTATCCCATTAAGGAGGTGGGGGGGGGGGGGGTTGGGGCTGAAGAATGATGACCAGGACATCAAGACAGGCTCATTGTCATTTTTATTACATGGCAAAATCCAAGTGATTCTGAATCTGCAGCTCATCTTACACCGTGTGAGATTCCTTTATCTGTTCAAATCAATGGTTAATGTTTATTGGACAAGGGGTCAAATAATCACCCATTCTTTTCCTCTCAACTGAAATGAGAATCTCACTCTATACCAGATGGTAACATGGGAACTATAACATCCTCCTGAAGGAGTTCATTCTTAGGACAGTTTCTCAGACAGTGCAGCACTCCCTCAAGTCCTGGAGTGGGGCTTTTATCTTCCAATCTGGAGAAAAGCTTCCATTGGTCACAGTCACAAGGTGGGGGAGACTACCATGTCCTTCCAGAATGGGGCCACCACTGGACATGGAATATTCCAAGGAATAACACAGAAATTACGTACAGAGACAGGTCATTCATCACAACAAGTCTATTTGGAGATTTTTGCTCCACTCCTCCCATCCTCCTTCATCTAAATCTCCCAGTGTAAACTTAATTATCTTCCCCCTCCCACATTGTTGCAGTAACCTTTAAATTTATGTAAACTATTTAAAGCAATGCCTCATTGTGGTGGAGTTCATCATTCTCACTGTTCTTTCAATAAAAAGCTGCTTCTCAATTCTCTAAAGTTGTTCGGCGTTATCTTACAGTGCAGTGACCTTGAGACTGGGACCAATGATCTAGGGAAATGGATTCAATTCCCATGATGGCTGCTGGGCCATTGTGTCAGGAATGGTGACTGTGAAGCAATTGGATTAACATCAAAACCCATCTGGTTCACTCATGCCTATTCAGGAAGGAAATCTGTTATCCTTCCCTGATCTGGCTGACACGTGACTCCAGACCCACCACAAGGGGACAGGATGTTAAACACCACCTTTTCAGGAGCAGTAATACTGATCTTATGTATGGCACACAATCCCATGTATTATCATAAAACAAGTTTGATTTCTTGGTGAGCACCTTTTATTGACAGGCTGCAGATTGACTTTACACTACGTGAAAGCCTTCATGAATGAATCTATTAGTTCATCCTTCAGCCTTCTTTCTCAACAAAACAGAGACCAGACTCTTGACCCTTTCCTGAGGGCCATAGCTTTGCAGTTTATGGCTTCACCTTTGATTTCCTGTACATCTTCTTTACTGTCCCTTCATCTATTTTGTGAGATGGCAACCACAACCATACACAGATCTCCATCTGCATATGAATGAAAACGATGTGTTGCATTTGATGAAGATCTGAAATAAAAACAGAACATGCTGCAGAAATCCAGCAGGTCTAGCAATGTCTGCAGAGAGGCAGTTAGAGAGAGATAAAGAGAGAGAGACAGAGACAGAGCATAGAGAGAGAGAGAGCTAAAGGCCTATCATACATCCTTGGACACTGATCCCTGGATCTCAGCTCTCCAGTTATCAGGAACATCCTTCCTGCACTTAGCTTCTCTGATGTTATTCAAATTTTGTAGGTTTTTATGAGATCCCACCTCATTCTTTCAAACCTCATGATCCAGTCAATCTTCATCCTTCAGTCCTGCCATCCCAGACATCAGTCTGCTAAACTTTTGTTATACTCCCTCCAGAGCCACATGATCCTTCCTTAAGTAAAGAGATCAATACTCCACGTGTAGTCTCACCAAGACTCTGTACACAGAAAGCAAGCAAATCCTGCTCATACCTTTATAAATGTTCTTGCTGTGAAGGTCAGCATACCCTTTGTTACCCCTGAATGCTTACTTTCAACAAAAATGATTGGAATCATTCAATTACAAACATCATCAGAGAAAGATTCATCCTGTTTATCCAAATAATCTTCTGAGAGACACACCAACCTGATACTGAGATGCAGCACACTCAGTCATGTTTCAATGAATTAAGCTTTGAAGGATTGTGGAAAAATTGATTTATTTCAAGTTTTATGGAAATACCTGGAGTAGTTTCCCTTAAATATGTCATTGAAAGATCAGAGTCGGTATGAGAAGTTTGCTTTTAAGCAAGGCTTTAGGGAATGTAAGTGACTGGAAATAATTTTTTGTTTTGCTGTAAGACCCTTGTTGAATCTCAGTGGACAGTGACAGAATGGAGAGCACTTTGCATTTGGCATTAGTTATGGAACAAGAAGTCTCTGAGGAAGAAGAGCCACCCAGCTGATTTCTCCTACTTTGTAAAAAAGACTTCCTTTGATGATTTCAGGATGAACCTGATCAGTTCTTCTAAAAGAATAATTGCAGGACCTTCACATATTGTAATTCCTGAGCGAACAATGTCTGTCAAGACTCCAGAGACAATCATGTGTGAACATAGAACCTAGAACATAGAACATTACAGCGCAGTACAGGCCCTTCGGCCCTCGATGTTGCGCTGACCTGTCATACCAATCTGAAGCCCATCTAACCTACACTATTCCATGTACGTCCATATGCCTGTTCAATGATGACTTAAATGTACTTAAAGTTGGTGAATTTACTACCGTTGCAGGCAAAGCATTCCATACCCTTACTACTCTCTGAGTAAAGAAACTACCTCTGACATCTGTCCTATATCTATCACCCCTCAATTTAAAGCTATGCCCCCTCGTGCTCGCTGTCACCATACTTGGAAAAAGGCTCTCCCTGTCCACCCTATCTAACCCTCTGATTATCTTATATGTCTCTATTAAGTCACCTCTCAACCTTCTTCTCTC
>NC_057721.1:79261987-79272152 GCF_004010195.1 Chiloscyllium plagiosum
TCGCCCCTTGTTGGCCTGTCTACATACCGTGTCAGGAAGCCCTCCTGCACACACTGGACAAAAACTGACCCAGCTCGTACTATAGTGTTCCGAGTCAATATTTGGAAAGTTGAAGTCCCCCATGACAACTACCCTGTCTCTCTCACTCCTATCGAGAAACATCTTCGCTATCCTTTCCTCTACATCTCTGGAACTATTCGAAGGCCTATAGAAAACTCCCAACAGGGTGACCTCTCCTTTCCTGTTTCTAACCTCAGCCCATACTACCTCAGTTGACGAGTCCCCAAACACCCTTTCTACAACTGTAATATTGTCCCTGATCAACAATGCCACACCTCCCCCTTTTTTACCATCTTCTCTGTTCTTACTGAAACATCTAAATCCTGGAATCCGCAACAATCATTCCTCTCCCTGCTCTGACCATGTCTCATGTGAGTAGTGAGTTGACCACATGTGTCAGGGAATGATTGACTTTAGTACAATCTACAACTTACTCTTTTTATCTTCAAGAATAACTGGTTCAGCAAGTTGTTTTTTCTTCTGCACACAACTCCTTTATTCATCCTTTACCCATGTGGGTGATCATATATGTTCATTTGTGTCCTTCGGGATATTTTAGGTGATAAGACATTTAACTTCTAGATGTATGTGAAGCAGTTATGAAAACTTTGTTGAAGAAGTTTTCCTTTGATAATAGACAAATAATAGCATCTATGAAGGAAACATGATTGGTAATGTTCTTTCACAGATTTGCAATACATATAGTACTTAACAGGTCATCTCAATAACTGGTCATTTTAATATTTTATTTGGTGGCTCATACAGCAGTGGGTCAGGGCAATAGAGGACTCCTTCAACCTTGTTCAGATACATGGCATGCAGTTATATTCTTATCTCATCTCAATGATAGGGCATTCCTCATTCTCCCACCCACTGTGTTGAATCTCGACAGTGTGAGAATTCACCACCTTGGAAATAGAAAAGAAACATGGTAATTCCAGCCCAACGCTGGCTCATCCAGACCTCGGGCAGTTACCAGTATCCTGAGGCATGGTTTGTGAGCAGAGCTAACACCATTCTAAAATAGGTGGAGTGGGTGGGACTTGTAGGGATCCTGTAGCTGTGCCTGTAATTCATGCTTATTTCTGGATTACTTCTAGATTTCTCACACTTAGTACTTGTCAGCAGTATAAGAATTTTAGTTTGATTCAATTTTAGTTCTTTTACATGCAGGATCACAAAAAACCCCAAAGAGTAAAAAAATGTACATCATTTATTTTTGAAACAGGATTCTGTTAATGGGACATTTGGAGAGACCTGCAAGTGGATGACTCAGGATTTCCTTTCTTTATAAAATGATGCACATAGAAGAGAGCATTTTCTCAACATCACTGAAGAGATATTTTTAAAGTCACAACAAAGTTTTTTTTAAAAAGGAGTTGTGTTTATGGAAATTCTGTAGAGGCCTACACATGGATTGCTCTGAGCGAGTTTTTCTTTTATCATTAGATTCAAAGCTGCCCGACTGAAAACCACTTGAGCAGGAGACATTTTTAAAATTCGATTTTCAGCTAAATGGTTCATTTAATTTAAGATTTATATGTCTGCTGTTTTTAATTTCTTATTTTTGCAAGTTTAATGTTAACTGTGGGTAAAGAAAGGTAGCTTATTTTATTTATAAGTTAATATTGGAGGTTGTTTAATTTTTGGCTTAATGACATTGAGAGTATACCATAGAGACAGAGTTCGATGTCCAGTAGGTTTAGAGAAATGATTACACAGCAGGATCCACCAGATAGATGGATGACGATCAAGAAAAGTAAGAAGGTAGTTCAGAGGTCTCCTGTGACTATTCCCCTCATAAACAAATACTTAGTTTCTGTTACTGCTGAAAAGGATAGTCCCTCAGTGGAAAACAAAAGACACAGAGCTGGAAGGTTGGTTTTCTGATGTTTCATTACCATACTAGGTAACATCATCAGTGAGATTCTGGATGAAGCACTGATGGCATGGCCCGCTGTCCTTGGAAACCTAAACACATAAATAGAAAGCGGGCCATGCCACCAGTGCTTCATCTGGAGGCTCACTGAAGATGTTACCTAGGATGGCGACGAAACGTCTGAAAATAAACCTTCCAACTCAGTGAGCAAACCTACATCCAGAACCTCAACCTGAGCTACGAATCTTCTCAAACTTCACTAACAGAAGACACAGTTGGATCTTGGGCACTAAGGATGAATCTGATGTTAGGCGGCATTTGACTAAATTTAAAACTATAATTGTTGTCGGGGTCTCTCCCGTCAAGGGCACAGACAGGAGATTCTGTGATAGTGAGTGGGAATCTATGGTGGTATGTTGCTTTCTTGAGCATGGATTAAAGACATCTCATAAAGGCGACAGTGAGAATCCAGACATTATTGGTAGCAATGACATAATTAGGGAGAGGGTTAAGACTTTATAGAGTGAACATAAGAGGTTAGGTCGAAGATCAAAAAACAAAACCTCAAAAGTAGCAATCTCTGGTTTATTCCTCATGTCATGCTCACATGAGGGGAATAATAAAACAATTAGGGTGATAAAGCAATGGATGAAGATGTGGTGTAATGCTCAGGGATTCAGGTTCTTGGATGGTTGGAATCTCTTCTGGGGCAGAAAAGACCTGTTCAAAAATATTGGGTTTTGCTTGGACTGAAAAGGGATTAATATCCTTGCAGGAAGATTAGCTCATTCTATTAAGGGAGACGGTAAATGATAAGAGAGAGGAAGTGGATGGATTCTAAGTGGCAAAGCAAACAGAAATATAGATCCAAATGATTTTGAATTTGAAAAGAACTAGTTAATTAGAAAAGACAGAGAAGAACAAGCCTGAGAATGAAGTTATTCTGAATAATTAATCAGCATTTATTTCAAAGCAAGCGGTCCAACAGATAAAGCTGATGAATTCAGAGCATATTTGCGAACATGGGACTGGGACATCATTGTAATGATAGAAACATGGCTGAGGGATGGACAGGACTGGTAGCTCAATGTTCTGGGTTTCAGATGCTACAGGAAGGAAAGAAAAAAGACAACAGAGAAAGGGGGATGACATTTTTGATTACAGAAAACATTACGGGCTGTAACTAGGGAAGATATTTCTGAAAAATCATCCAGTGAATATATATATATAGATTGAAATTAGAAACAAGGAAGGAATGATAATCATGGTGGGACTGTCCAAGGGACCCCACAATAGTCAGAAGGAATTTGAGAAATAAATATGTGAACAGATCTCAGATATATATAAGATTAATAAGGTTGTATAAGAAGGTGATTTTAATTTTCTAAACATGGATTGCGACTACCATATTGTTAAAGGTTTGGATAGTGAAGAATTTATTAAAATGTTCAAGAAAATTTTCTTTATCAATATGCAAATGTTCCAATTGGAGAAAGAGCACTAATAAAACAGGGCAATTGACTGAGGTAACGGACTAGGGAAACACTTTGAGACTGATGATCATTGTTCTATTTGTTTTTAAATAGTTATGGAAAGGACAAGCCTTCCACAGTAATTAATGCTTTTATTTGGAGGAAGGCAAATTTTAATGACATGAGCCAAGAACTTTCAAAAATTAATTGGAGTAAACTGTCCACAAATAAAGGGAAGGTTGATAAGTGGGACGCCTTCAATAGTGTGATCATGAGAGTTCAGAGTTATTCTGTTCCCATGGGAGTAAAAGGTAAGGCTGGTAAGATGAGAGAACAATGGATGAATAAAGATATTGAGGTTCTAGTCAAGAATAAAAAAATGAATCATATATTAGATACACACAACTGGGGTCAAATGAATCTCTTGAACAGTATAAAGAGTGTAGGAGCATTCTTCAGAGGGAGATCGGAAAGACAAAGTGATCATATAAGATAGCCTTGGCAAATATCAATAGGAATAATCCAAAGAGATTCTCCAAATACATTCAGAGCAAGCGAGCAACTAGATAAAGAGTAGGGAAGTAAAGAGCAACCCTTTCACGCAAAGTTAAAAATCACACAACACCAGGTTATAGTCCAACAGGTTTAATTGGAAGCACACTAGCTTTCGGAGCGACGCTCCTTCATCACCTGAAAGCTAGTGTGCTTCCAATTAAACCTGTTGGACTATAACTTGGTGTTGTGTGATTTTTAACTTTGTACACCCCAGTCCAACACCGGCATCTCCGAATCATTTTCACGCAAAGGGTTGGTGTGTGTATGGAATGAGCTGCCAGAGGAAGTGGTGGAGCTGGCACAATTACAACATTTAAAAGGCATCAGGATTCAGAGGGATAGGGGCCAAATGCTGACAGATGAGGCAGGATGAATTTCGGATACCTGGTTGGCATCTGGTTACCTCAGATTGCAACAGGATCAGATGGGCCAATATGCTGTGAAGTGGTAGATGGAGTTTAATTCAGATAAATGCGAGGTCCTGCATTTTGGGAAAGCAAATCTTAGCAGGACTTATACACTTAATGGAATGGTCCTCGGGAGTGTTGCTGAACAAAGAGACCTTGGAGTGCAGGTTCATAGCTCCTTGAAAGTGGAGTTGCAGGTCGATAGAATAATGCTTTCCTTTATTGGTCAGAGCGTTGAGTACAGGAGTTGGGAAGTCATGTTGTGGCTGTACAGGACATTGGTTAGGCCCCTGTTGGAATGTTGCGTGCAATTCTGGTCTCCTTCCTATCAGAAAGGTGTTGTGAAACTTGAAAGGATTCAGAAAAGATTTACAAAGATGTTGCCAGGGTTGGGGGATTTGAGCTATAAGGAGAGGCTGAACAGGTTAACTTTGTACACCCCAGTCAAACACCGGCATCTCCGAATCATTTTCACGCAAAGGGTTGGTGTGTGTATGGAATGAGCTGCCAGAGGAAGTGGTGGAGCTGGCACAATTACAACATTTAAAAGGCATCAGGATTCAGAGGGATAGGGGCCAAATGCTGACAGATGAGGCAGGATGAATTTCGGATACCTGGTTGGCATCTGGTTACCTCAGATTGCAACAGGATCAGATAGGCCAATAGGATGTGAAGTGGTAGATGGAGTTTAATTCAAATAAATGCGAGGTCCTGCATTTTGGGAAAGCAAATCTTAGCAGGACTTATACACTTAATGGAATGGTCCTCGGGAGTGTTGCTGAACAAAGAGACCTTGGAGTGCAGGTTCATAGCTCCTTGAAAGTGGAGTTGCAGGTCGATAGAATAATGCTTTCCTTTATTGGTCAGAGCGTTGAGTACAGGAGTTGGGAAGTCATGTTGTGGCTGTACAGGACATTGGTTAGGCCCCTGTTGGAATATTGCGTGCAATTCTGGTCTCCTTCCTATCAGAAAGGTGTTGTGAAACTTGAAAGGATTCAGAAAAGATTTACAAAGATGTTGCCAGGGTTGGGGGATTTGAGCTATAAGGAGAGGCTGACCAGGCTGGGGCTGTTTTTCCTGTAGCGTTAGAGGCTGAGGGGTGACCTTATAGAGTTTTACAAAATTATGAGAAGCATGGATAGGGTAAATAGGCAAAGTCTTTTCCCTGCGGTTGGGGAGTCCAGAACTAGAGGGCATAGGTTTAGGGTGAGAGGGGAAAGATATAAAAGAGACCTAAGGGGCAACTTTTTCACACAGAGGGTGGTACGGATATGGAATGAGCTGCCAGAGGAAATAATGGAGGCTGGTACAATTGCAACATTTAAGAGGCATTTGGATGGGTATATGAATAGGAAGGGTTTGGAGGGATATGGGCCAGGTGCTGGCAGGTGGGACGAGATTGGGTTGGGATATCTGGTGGGCATGAACAGGTTGGACTGAAGGGTCTGTTTCCATGCTGTACATCTCTATGACTCTATGACTCTCAGTCAAAAAGAAATGGCTGTGTTCCCTCAATCTGTGGAAACAGTGTCACCATCTGGAGGAGGATAGTAAATACAGATGTGTGAGGCAGTGAAGACAGGAAAGAATGAAAGGGTCAGGGGAAAGAAAGCAGAGACAATTCCCACACTGAGCCATTTACTATTCCAGTTACTTCACACTGAACTGTACAGGAGATGTTACAAAGTACTTGCATGTTTAATATTGCTAAGAAGCCAGAAACCTATGAACCTTGAAAGAATGGATTTCTTTCAAGTTTTGTGGAAATACCTGGAGTGCTTTTTTTGAAAGAGTTTATTGAAAGACTGCTGTGGATTTTATTTTTTTTAACGTCTTCATCAAAGTGGCAGGATGGTAATAAATTCTTAACCAAAAACAGAAATTGCTGGTGAAATCCATCGGGTCTGGCAGCATCAGTGGAGAGAAAGCTGAATTTGAGGATATGCTCAACTAAAGTTGAACATAAGTGCGAAATTTAATTGCCCATGTCAGTAACTGGGAACGATAATTTTTTTAAACATTGTGACCCATGGAGAAGTGGGACTGAAGTGACACTGCAGTCTCCATGGAAACATCAATGAGGAGCCAGCCCCATTTCCAATTGAAAGTTTCTTGCCACCTCTTGAGGCTGTGCTTGGAGAGAAAACAGGGTTAATGTTCCGAGTCCCTGATCTTTCCTCTAAAGCTTCTGAAGCAGGCTCACTGGCCTCGAAACGTTAACACTGTTTCTCTCTGCACAGATGCTGCTGGACCTGCTGAGTTCCTCCAGCAATTTCTGTTTCTGTTTATTTCAGAACTCCAGCATTTGCAATTCTTTGTTTCATTCTAATTCATTGCAATTTGTTTCCGTTCGCATTTACTAGAGAAGACAGTTTCTTAAGTAAATATCTCTTGCTGAGGTTCCAATCAGAAATGAGCTCCCTCTTCCTTTACATGGGCTCCCTAAACTCATAGCTTCAACGACCTTGTACGATGGCTCTCTTTCTGACCTCCCCAGAGCTTTCTACGTTGAGAGTTTTCTCCTCCCTGGCTGCTCAGCCCCTCAGGGATTCTCCCCCAGCCCTGACTGCTGGCCGCCTGCTAATCCCAGCACCTCTGCTGTCCTGGGTCTCTACCCCTTCCACCAACCTGCTGGTGGCTCCTTCGCTTCAGTGACAATAAACTTAATCCTCATTCGAATCCTGACTCCCTCTGGTGGTTGTGAAATGTAGGCCAGCAAACACCCTTCGGTGATGGTGACTCCGTGTAACTTGCTGGGCATTCAGGTGAGGTCACATGTCTCCCCGAAATGTGATCTCATTAAAATGCCTTTGAATTCAATGTTCAAAATGACATTCTGATCTTTCAAACAAACAGGTCACAAAACAGCAAGCTAAAACAGGTTTACATTCTTAATGAAGAGCTTTTGCAGCTGTACAGGGCCCTGGTGAGACCACACCTGGAGTATTGTGTGCAGTTCTGGTCACCAAATTTGAGGAAAGACATTCTGGCTTTTGAGGGAGTGCAGCATAGGTTCACGAGGTCAATTCCTGGAATGGCGGGACTACCTTACACTGAAAGACTGGAGCGACTGGGCTTGTATACCCTTGAGTTCAGAAGACTGAGAGGGGATTTGATTGAGACATATAAGATTATTAAAGGATTGGACACTCTGGATGCAGGAAACTTGTTTCCGCTAATGGGTGAGTGCCAAACCAGAGGGCACAGCTTAAAAATACAACGGAGACTAATTAGGACAGAGATGAGGAGACACTTCTTCACCCAGAGAGTGGTGGCTGTGTGGAATGCTCTGCCCCAGAGGGCAGTGGAGGCCCGGTCTCTGGATTCATTTAAGAAAGAGTTGGATAGAGCTCTCAGGGATAGTGGAATCAAGGGTTATGGAGATAAGGCAGGAACGGGATACTGATTAAGGATGATCAGCCATGATCATATTGAATCGTGGTGCAGACTCGAAGGGCAGAATGGCCTACTCCTGCACCTATTGTCCATTTTGCACAAAACGTCGAGTTCCTGCTCCTCGGATGCTGCCTGACCTACTGTGCTTTTCCAGCACCACTCTAATCTAAACAGGTTTACTTCTACTTAAGTACCCAGTTCACCAATAATAATAAAAATGTGTCAGAAATGTTTGTATCACCTGCACAAAAAAGAACAGAAAAAAATTAAACTGGAATTTGCCTTGAATTGCTTCACCTACCTTCACAGTCTATTCCGCACAAAACGTGCAGCACCTGGAAGATTGGGGTCTATACACCAATAACTATTGATTTGAAAGATTCCAAACGCTGATATCGCAGGCTTCTCTTTCACGACGAAGTGCTCTGTTTGGTTCATAATCACTTGCGAATCGGGCGATGCACACCCCTGGAATGAAAACGAGCATCAGAGGCCTGTTGTTCAAAACATGTGGCAAACACAACTGTAATTTACACACCTCACGGTGTGGCACAGACGACAGTAATGTTTGTCTTTCAGTAACCTGGGAGATGTCCTCACCCTGACTGTGTGTCGCTTGTCTGAGGGATGTACGAGCACAGAAAATGAATGACAGAAACAAAATTCTCTGTCTGAAACCAGGATTACAAGATCAATATTATTTGGAGAAATACATTTGTGAGGACACTGGGCTCTGTAGTTTGTCATAGTCACGTGACCCTCTGCGGTCAATGCTCTGCTGGGAGTGACTTCACTCCTTTATTTCTGACAGTGATTTGGGAATAGCGAACTTCGACAGTGCTGAGAAACACTGCATTCTGTTACAACTTTCCATCCTTCACTCAAGCACACAAACAAGGAATTAGGGAACAGGCCACTCAGCCCTTCAAGCCTCCTATACCTTTCGGTAACAGTGTTGGAGGTGATTTCCTCAAATTCTAGGAGCAGTAATTACTGTTTTATTAGACGTTACATTGTTTTGGAACTTTGGGGGAAAAAAAGGTCAAAGCCACAGCACTTTAAGAAAGTAGGAAGGGAGATGAAGGCAGTGTGCACATGACAGGAAGTGAATCAACAGGAGAGAGAAATCTACACTGCTGTGTGACCCAGCAGCTTCTGCTGCTTGATTTCAAGTACTCCTGGACATCCGAGTTTGTCGAAGAATAATAAGCAATGAAATTCACAGCTGTCGTTGGGGGGAGGCAGCTAAGTGGCTAGTTTCTTTTTTTATAAGTGGACAGTAATGAGTAGAGTGAGTTTGTTTTTGATTTTTTATTAACAAGATCTGTCTCTTGATTAAACTTTAAAAGTATAAAAAAAAGTTTTTAAGCTAGCCCAGAGCAGTGTTTTTAGAGCAGTTAGACTGGATCTGCAGATTGTTAAATGAGCAAAGATGGCCGAAAGTAGAGTGATCTGCTCTTCCTGTTGGATGTGGGAGATTAGGGAGTTTCCATAGTATTGATGATTATGTCTGCAGAAAGTGTGCTTGGTTGCAAATCCCATCAGATGGCATGGATCGGTTAGAGCGGCAGTTAGAGGCAATGAGGAATTTACAGGAGCTAGGGGGCATGTTGGATGGCAGTCACACGAAGGGGTGATAAATCAATGATCCAGTCAGGTCAATGGGGGCAGGTAGGGCAGCTGTCTCCTGTGGCTCCCCCCATCTCAAACAAGAATGCTGTACAGGAAAATGTAGGGGATAATGGACTCTCAGCAGAAAGTAGCACTGACAGCCAGGTTTCTGGGACCGAGACTGGCTCTAATGTAATGAGGGGTACACTAAGTTCCAAGTGATCGATTGTAATAGGACACTCTCTGGTCAGAGGCACTGACAGATGTTTCTGCAGCTGACTATGAGAAATCAGAATGGTGTTTTGCCTCCCTGGTGCCAGGAGCAAGGATATTTCAGAAAGAGTGCAGAACAGTCTCAAAGAGGAGAGGGACCAGCAGGAAGTTCTTTTACACATTGGAACTAACGACACAGGAAAAGATAAGGAAGCAATTCTGAGGAGAGGGTATAGGATGTTAGGCAGGAATTTCAAAAGAAGGTCCTCGAGGATAGTAGCCACTGGTCACGTGACTGCTGACATCACTACTGGTCACATTACTGCTCCCACTCAACCTCCCACTGCAGGGACAGTGTCCACCCCCACTCCCAGCTTCAGCTCTATACTAGGCCCCAGTCCCAAGCCCTGCCGGGTACTTACCATCCCCTCATGACTTCCCCTTCATTGAGGACCATTAGTCAGTCCTCAGCAAAGGACCCACCTTCATTCCACTTCACCCCCATGTCAGTGAATTCCAAACACGCCGCAATGTTGAACACTTTTTCTGTTGCCTCCACCTCTCTGCCTACT
>NC_057721.1:79273241-79274571 GCF_004010195.1 Chiloscyllium plagiosum
GAATACCTTGTATAGGTGTTCCTCTTCTTCTTTTTGCAGTCCTGGTGTACTGCAGTGTGTTGTGGCCCTTTTGAATAGTGTCCTGATGCAGCTTCGTTTGTGTGAGTTGGGGTGGTTACTTTCATAGTTTAGGACTTGGTCTGTGTGTGTGGCTTTCCTGTATACCCTTGTAGTGAATTCCCCGTTCGGTGTTCTCTGTACCATCACGTCTAGGAATGGGAGTTGGCTATCCTTCTTCTCTCGTGAATCGGATTCCTGTGAGTGTGGCGTTGATGATCTGGTATGTTTTTTTCTATTTCCGTGTTTTTAATGATTACCAAAAGGACTAGCCACACTACCAACCACTACAGCGGACCCAATATACCAACCACTACAGCGGACAGCTGAAACTGACAACCGGAAGCAGCAGGGACAGACCACTATAAACACCGGAGGAAACATCAAAGAAGCGCTTTGCAGGAGGCTCCCAAGCACTGATGATGTCGCCTAGCCAGGGGACGAACGTTTGCAACAAAAACTTCCAGCTCGGCGAACAGAACCACAACAACGAGCACCCGAGCTCCAAATCTTCGCACAAACTCTCTGCCTACTTTTAGGTTTGTGACGCTCACTCACCCTCCAAAGACCTCTTCTCCCACCTCCAACCTCTTCCATCCTCCTGGACACCCCATCGTGCCCTCTTAACCTTCCTTGACCTTTTCATCTCCATCTGCCGTTGTGACATTAACCACCTCAATCTCTCCGCCCCTCTCACTCACTCCAACCTCCTGTCCATGTAATACGCAGTCCTCCATTCCCGGATTAGTGGTGCTGGAAGAGCACAGCAGTTCAGGCAGCATCCAAGGAGCAGACATTCCCACCACTCCAAACCTAACCTCACATTCAAACCAGCTGACAATGAAGGCATGGTGGGAGGATGGCACACCAATCTCTGTATCGCTGAGTTCAGACGCCAACCCGCTGACACTGCCTCCTACTGTCCCCTCCACCATGACCTCATCTCCCATCACCAAACCATTATCACCAAGACCATTCACAACCTCATCATCTCAGGGGATCGCCCTTCCACAGCCTCCAACCACATAGTCTGGGAACACCGCACTGCCTGATTCTACCTCTTACCCAGCGTCATACTTTATCAACTCTGGCTCTTCAGCATCTGCAGTCCTCAGGATCTGCTAATTACTCATGGTGCCACAAGCTTGTGAGGGTAGGAAGAGGATGATGGAGCAGATGAATGCATGGCTGAGGAGCTGGTGCAGGGGAGAGGAAAACACATTTTGGGGTTATTAGAATTTCTTCTGGGGCAGAGGTGACCTGTATAAGAAGG
>NC_057721.1:79275071-79279859 GCF_004010195.1 Chiloscyllium plagiosum
GATTAGAAATTAGAGATGAAGCTAAAAAGGCACAACAACAAGACGTATTCCTGAACAGGTTCAGAATTAACAAACAAAAAACATTACAGCACAGGAACAGGCCCTTCAACTCTCCAGGTCTGTGCTAATTCATATCCTCCATTTAAATCTGCCACCTACTCTCTATAGATCTGTATCCCTCTGCTCCCTGCCCATTCATGTATCTGTCGAGATAGATTTTAAAAGACACTATTGTTCTTGCCCCTACCACTTCTGCTGCAACGCATTCCAGGCCCCCACCACCCTCTGCATGAAGAACCTTCCATGCATGTCTCCCCTGAACTTTTCCCCTCTCACTTTGAACCTGTAATTGAGCCCTCCACTCTGGGAAAAGTTTCTTGCTATACCTCTCATGATTTTGTAGCCCTCAATCATGTCCCCACTCAACTTGCATCCTTCCAATGAAAATAATCCTAACCTACTTTCTTCATAGCTAGCACCCTCCACACCAGGCAACATCCTGGTGAACCTCCTCTGCACCCTCTCCAAAGCATCCACATCCTTTTGGTAATGTGGCAACCAGAACTGTCTGCAGTATTCCAAATGCGGCTGAACCAAAGTCTTATACAACATTAAAATGGCCTACCAACTCTTGTACCCAATCCCCTGGCCGATGAAGAAAAACATGCCATAAGCCTTCTTGACCACTCTTCTGACCTGTGTTGCCACCTTAGGGAACAATGTACCTGAACACCCACATCTCTCTGTACATTAATTTTCCCCAGGACTTTTCCATTTATTGTACATTTCGCTCTGGAATTGCATCTTCCAAAATGCATCACTTTGCATTTCTCCAGATTGTATTCCATCTGCCATTTCTCTGCCCAACTCTCCAATCTATCTGTATTCTGCTGTATTCTCTGACAGTCCCCTTCACTATCCGTTACTCCACTAATTTTGGTGTCATCTGTAAACTTGCTAATGAGGCAACCTACACCTTCCTCCAAATCATTTAAGTATATCACATACAACAGTGGTCCCAGCATGGATCCCTGTGGGACACCATTGGTCACAGGTCTCCATTTTGAACAGCTCCCTTCCACCACTACTCTCTGTGTCCTGTTGCCCAGCCAGTTCTTTATCCATCTAGCTAGAACACCCTGGACCCCATGCGACTCCACCTTCATCATCGGCCTACCATGGGGAACCAGATCAAACATCTTACTAAATTCATCTATATGACATCTACAGCCCTTCCCTCGGCAATCAACTTTGTCACCTCTTCAAAGAAATCTTTCAGATTTGTTAGACATGACCCTCCCCGCACAAAACCATGATGCCTATCACTGATAAGCCCAATGGGTATATATCCTATCCCTTAGTATCTTCTCCAGTTGCTTCCCTATCACTGACATCAGGCTTACAGGTCTGTAATTACCTAGATTATCCCTGCTACCTTTCTTAAATAAGGGGACAACATTAGCAATTCTCCAGTCCTCTGGGGCCTCCCTCATTTTCAAGGATGCTGCAAAGGTATCTGTCAAAGCCCCAGCTGTTTCTTCTCTCACTTCCCTCAGTAACCTGGGATAGATCCCATCCGCGCCTGGGAACTTGTTCACCTTAATGCCTTTTAGAATACACAACACTTCCTCTCTCCTTATGCCGACTTATACTGGAGGAATCAAAGATCTATCCCTCACCTCAATATCCGCCATGTCCCTCTCCTTGGTGAATACCAATACAAAGTACTCATTAAGAATCTCACCCATTTTCTCTGATTCCACGTATATCTTTCCTCCTTTGTCCTTGAGTGGACCAACCCTTTCCCTCGTTACCCTCTTGTTCCTTAAATATGAATAAAAGGCTTTGGGGTTTTCCTTAACCCTGCCCGCTAAGGATATCTCATGATCCCTTTTAGCCCTCTTAATTCCTTGTTTCAGATTGGTCCTACATTCCCCATATTTTTCCAAAGCTTCGTCTTTCTTCAGTCACCAAGACCTTACGCCTATCATCCATGGTTCCCTAATCTTGCCATTTCTATGCCTCATTTTCACAGGAACATATCTCTCCTGAACTCTAATCAACATCTCTTTAAAAGCCTGCCACATATTGAATGTGGATGACCCGACATTTACGGGCGGCACGGTGGCACAGTGGTTAGCACTGTTGCCTCACAGCGCCAGAGACCCGGGTTCAATTCCCGCCTCAGGCGACTGACTGTGTGGAGTTTGCACGTTCTCCCCGTGTCTGCGTGGGTTTCCTCCGGGTGCTCCGGTTTCCTCCCACAGTCCAAAGATGTGCAGGGTCAGGTGAATTGACCATACTAAATTGCCCGTAGTGTTAGGTAAGGGGTAAATGTAGGGGTATGGGTGGGTTTCGCTTCGGCGGGTCGGTGTGGACTTGTTGGGCCGAAGGGCCTGTTTCCACACTGTAATCTAATGTAATCTAATCTAGACAAACAGCTGCTCCCAATTTACATGCCCCAGCTCCTGCCGAATTGTATAGTTAGCATTCCCCCTCTTCCTTTAGGACAACGTTAGTCTTTGTCCATGAGTATTCTAAAACTTATGGAACTGTGATCACTATTCCCAAAGTAATCCCCCACTGAAACTTAAACCACCTGGCCGGGTTCATTTCCTAACACCAGGTCCTATATGGCCCCTTCTCGAGTTAACTATTTACATACTGCTCTGGAAATTCCTCCTGGATGCGCCTTACAAATTCAGCTCCATCCAGGCCTCTAATACAATTGTGAATTGTACACAAAGTGCAGATAGTGGAACATTGCAGCCGTTTCAGTGAGGGTTACTGGACAACCATCAAGAAATTACAGCTCAGTCTGTTTGGACTGGCCCTTTCCCATTTTGAAAGGCTGTTGTTTGAGCTTCTGTCTGCATCCATAGCTGTGACATTCTGTGGGTCTCTCTGTCTCTCCTATAGTCTTTCTCAGCTGCTGTAGCACTCTTTTAAGAAACACATTTTGGAATTAAAAATTAAATATGATCACAGTATTTTGTCGTTCCAATCTGTGATCACGGCAAGGAACAGGGAGAAACAAAGGGAAATAAGCAGGAACCAGGGCAGGTTTCTCAAACTGAAACAGAAATTGCAGATGAAACTCAGCAGGTCTGGCAGCATCTGTGGAGAGAAACCAGTGACCCTTAACCAGCAATTTTAGTTTCAGTTTCAGATTTCCAGTGCCCGCAGTTCTCTGTTTTATTTTGGTGTTAATAATTTCTTGCCCAGGATCTCTCTGCAGGCTGGGTACAATCTCTTGTATAAACCAGCAGCCCTGTACTACATTGCTCAGGTCCGAACGTCATCAATGAGGCCTGTTCATGAAAATAATATCAAGCTGGGTAAGAGCAGAATGAAGCAAGTCTTTTCCAACTTTCCAATGGATTGTGTCCGATACGTAGCTGACATTAATTTATCCACTTTAGCTCTGGAGATGGTGGTGTAGTGGGTATCTCACTGAATGAGTAAATCACAGTGGTCTGGGCCCAGTCTGTTCCTGTACCACGTGGCTGATGGTGAAGTTTGTATTGTGTTACCAAATCTAGATTATAAAGCTGGTCATGGACAGAGCAATAACAGCTGTTTCTTGCTGTAAAACCCATCAGGTTCAGTAATGTCCTTTACAGAATGGAATCTGCTGTCCTTACCTGGTCTGAACGACATGTGACTCCAGACCCACAGCAATGTGGCTCACTCTTAACGGCCCTCAGTAATAGCCTGGCAATCCACTCAGTTCAGGGACAGTTAGTGATGGACAATAGATCCATGTCCTGCCAACAATACCCACGTCCAATGACAGATTTGACTAAATCCCATTCTCCTTTCACCCACAAAGCTGATGATTTCAGTTTGGAGATTTTCACTGGGCCCCAGTCTCAATGACAGGTGTACAGTGACAATCCCCAGACCCTCACAGTCAGGGCTTCCTCACCCTTCAGCACGACTGACTAAAAATACCAGAGACTGCAGATAACACTTTGAACTCCTCCATCATTTCAGAACCCACCAAAACGGACAGGAAGTAAGTGATCGATCATGGACCATGGTTAAGTACTCACTGACTGTTACATTTCGGGACAATTTTACAGACTCACCGTGTGTTAGAAGGAAGCGGGCTGGGTGACCAGGTTGTCCCTCAGACTCCACTGGCAAATAGAGACAGAGATCTCCACCTTAAATCCAGTGGGTGGGGTTAGAATGTAATCATTCTTCATTTCTGGAATGGGATCACTGTCTTTTCTAATCCCACCCCTGCCCTCATAACAGAAAACAACATGTTCCTCTCTCACTGCCAACAGGAGCTAATGTGACACTACCACTGACTGAACTCTGGTTTTGGCAACTCTCCCCTTCCTTGGGAGGGAGTTGGAAGCTGGGGATGAGAGACAGAAGTGAATGGGAAGGAGGGTTGGGGTGGTCAGGGATAGGTGGGTTAATGAGCTGGAGACATACTCAACAGAACACTGTGTTGAATAGTTCTTCATAGCTCAGGGTTACGTTAACCATAAATACCTTCAAAATATTAAACAGAAACAACTTGGGATAGTCGAGTAGACTAGATCGGAAGAGGAGAAAGTGAGATCGGAAGATAAAACTACACAGATGAGCTTGTAGGAAGAAAAAGGTGATGGTTGTCCAATTGGATGTTGGATCATTGTGGAAATGGGACCGGGGAATTAATAAAAGTGAAACAAGGAAATTGCAGACTTTTGAGACATATTTCATTTCTATCTTCATATTTGACCACATCAAAAACATCCAAGGTGTATTCAGAAAGCAAGGAGCCAACAG
>NC_057721.1:79280487-79283791 GCF_004010195.1 Chiloscyllium plagiosum
GTTTGTCAGTTTCTTTGGTCTGTTTTATTTTAAATGGAAGAATAAACTGTATTCATAAAACTATTTTTATATACAGACATAGTCACAAATGCGGTTTGGTTCCGTACAGTAGCATATAGAAACAATCACTGGGATTTGACTCTATCCAACAAACAAACCAAAAACATCTCTTACTTGTACAAGACTGTACGTACAGACATTTGAGGTACTGGGAGGGTCAGTCCTTTACCTGAACGATGTCTGTAAAGGGACTGTTGTTTCATTGATAGCCAGCTTCAGCAAGTCTTCAATGGTATGCTCCTTTCACTGCACTGAAGACCTGTCCAAAATGCTTTGATCAGAGTGATGTGTACATTACCACAAGCTGCCTTTAATTCTGTTAAACATTCAGAAAGCTCACAGGCAAACAATTTGAACCAATGAATTAAACTTTACTGCGTGTAGCAACCAAAATCAGTCCCCCTAAGTTAGCAAGTCAAGCTTCACAACCCAATTGTGCTTTTATTGACTCATGGTGGAATTTCACGACAATTCCAACCGACAGTGCCTTTCTCTTCTTCCGTCACCTTCAACTCAATGCTCACTTAAAAGATATAAAAGAGACCTAAGAGGCAATGTTTTCATGGAGAGGGTGATATGTGCATGGAATGAGCTGCCACAGGAAATGCTAGAGGCTGGTACAATTACAACATGTAAAAGGCATCTGTATGGGTATATGAGCAGGAAGGGTTTGAAGGATATGGACCAGGTGCTGGCAGTTGAGATTAGATTGGGTTCGGATATCTGATCAGCATGAACGAGTTGGACTGAAAGGTTTGTTTCCATGGTATACATCTCTATGACTCTGACCATGACTCTGCATCCTGTCAATGTCCCATTGCAACCTCCAACAGCCCTCCACACTATCCACAACTCCACCAACCTTTGTCATTGGCAAACTTACTAATCCACTCTTCCACTTCCTCATCCAAGTCAATTATAAAAGTCACAAAGAGCAGAGCTCCCAGAACCAATCCCTGCAGAACCCCACAGGTCACCGAGCTCCAGGCTGAATACTTTCCATCGACCACCACCCTCTGTCTTCTATGGACCAGCCAATTCTGTATCCAGACAGCTAAATTTAAACGTTAACTCTGCTTTCTGCGCACAGATGCTGTCAGACCTGCTGAGTTTCACCAACAATCCCTATTTCAGTTTAAGAAATTAAACAAACCTGCCCTGGTTCCTGGTTGTTTTCCCTTGTTTCTCCATTTTCCATTGCGTGTTCGCGGATTGCAATGACAAAATACTGTGATCATGTTTAATTTTTAATTCCAAAATGTGTTTTTTAAAAGAGTGCTACAGCAGCTGAGAAAGACTGTAGGAGAGACAGAGAGACCCACAGAATGTCACAGCTATGGATGCAGACAGAAGCTCAAACAACAGCCTTTCAAAATGGGGAAGGGCCAGTCCAAACAGACTGAGCTGTAATTTCTTGATGGTTGTCCAGTAACCCTCACTGAAACGGCTGCAATGTTCCACTATCTGCACTTTGTGTACAATTCTGAATTTATTCCAGAATACATCTTGTTGTTTTACCTTGTGTCTTTTTGGCCTTTCCTCTAATTTCTAATCCATGTGCCTGTGTGTTGTGTTACAAATTTGCCCGCGTTTACTCATTAATAAACTCAGCTGCTGCTAATGCCAGAAAGCTTGTTTAAATTGTTCCTTTGAAGGTACCGGTCCATGTGGTTTGGGAGAAAGACATCCACAAGTGTCTAACCAACCGAGGGGCTGGGTGGAGAAAGAGGGGAACCAGTCCATCCCCTCACACCCGGGAATGTGACAGTTTAGGGGGTTACTGGTGTGGGAACAGAATGAAATGGGGAACCTCACCCACAGTCTGTTTGTATCAACCACCCTCTGGTTATTGTTAACTCACTGGGATATTCAGCAATTTAAAAAATAATTTTTCTTCCTCGTCTTATATTACAGATTCCCATTTGGGGATCATTGTGAGTGGAACTGAATGTTTTAGCCTCAGACAATGAAGACACCTGTAGTTCTCAGTCTGCTGCTCACTGCCACGGGTGCCGTTACCTTTCAGAAATGTGAATTTGGCAAAATTTTCAAGGAAAATATACTCGATGGATGTTTAGAATATAACCTGGGAGACTGTGAGTTTCACTGTTTCCATGTTGTAAAAAAAGACAATGTATTCAAGTTTCCCCACTGGGTCTGAGACCCCTCTTTCACCTCATTGCCTGTCACAATGGTGTTAATGCTAGAGCACAGATTCCTGTCAGTGAGTTAGAGAGTCAATGCACTGTGTAATGTCGGGCTGGGTTATACAGAGCCCCCAACTACAGCACATTCTCTGATGTCAGCTTGGGCAAGGGGCCAGCCGCTATCACAGTAAATGTGAGGGGCATCATGATGATAATACTGGACAAGTCCGATCCCAGAGTGAGGCTTTGTTGGAATGTGGCCTTTACTTCAAAGGAGGAAGTGAGGACTGCAGATGCTGGAGATCAGAGCTGAAAATGTGTCGCTGGAAAAGCGCAGCAGGTCAGGCAGCATCCAAAGAGCAGGAGAATCGACGTTTCGGGAATGAGCCCTTCTTCAGGAATGAGGAAAGTGTGCCAAGCAGGCTAAGAAAAAAGGTAGGGAGGAGGGACTAGGGGGAGGGACGTTGGAAATGCGATAGGTGGAAGGAGGTTAAGGTAAGGGTGATAAGGTAAGGCTGATAGGCCGGAGTGGGGTAGGCGGGGAGAGGTCAGGAAGAAGATTGCAGGTTAGGAAGGTGGTGCTGAGTCCGAGGGTTGGGACTGAGACAAGGTGGGGGGAGGGGAAATGAGGAAGCTGGAGAAATCTGAGTTCATCCCTTGTAGTTGGAGGGTTCTTAGGCGGAAAATGAGGCGCTCTTCCTCCAGCCGTCGTGTTGCTATGGTCTGGCGATGAAGGTCCTTGGTGGAGTGGGAGGGGGAGTTGGTGTTGAGCCACGGGCTGGTTGAGTTGGTTGGTCTGGGTGTCCCAGAGGTGTTCTCTGAAACATTCCGCAAGTAGTCGGCCTGTCTCCCCAATATAGAGGAGGCCACATCGGGTGCAGCGGATGCAGTAAATGATGTGTGTGGAGGTGCAGGTGAATTTGTGGCGGATATTCACCTGCACCTCCACACACATCACTTACTAATTCTAAGACTGTGTCCACGGGCCCTAGTCTCCTCGCCTAATGGAAACAATTTCCTAGCGTCCACCCTCTCCAAGCCATGTATTATTTTGTAAGTTTCTATTAGATCTCCTCTTAATCTTCTAAACTCCAATG
>NC_057721.1:79284423-79305106 GCF_004010195.1 Chiloscyllium plagiosum
ATTGGCCTATAATTTTTCATCTTTTGTCTTGATCCTTTCTTGAACAAGGGGGTTACAACAGCCATCTTCCAATCATCCGGGACCTTTCCTGACTCCAGTGACTCTTGAAAGATCTCAACCAATGCCTCTGCTATTTCCTCAGCCACCTCCCTCAGATCTCTAGGATGTAACCCATCAGGGCCAGGAGATTTATCAATTTTAAGACCTTTCAGCTTTTCTAGCACTTTCTCTTTTGTAATGGCAACCATACTCAACTCAGCCCCCTGACTCCCTTTAATTGTTGGGATATTACTCATGTCTTCCACTGTGAAGACTGACGCAAAGTACTTATTAAGTTCTCCTGCTATTTCCTTATCTCCCATCACTAGGCTTCCAGCATCAGTTTGAAGTGGCCCAATGTCTACGCCTGCCTGTCGTTCATTTCTTAGCCTGCTTGGCACACTTTCCTCATTCCTGAAGAAGGGCTCATGCCTAAAACGTCGATTCTCCTGCTCTTTGGATGCTGCCTGACCTGCTGCGCTTTTCCAGCAACACATTTTCAGCTTTATTTCAAAGGGAATGGAATGTAAAAGTAGGGAAGTCATGTTAAAACTGAATGAGGCGCTGGACACAATACAATGTAGGAGCATTAATATTAACATTAATATCAATATTAAGTCCAGAAGGTTGTAAAGTGAAAATAATCTTGAGTTCAACTCCTTCAGGTTGTGAGCCCACTTCCATTCAATGCCTTACTTGTCACTTTCCTTGTTACATTCTTGTCACTATGTCAATTCACACCTCCCCCCACCCTAGTGGGACTGTCTGTTCTTTCCAGTTTGACAGTCAGACACCCCATTGCTCTGCCATTTTCACATTCGATCGCTTTGTCTGAGCTATCAACATCCCTTCTCCCCCAGCATTCCAAACATCTCCCCTACAACTGCGTAAATGCTGCCCCCTCTATATTTCGTATCAGCTCTGATGAAGAACAATTGAATCACATCAATGGACAACACAGAAAAAGACCCTTAAGTCCCACATGTGACTACATATCTAGTCCCATTTACCAGCATTTGACCCATATCCCTCCAAACACTTCCTATTCATATACCCATCCAAATGCCTTTTAAATGTTGTAATTGTCCCAGTCATCACCACTTCCTCTGGCAGCTCATTCCACACATGCACCACCGTCTGTGTGAAAAAGTTGCCTCTTAGGTCCCTTTTATATCTGTTCCTTCTCTCCTTAAACCTATGGCCTCACTTTTGCACTCCCTTATACTGGGGAAAAGACTTTGTCTGTTTATCCTAACCATGCCCCTCATGATTTTATAAACCTTTAGGTCATCCCTCAGCCTCTGGCATTCCAGTGAAAACAGCCCCAGTCCATTCAGCCTCTCCCTATAGCTCAAACAATCCAAACCTTGCAACATCCTTGTAAATCTTTTCTGAACTCTTTCAAGTTTCACAACATATTTGCGACAGCAGGGAACCAGAATTGAACACAGTATTTCAAAAGTCGTCGAACCAGTTATGTCCTGCACAGCTGCAACATGGCCTCCCGACACCCTACACCCATAGCACTGACCAATAAAGGCAAGTATACCAAACTCCTTCTTCTCTCCCTTGTCTAACTGTGACTCAACTTTCACGAAACTATGAACCTGCATTATTAGGTCCCTTTGTTCAACGACACTTCCCAGGACCTTACTGTTAAGTATATAAGTCCTATCCTGATTTGCCTTTTCAAAATGCAGGCCTCACATCCAAAAAGCAACCCTCCACCACCAACCGCCAGCTCCTACACTCAAGCTAATTTTGTATCCAAATGGCGAGTTCTCCGTGTATTCACTGTAATCTAACCTTGCTAACCAGTCTACCATGAGGAACCTTGTCGAATGCCTGACTGATGTCCATACAGACAACGTCCATTATTCTGCTTTCATCAAACCTCTTCTTCACTTCTTCAAAAAATTCTATCAAGTTAGTGAGACATGATTTCCCATGCACAAAGCCATGCTAACTATTCCTAATCAGTTCTTGCCTTTCCAAATACATGTAAATCCTATGCCCCAAAATCACCTCCAACAAACTATCTGCCACTGATGTCAGGATCACCAGTCTATAATTCCTTTGCTTTTCCTTACCACCTCCTTTAAATAAAGACACCAAGTTAGCCACCCTCCAGTCTTCCGGCACCTCACCCATAGCTATCAATGAGACAAATATCTCAGCAAGGGGCCCAGCAAACACTTTCCTTGCTTCCCACAGCATTCTAGGATACACCTGATCAGGTCCCAGGGACTTTTCCATCTTTATGTGTTTTAAGACATACAGCACCTCCTGTTCTATCATATGGACAAGTTTCAAGATATCGCTATCTATTTTCCAAGATAACGTATCTTGTTTCCATCTCCTTCTCCACAGTAAACACTGATGCAAAGTACTCATTTAATATCTCCCCCATCTCCTGCAGTTCCACACACAGGCTGCCTTTTTGATCTTTAAGCGGCCCTACTCTCTCATTAGTTACTCTTTTGTCCTTAATGTATTTATAGAATCTCTTTGGATTCTCCTTAACCTTATTTGCCAAAGGTATCTCATGTCCTCTTTCTGCCCTCCTGATTTCCTTCTTAAGTATACATTATACTCTCCCCTCATACTCGTCTTTGGATTCACTTGATCACTGCTGTCCTTAACTGGACATATGCTTCCTTCTTTACCTCGTGTAGAGCCTCAATTTCTCTGGTCATCCCGATTTCCCTACACCTACCAGCCTTGCCCTTCACTCTAACAGGATCATACTGTCACTGGACTCTCAGGCTTCCCACTTTCCAGCCATCCCTTTACTGCGAATATCCAAACTCAATCAACTTTTGAAAGTTCTTGCCAAATGCCGCCAAAATTGGTCTTTTTCCAATTTCGAATTCTGACGTTTAGATCGAGTGAATGTAGTGTAACTTTATTTATTTCGCAACTTTGAGGTTAATTAATTGTGCAGCAGATTACCACAGACACAATTGTGTAAAAAGGAGCGTGTGGGCCCTGTGATCTCCTGGATTGGTTTCGATCAGCTGAGGGGATCCAGAAGGATTCTTTCTGAGTATTGTTCCCCTCCTTGTCTCTGGCGTGCTGCATCTTCACAGAGAAGCCTGTGGTGGTCATGGCTGTGATGGGGGATGGGGTTTGGGCTGGGGTGCAGGGGAACAAGAGACAATCGGTGATGGTTGCTCCATGGGGAGGTTTTAATGGTTTCTCCTTCTGAACTGAAAGCACAGACTGCAGAGGGTCATGTGACTATGGCAAGCCACAGAGCCCAGTGTCCTCACAACTGTATTTCTCCAAATAATAATGATCTCGTAATCCTGATTTCAAAGAGATGTTTGTTTCTGTCATTCATTTTCTGTGACCATGCGTCCTTCAGACAAGGAGCACACAGTCAGAATGAAGATATAGAACATAGAACATTACAGCTCAGTACTGGCCCTTTGGTCCTCAATGTTGCAACATCCTGTGGAGCCAATCTGAAGCCCATCTATCCTACACTATTCTATTTTCCTCCATATGTGTATCCAATGACTATTTTAATGCCCTTAAAGTTGGTGAGTCTACAACTGTTGCAGACAGTGCATTCCATGCCCCTTCTACTCTCTGAGTAAAGAAACTACCCCTGACATCTGTCCTATATCTATCACCCCTCAGCTTAAAGCTATGTCTCCTCATACTAGCCATCACCATCCGAGGAAAAAGGCTCTCCCTGTCCACCCTATCTAATCCTCTGATTATCTTATGTCTCAATTAAGTCACCTCTCAACCTTCTCCCTAATGGAAACAGCCTTAAGTCCCTCAGCCTTTCATAATAAGACTGTCCCTCCATACTAGGCAACATCCTAGTAAATTTCCTCTGAGCCATTTCCAAAACTTCTACATCCTTCATATAGTTACCAGAACAGTATGCAATATTCCAATTGTGGCCGCACCAGTTTTGTGCAACTGCAATATGATTTCATGGGTCCGAAACCCAATCCCTCTACCAATAAAAGTTAACATAGTGTATGCCTTCTTAACAAGCCTATCAATGTGGGCAGCAACTTTCAGAGATCTATGTACATGGACACCAAGATTTCTCTGCTCATCTACACTACCAAGAATCTTACCATTAGCCCAGTACTCTGTATTCCTGTTACTCCTTCCAAGTGAACCACCTCACACTTTTCCACATTAAACTCCATTTGCCACCTCTCAGCCCAGTTCTGCAGCTTATCTATGTCCCTCTGTAACCTGCAACACCCTTCAGCACTATCCACAATACCACCGACCATAATGTCACCCATAAATTTACTAACCCATCCTTCTGCGCCCTCATCTAGGTCATTTATAAAAATTATAAACAACAGTGGCCCCAAAACAGATCCTTGCGGTACACCACTAGTAACTGAACTCCAGGATGAACATTTCCCATCAACCACCACCCTCTGCCTTCTTTCATCTAGCCAGTTTCTGGTCCAAACCATTAGATCACCCTCAATCTGATGTCTCTGTGATTTGTGCAATAGCCTACAGAGGGAAATCTTATCAAACACCTTACTGAAATCTATTTACACCACACCAACTGCTTTACCCTCATCCACCTGTTTGGTCACCATCTCAAAGAACTCAATAAGGTTTATGAGGTACAACCCACCCTTCACAAAACCAGATTGACTATCCCTGATCAACTTATTCCTCTCCAGATGATTATAAATCCCATCACTTCTAACCTTTTCCAACACTTTACCCACAACCGAAGTAAGGCTCAGTTGTCAATAATTACCAGGGTTGTCTCTACTCCTCTTCTTGAACAAGGGAACAACATTTGCTAACCTCCAATCTTCTGCAGACAATGACGACATAAAGATCAAAGCCAAATGCTCTGCAATTTCCTCCCTGACTTCCCAGAGAATCCAATGATAAATCCTATCCAGCCCAGGGTACTTACCTATTTTCACACTTTCCAGAAATACTAACACTTGCTTCTTGTGAACCCCAATCCCATCTAGTCCAGTAGCCCAGATCTCAGTCTTCTCCTTGATAACATTGTCTTTTTCCAGTATGAATACTGACAAAAAATATTTGTTTAGCACTTCCCTTATCTCCTCGGACTCCACACACAACTGCCCACTACTATGCTTGGTTGGCCCTAATCTTACTGTAGTCATTCTTTTATTCCTGATATACCTTTATTCCTGATAGAAAACTTTAGGGTTTTCCTTGATCCTATCTGTCAATAAGTTCCCACATCCTCTCCTGGCTCTTCTTAGCTCTCTCTTTGGGTCTTTCCTGACTAACTTGTGTCTTTCAAGTGCCCGAACTGAGCATTCACGTCTCATCCTAACATAAGCCTTCTTCTTCCTCTTGACAAGAGATTCTTTAGTACACTACGGCTCCCTCCCTCGACCACATCCTCCCTGCCTAACAGGTATGTACTTATCAAGGACACGCAGTAGCTGTGCCTTGAATAATCTCCACGGTTCGATTGTGCCCATCCCCTGCAGTTTCCTTCCCCAGGTTACTGAAAGACAAATGTTACTGTCATCTGTGCTACTCTGTGAGGTGTCGTGAGAACCACATTGGTGTTTGCCACATGTTCTGACTAACAGCTTCTGGTGTTTATTTCCATTCTAGAGCAGCCTTCTATGGAAGTCATTACAACACAAGTACAATATCTTGCGGTAAAAGTCCATTTTTCCAAACGCTTGGAATCACTGTGAAGTCGCATGTCATAAAGTCATAGACATGTACAGCATGGAAAGAGACCCTTCGGTCCATATCCTAACCTAATCTCGTCCCATCTGCCAGCATCTAGCCTATATCACTTTAAATTCTTCTTATTCATGTACGGATCTAGATGCCTTTTAAATGTTGTAATTGTACCTATCGCCACCACTTCCTCTGGCAGCTCATTCCATACACGCACCACTCTCTGTGTGAAAAGGTTGCTCCTTAGTTCCCTACTCTCTGTCTAGTTGCTCGCTTGCTCTGAACGTATTTGGAGAATCGCTTTGGATTATCCCTACTGTTATTTGCCAAGGCTATCTTATATCATCACTTTGTCTTCATGATTTCCCTCTGAAGAATGCCCCTACACTGTTTTTACTGTTCAAGAGATTAATTTGACCCCAGTTGTCTATATCTAATATATGATTTTTTTTAACTAGAACCTCAATATCTTCATTCCTCCATTATTCTCTAATCCTGCCAGCCTTACGTTTTACTCCTATGGAAACAGAATAACTCTGAACTCTTGTGATCACACTGTTGATGACCTCCCACTTATCAAGTGTCCCTTTATTTATGAACAGTTTATTCCAATTAACTTTTGAAAGTTCTTGTCTCATACCATTAAAATTTGCCTTACTCCAAATAAAAACATTAATTACTATGGAAGGCTTGTCCCAAAATGCTCCCCCATAACATCACTTCAGTCACTTGCCCTGTCTTGTTACCCAAGGGACGATCATGTTTTGCTCTTTCTCCACTAAGAACATTTGCATATTGAGAAAGGAAATTTTCTTGAACATGTTTAGCAAATTCTTTACTATCCAAACCTTTAATAGCATGATAGTCCTAAACAATGTCTGGAAAAGTAAATTCACGAACTTGTATAACCTTATCATTCTTACATATTTCTGAGACCTGTTCACATATTTGTTTCTCAACTTCCCTCTGACTATTACGGTGTCTCAAGTACAATCCCACCAAGATCCTTTCTTATTTCTAATTTCAATCTATATATTTTCACTAGAAGATTTTTCAGAAATATCTTCTCTAGTTACAGCTGTAATGTTTTCCTAAATCAAAAATGCCACCCCCCTTCCTCTTTTCCACTTTTTCTACCTTTCACATAACATCTGAAACTTACAACATTGAGATGCCAGTCCTGACCATCGCTCAACTATGTTTCTGTAATTGCTATGACATCACAGTCCCATGTTCCCAATATGCTCTGAGTTCATCAGTCTTACCAGTAAGACCTTTTGCATTGAAATAATTTTTTTATTTCAAAAATAAACTTTATTCATAAAATTATTTGGATCTCTACACAATTGGTCGTGCCATTCTTGTGCACACATTACATTGCTTTACATACAGACATCAAAATTTATTTTTCCTATATACAAGTCTGTACATTTACTATCCAGCTCTTCTGCTGAGGCGTCAGCGGAGCCCAAATGACTGGGTGAGCCTCCTGTTCTTCTTAGGCAGGTAGATGTTCCACGGTGGTCTTTCCCCACCTTCAGCGCATCTCTCAACACGTAGTCCTGGACTTTGGAATGTGCCAGTCTGCAACACTCAGTCGGGGTCAACTCCTTTTGCATTGAAATAAATGCAGTTTAATTCTTCAAAGTTACTTTGTTCTCTGGATTGTTGTTCTCTGCCTTTTGTTATGAAGTTGAAGGTGTGTACTGCACCTTTGAGAGAGGGTGTATGCTGTTCACAACTGAGAGCTAACAAGCAAGTATGTGTGATGACTAGATGGCAGTCTAAGAGTGTACTGGAAAATTGAAGATATGTAACATTTGGCTGTGAAATGGATACCTGAGTTGGTTGCTGTTTTGACAACAATTCAAATTTAACCAATCAGTTTAAATTTTCCCCAGGATACTAAAATCCAATCACATTTGAATTTATTGTTTTGCCAACATTGAACCAATAAGATGATCTGATATAGGGGATATAAAAAGACAGGCATCTTGTAAATTGGAGACAGAGGAACTGCCATCAACACCGATCCAAGAAATTAGGAAAAACTCTCTATCAAAGATACCATTTCATTTGAAGCATATTTGCAATAAAAGAAAGACTCAGGGAGATCTTCAGCTGGAAAAAGACAGACACTGAAGAAGACAGTCACCGTGTGGTTTTGAAATTAAGTTGATGTAATTTTAATATTTGTTTTATTGGACATGACAGGGTCCCCATATTATGATTCTGATTATTGGAAGCTTTTAACATGGGTGACTTTAACTTCCCTCATATTGACAAAAATCTCCTGAGTTCATATAGTTTGGGTCAAACAGTTTTTGTCAGGTGTATCCAGGAAGGGTTGCTGACTCAATAGGCTGACTAGAGGGGAGGCCATATTGGATTTGGTGCTTGACAAAGAATCATGCCAGGTGTCTTGGTGAGACAGCATTTCGATGATAGTGATCACAACTCCCTGACCTTTACTATAGTCATGGAGAGAGATAGGAGCAAGCAGTTTGGGCAAGTATTTAATTGGGGGAGGAGTAATTATAACACTGTGAGGCAGAGACTGGAGTATCTAAATTGGGAACAAAAATTCTCAGGGAAATACATGACAGAAATGTGGAGGTTGTTTCGGAAACGCTGATAGTGCTGGACAGGTTTGTCCACTGAGGCAAGGAAAGAATTGTAGGTTGAAAGGACCTTGGGTGACGAGGGATGTGGACGTCTAGTAAAAAGGAAGAAGGAAGCTTCCTTAAGGTTGAGGAAGCAAGGATTAGACGGGGACTCTAGAGGGTTACAAGGTAGCCAGGAAGGAATTAAAGAATGGATTCAGGTGAGCTAGATGGGGGCAGGATAAAGCCTTGGTGTGTAGGATGAAGGAAAACTCTAAGCCTTTCTACACTTATGTGAGCAACAAGAGAACAGCCAGAGTAAGGGTAGGGCTGATTAGGGATAGAGGAGGGATCTTGTGCCTGGAGTTTGAGGAAATAGGGCAGGTCCTTAATGAATACTTTGTTTCAGTATTCACTACTCAGAGGGACCTTGCATTTTTGAGGACAGCGTGAAATGGACTGATATGCTCAAATGGGTTGCTGTTAAGAAGGAGGATGTGCTGAAATTTTGAAAATCACAAGAATAGATAAATCCTCTGGGCCAAACAGGATATATCCAAGTTTATCATGGGACACAAAGGAAGAGATTGCTGCACCTTTGGTGATAATCTTTGCGTCCTCACTGTCCATTGGAGTAGTGCCAGATGATTGGAGGGTGGCAAATGTTATTCCCTCATTAAAGAAAAGGAATAGGGATAACCCTGGGAATTACACACCAGTCAGTCTTACATCTGTGGTCGACAAAGCATTGGAGGGTATTCTGAGAGACAAGATTTATGACTGCTTGGAAAACCATAGTTTGATTAGAGATAGTCAGCATGGCTTTGTGAGGAGCAGGTCATGCCTCACAAAAGGTTTTGAATTCTTTGAGGATGTGACAAAATATATTGATGAAGGTAGAGCAGTGGATGTGATGGATATGGATTTTAACAAGAGAAGGTTCCCTATGGTTGGCTCATTCAGAAAGTAAAGAGGCATGGGATACAGGGAAATCTGGTTGCCTGGATATAGGATTGGCTGGCCCATAGAAGCAGAGAGTGATGGTAGATGGAAAGTATTCAGCCTGGAGCTTGGTGACCTGTGGGGTTCTGCAGGGATCTGTTCTGGGAGCTCTGCTTTTGTGATTTTTTAAAATGAGTTGGATGTGGAAGTGGAAGGATGAGTTAGTAAGGTTGCCGATGACACAATGTTTGGTGGAGTTGTGGACAGTGTGGAGGGCTGTTGTAGGTTGCAAAGACACAGTGACAGGGTGTAGAACTGGGTTGATAAATGGCAGATGGAGTTCAACCTCCAAAAGTATGAAGTCATTCACCTTGGGAGGTTGAATTTGAATGTAGAATACAGGTACAAAGGCAGGATTCTTGGTAGTGTAGAGGAACAGAGGGATCTTGGAGTCCATGTCCACAGATCCCTCAAAGTTGCCACCCGAGTTGATAAGGTTGTTGAGAAGGCATATAATGTGGTGGCTTTCATTAGCAGGATGATTGAGTTTAAGAGCTGCGAGGTTATGCTGCAGTTCTATAGAGCTCTGATGAGACTACACTTGGAATATTGTGTTAAGTTCTGTCTATCTCATTATAGGGAGGATGTGGAAGCTTAAAGAGGGTGCAGAGGAGATTTACCAGGATGCTGCCTGGTCTGGGGGGCATATCTTATGAAGAAAGGTTGAGGGAGATTGGGCTTTTCTCATTGGAGTGAAGAAGGATGACAGGTGACTTGATAGAGGTGTACAAGCTGATGAGAGGCACAGATAGAGTGGATAGCCAGACATTTTCCCACGGCAGAAATGTCTATCACAAGGGGGCGTAATTTTAAGGCGATTGGAGGAAGGTTTAGGGGAGATGTCAGAGGTAGGATCATTACACAGAGAGTGGGTGGGTGTGTGGAATGCATTGCCAGCAGTAGGGTAGTAGAGTCAGATACATTAAGGACTTTTAAGTAACTCTTGGATAGGTACATGGATGACAGTAAAATGAAGGGCATGTAGGTTATTTTGATCTTAGAGTAGGATAAAAGATCAGCACAACATTGAGGGCCAAAGGGCCTGTAGTACACTGTACTGTTCTCTGTTCTATGTTTTCTCCAGGTTAGAAGATAAAAGCTCCACCCCAGGAGATGAGGGAGTGCTGCACTGTCTGAGAAACTGTCCTTGGAAGGAACTTGTTCAGAAGGATGTTACAGTTTTGTTTGAAAAGTGTGGCACAGGAGAAGCATAGCAGGTCAGGCAGCGTCCGAAGATCAGGAGAGTCCATGTTTCAGGCATAAGCCCTTCATCAGGTAAGACTGACCGGTTTCCTTCCTGAATGGACATGAGTGAATCAGATGGGTCTTGATGTTAACCCAATTGCTTCATAGTCACCATTCCTGACATGGGCTTGAAATAACTGTATTGCTAGGACAAATGTTCGGCACAACATCGTGGGCCGAAGGGCCTGTTCTGTGCTGTATTGTTCTATGTTCTATGTTGTTCTATGAAATGGCCCAGTAGCCATCATGGGAATTGAATCCATGATCATGCTGCCTGACCGGCTGTGCTTTTCCAGTGCCACACTTTCTGACTCTGATCTCCAACATCTGCAGTCCTCACTTTCTCTGGTTCACCTCCATTTGGTATAGAGTGCGATTTTCACTTCAGCTGACAGGAAAAGAGTGGGTGATGGTCATGGAGGAGGATTATTTGACCCCTTGTCCAATAAAAGTGGGAGATGGCACAGGGCAGGGTGAAAACGACACTCGGCACACAGACACACAAGATGGCCACTGAGCCATAAGTTGGCCACTTGACACACAAGATGGCTGCCTGACCACAAAATGGAGAAAACCAGCAGAGCAAACACAGACACTGCTTGGGGTCACCAGAATGCCAGCACAATGCACTCATAACCTAATTAATTAGTTTAAGGCAGGTGGGGGAGACAATACGCATGAGTAGCATATACTGCCTGCCAAAGTATCTGGGTCCAACCAACATCTTTGATAGAAATGCTAACTGTCTGATACGGGCTCAATACAGAGTGATAATAGCCAGAGGTGCAGTAATCATCCTTCTCAGGAAGAGCGATTAGCACCCATTACTACAGCAATGGACTTCCACACAT
This sequence comes from Chiloscyllium plagiosum, assembly GCF_004010195.1. Classification (NCBI taxonomy): domain Eukaryota; kingdom Metazoa; phylum Chordata; class Chondrichthyes; order Orectolobiformes; family Hemiscylliidae; genus Chiloscyllium; species Chiloscyllium plagiosum. Next base: position 79,295,846 of record NC_057721.1, read on the forward strand.
ATGCTGAAACTGACAATGTCTGCGCTGAAACTGACAACAACCACACTGAAATTAACAAAGGCTGCGCTGGAACTGACAATAACTGCACCGAAACTACTAATGATTCGGCAATGTTTACAATAAACAAAGCATGTTACAGAGACAATAACCTCATCACTGACTTATTGTATCACAAAATGTTTAAAAGTATCTTGACATGTGCTCTGGGTTGAGAGAGGAATCGCAGCTGACCACTGTGCTGTTGGTGCCGCTCTCTCCCCGGAGCTCCGGGATTTCCTTGTACGATAAACTCTGTTATTGAACCCCGATTTTGATTCCGAGGTTGGTGATTTTCCCCACAACACTATAATGAGCTGACCAGAACTGAGCACAATATTCCAAGTGTGGTCTAACCAGGGCTCTCTGGAGCTGCAGCATCGCCTCGTGGCTCTTAAACTCAATCCACCTGCTCATGAAAGCCAACACACCATATGCTTGCTGAACAACCCTATCAACTTGAGTGATAACTTTGAGGGATGTATGGACATGGATCCCAATGTCCCTCTGTTCCCCCACACTGCCAAGAATCCTCCTGTCTGGGGGGTTAATGTGAAAAACCGAGATGAGAAGCAGCATTTGCTTCAGAGCCTGAGCTGTTTTAAATAAAATGGCCTTGGATTGCAGGGAGCAGTCACAGTGGTGTCAAATCTTGCAGCACAGTCAGAAACAATGAGATGGTTCACACAGATTGTGATACACACAATGACATGACAGGAAGTAGTTAAAAATCACACAATACTATGGGCTGACTGCCTACAGATTGTGTGCTTTTTCAACAAAATAGGATGTATCTACAAATGCAAATTCACCTCATAGACTTGTATGTGTGTGTGGAAGAGGGAAAGCTTGTGTGAGTGAGTGTGTGTGGGAGAGAGAGAGAGAGAGGGTGTGTGTGTGCGTGTAGGAGAGATAGAGTCTGTGTGAGTGTGTGTTCGATAGTGTGTGTGTACAAGTATGACAGATTATATCTCTGTGAGAGTGTGTGCGCACGTCAGTGAGAGAGAGCATGTATATGACAGAGAGTCTGTGCGAGTGCGTGTGTATGTTTGTGTATTTTTGTGTGTGTGTGTGTGTATATGTGCGTGTGTATTTGTATGTGTGGGAGAGGGAAAGCCTGTGTGAGTGAGTGCGTGTGGGAGAGAGAGAGTGTTCATGTGTGGGCGGCACGGTGGCACAGTGGTTAGCACTGCTGCCTCACAGTGCCAGAGACCCGGGTTCAATTCCCGCCTCAGGCGACTGACTGTGTGGAGTTTGCACGTTCTCCCCGTGTCTGCGTGGGTTTCCTCTGGGTGCTCCGGTTTCCTCCCACAGTCCAAAGATGTGCAGGGTCTGGTGAATTGGCCATACTAAATTGCCCGTAGTGTTAGGTAAGGGGTAAATGTAGGGGTATGCGTGGGTTTCGCTTCGGCGGGTCGGTGTGGACTTGTTGGGCCGAAGGGCCTGTTTCCACACTGTAATCTAATCTAATCTAATCTAATCTGTGTGCATGTGGGAGAGAGAGAGAGTATGTGTGAGTGTGTGCTCGATAGTATTTGTGCACAAGTGTGACAGATCTCTGTGAGAGTGTGTGTGCATGTCAGTGAGAGAGAGAGCGTGTATATAACAGAGGGTCTGTGCGAGTGAGTGTGTTTGTGTATATATTTGTGTGTATTTGTGTGTGCGTGTGTATGTGTATTTGTGTGTATGTGTTGTCTGGGTGTGTGTGTCTATGTGTGTGTATGTGTGTTTGTGTGTGTGTGGCTGTGTGTATGTGTGTGTCTGTGTATGTGTATGTGTGTGTGAGAGAGAGTGTGTAACGTACAGTGGGGTCACCTGTCATGTGACGTGAACCCATGGTCCCTGTTGAGGCAATTCCCATGGGTCTGAATGTCGCTACCAAAGATACCCTTCATCACCCAGTGCTTCCAAGGAGTGGAGAAACTATGCCATGTTGTTCTTCACAGCCTGCAACATATTATTTATGCAGATGAGCACCTCGCCAAAATCTTCTCAGCTTTTCCCAGCTCCTGCTAGTTCTGTTGAAGGGTCCTCGGATCAGAAACATTAACTCTGTTTCTCTCCCATAAATGCTGCCAGCATTTTCTGTGTATATTTCAGCCTTTCCTCTTGACCTGACTGAGCCCGACTGATGCCCATGACAGGTTTCCTGGCCTTGTGTCTGCACTAAACAGAACAGCAAGATCATAGTAATACATGCTTGATATCCACTAGGAGCAAGTGAGGACTGTAGATGCTGGGATCAGAGTCAAAAACTGTGGTACTGGAAAAACACAGCAGGTCAGGCAGCATCCGAGGAGCAGGAGAATCGATGTTTCAGACACAAGGGCTTATGCTTGAACCGTTGACTCTCTGCTTCTCGAATGCTGCCTGACCAGCTTTTTGACTGTGCCTGGTATCTCCTACTAAGGGAGCAAATCACAAAATGGCAAATCAAGGCAGAATTCTGTGAGATTCTTGTGCACTCAGAGTGAGTGAGTACTGGAACATTGAGTGAAAAGCTTGGAGCTGCAACCTGGCCCAGCTTTCTGACTGGACTGCAGGAAAAACAAGTATTAGAAATGTATGGCTTTTCCAGATTTTAAACCAATCTGATCATTGTTATAGAACTCATTGGCTCTGTGTAATATTTAGTGGGTGACTGGACAGGAAAATGACACACCTTGAGAATCAGAGAATGTGGGAGTGTGTACACGGTTTTAGTTTGACATGAAGGGTAGTGGGGTAAAAGCTGAAAGAATGTTTTCCCTCATGAGAGAGTCTCGGACCAGAGCGTGTAGTCTCAGAATAAGAGGACACTAATTTAACACTGAAATGAGGAGGAATTTCTTTTCCAAGAGGGTTGTGAGTCTTTGAAAGTCCTTTTTACAGAAAGCCATGGGGACAGAGACCTTGTGTGTATTTCAGGCTGAGATAGATAATTAGATAGACAGACAGACAGAGATTCTTGATGAGTCAGGAAATTGAGGGTTACCAGGAAAGGGCTGGAAAATAATCATGAGGAATGTCGCATCAGCCATGATCCCATTCAACGGGGAGCAGGACTGAGGGGCCTCCTATTCCTTGTGATCTATGCACTGGCTAGTACAGCACTACAGTTTGTTTCTAAATGGCATCCTGCGGGTTGATGTGATTCATCCAGGCCCTGGGTAAAGAGATTTAGCATGTTTCCCACTTTGAGTTATTTTGTTTCTCTTGTTCATACTCTTCTGGCTCCCAGTAAAGCCAAAAGCAGAGTTCAATCCCTTCCTCTCAGCAGCCAGTCCCCTACTGTGCCTCATAGTGACGTACAAAGTGCATTTCAACAGTGGATGAGAAAACTACTTCAAATCCTAGGCCAATAATGTTCAATATTGTGCGACAACATCTGAAATAGAAACCATAAATACTGACAACAATATGTCTACACTCTTGTTTCTCCCTGATTGCCCCTGAAAACATAGAACATAGAACATTATAGGTGTGGCATGGTGACTCAGTGCTTAGCACTGCTGCCTCACAGCGCCAGGGACTTGAGTTCGATTCCAGCCTCAGATGACTGTCTGTGTGGAGTTTGCACATTCTCCCTGTGCCTGCATGGGTTTCCTTCCACAATCCAAAGATGTGCAGGTTAGGTGAATTGGCCATGCTAAATAGCCCATAGTGTTAAGTGCATTAGTCAGAGGGAAATGGGTCTGGGTGGGTAACTTTTCAGAGGGTTGGTGTGGACTTTTTGGGCTGAAGGGAATCTAATCTAAATTACAGCACAGTACAGGCCCTTCAGCCCTTGATGTTGTGCCGACCTCTGAAGCCCATCTAACATACACTATTCCATTCTCATCCATATGTTTATCTAATGACCATTTAAATGCCCTTAAAGTTGGCGAGTCTACAACTGTTGCAGGCAGGGCATTTCGTGCCTCTCTACTCTCTGAGTAAAGAGCCTATCTTTGACATCTGTCCTCTATCATCCCTCAGTCTAAAGTTATGACTCCTTGTATGTGCCATCCCCATCTGAAGAAAAAGGCTTTCATTGTCCATCCGATCTAATCCTTTGACCATCTTGTGTGTTTCTATTAAGTCACCTCTTAATCTTCTTCTCTCTAATGAAAACAGCTTCAAGTAACTCAGCCTTTCCTCATAAGACCTTCCCTCCATACCAGGCAACATCCTGGTAAATCTCCTCTGATACATTTCCAAAGCTTCCACATGCTTCCTATAATGCAGTGACCAGAACTGGACACAATACTCCCACGTGTGGTCACACCAGAGTTTTGTCCAACTGGAACATGACCTCGTGGCTCCTAAACTCAATCCCTTGACCAATAAAGCTAACACACTGTACGCCTTCTTAACAACCCTATCAACCTGGATGGTAACTTTCAGGGATCTATGGACACTGAGATCTCTCTGTTCATCCATATTACCAAGAATCTTACCATTAGCCCAGGATTCTTTATTCCTGTTACTCCTTCCAAACGAAATCACCTCATACTTTTCCACATTAAACTCCATTTGCCACCTCTCAGCTCCATTTGCCACCTCTCAGCCCTTATCTATGTCCCTCTGTAACCTACAACATCCTTCAGCACTATCCACAACCGTTCCGACCTTAGTGTTACCCACAAATTTACTAACCCATCTTTCATCCAGGTCATTAATAAAAATGACAAACAGCAGTAGCCCCAAAACAGATCTTTTCAGTACACTACTAGTAACTGAACTCCAGGATGAACATTTCCCATTAACCATCACTCTCTGTCTTCTTACAACTAACCAATTTCTAATCCAAACCGCTAAATTACCTTCAATCCCATGCCTCTATTTTGTGCAATAGCCTACTGTGAGGGACCTTATCAAACACTTTACTGAAATCCATATACACCAGTTCAACCACTTTATCCTCATCCATATGTTTGGTCATCCTTTCTGGATGATTAGAAATCCTAACTGTTATGATTCTTTCCAATACTTTACCCACATCCAAAGTAAGGTTCACTGTTCTATAATTACCAGGGTTGGCTCTACTCCCCTTCTTGAACAAGGGAACAACATTTGCGTCTTCTGGCACTATTCCTGTAAACAATGACAACATAAAGATCAAATCCAAAGGCTCTGCAATCTCCTCCCTGCCTTCCCAGAGAATTCCTGGATAAATCCCATCCAACCCAGGGGACTTAACTATTTTCAAACTTTCCAGAATTGCTAATGCCTCCTAATGAACTTCAATTCTGTCTACTCTAACAGCCTATATGTCAGTATTCTCCTTAACAACATTGTCTTTTTCCTGTGTGAATACTGACAAATAATATTCATTTCACACATCCCCTATCTCTTCCGACTCCACGCACAACTTCCCTCTACTTTCCTTGACTGGCCCTAATCTTACTCTAGTCATTCTTTTATTCCTAACACACCTATAGAAAGATTTAGGGTTTTCCTTGATCCCACCTACCAAAGACTTCTCATGTCCCCTCCTGGCTCTTCTTAGCTCTCTCTTTCGGTCCTTACTGACTAACTTGTATCTGACAAGTGCCCTAGCTAAGTCTTCACGCCTCATCTTTAAACTACGGCTCCCTCGCTCGACAACTTCCTCCCTGCCTGACAGGTAAATACTTATCAAGATCATGCAGTAGCTGTTCCTTGTGGTCATTATCACCAAACTGCTCACCCACCTCCAAATCTAACATCTGGCCAGGTTCATTATCCAGTACCAAATCCAATGTAGCTTTTCCTCTTGTTGGCCTATCTGCATACTTGTCAGGAAACCCTCCTGCACACTTTGGACATCTAAAGTACTCAAACTATAGCCTTTCCAGTCAATATTTGGAAAGTTAAAGTCTCCCATAGCAAGTAACCTTTTATTTTTGCTGCTATACAGAATCATCTTTGCTATCCTTTCCTCGACATCTCTGGAACTATTTGGAGGCCAACAGAAAACTCCTAACAGGTTGACCTCTCCTTTCCTGTTTTTCACTTCAGCTCGCACTATCTCAGTAGACGAGTCCTCATCAAATGTCCCTTCTGCCACTGTAATACTGTCCTTGACTAACAATGCCATACCTTCCCCTCTTTTACCTCTTACTGAAACATCTAAACCCTGGAACCTGCAATAACCATTCCTGTCCCTGCTCTACCCATGTCTCTGAAATGATCACAACATCAAAGTCCCAAGTACCAACCCATGCTGCAAGTTCACCCACCTCATTCCGGATGCTCCTGGCGTTGAAGGTGGCTTTCAAACCACCTTCCTGCCTGCTGGTACACTCCTACAACCTTGAAACCTTATTCATGACCTCACTACCTCAACCTCCTGTATACTGGGTTCCCTGCTGAATTAGTTTAAACACTTCTGAAGAGCATTAGCTAACTTCCCCCCGACCCCTCCCCAAAACAGGATATTGGTACCCCTCTGGTTCAGGTGTAGACCATCTTGTTTGGAGAGGTCCCACCTACCCCAGAATGAGCTCTAATTATCCACGTATCTGAATCCCTCCCTCCTGCACCATCCCTGTAGCCACATGTTCAACTCCTCTCTCTCCCTATTCTTCACCTCACTAGCACATGGAATGGGCAACAACCCAGAGATAACAACTCTGATTGTTCAAGCTCTAAACTTCCACCCTCGCTCTTTGAAATTCTGCCAAAACCCAATCCCTTTTCCGACCTATATTGTTGGTGCCTATGTGGACAACGACTTGGGTCTGCTCCCCTTTCTCCTCAAAGATCCCGAAAACCACAATCTGATACATTACCAACCCTGGCACCTGGGAGGCAACACACCAACCGTGAGACTCTCTCATTCCCACAGAATCTCCTATCTGTCCCCCTAACTATGGAGTCCCCAATGACCAATGCTCTGCTCCTCTCCCCCTTCCCTTCTGAACGATAAGGACAGACTCTGTGCCAGAGACCTATACTCCATGGCTTATCCCTGGTAAGTATCCAAAATGGTGCACTTGTTATTGAGGGGAATGGCCACAGGAGTTACCTGCATTGTCTGCCTCTTCCCTTTCTGACCTTCACAGGAACCCATATACATTTTTCCTGTACCTGATGTGTGACTACCTCCCTGTCACTCCTCTCAATTACCCCCTCAGTCTCCAGAATGATCTGAAGTTCATCCAACTCCAGTTCCCTAACATGGTTTCTGAGGAGCTGGATTTGGGTGCAGTTCCGACAGATGAAGTCAGCAGGGACTGTAGTGGTGACCTTTGGATTAGATTACCTAGAGTGTGGAAACAGATCCTTCGGCCCAACAAGTACACACCGACTTTCTGAAGAGTGACCCACCCAGACCCATTCCCCTACCCCCCTACTAATGCACCTATCACTATGGGCAATTTTAGCAAGACCAAATCCACCTAACCTGCACATCTTTGGACTGTGGAAGGAAACCAGAGCACCCGGAGGAAACCCACACAGACACGGGGAGAATGTGCAAACACCACGCAGACAGTTGCCCGAGGCTGGAATCAAACCCAGGTCCCTGGTACTGCGAGGCAGCAGCACTAAGCACTGAGCCATCGTGTCGTCACATTGTACTGCCCTGCCATCCATTCCCCCTGTTCTAAGTTCCCAAACAGACTGTATATTAAAAAAACTAGTAATCTTATCAAATTGGTGCTTAGAACTTCATTTTGGTTAGAGAAGGATGGGAAGGAGACACTACCTAATTAGTGTTTTGGGTAAAGCAACCGTCTAAATATATAACCTTGCCTACTTTGCTGTCCCACTTCCGCTCCTGCTCAGCGTGTGCCCTGTCTATTCACAAAGTTAGTTATTAAAGGATCAATTTACCTTCCCAGCAGCCCCTGGTCCTCACTCTCACCACTCCCACTGTTGTTGCAAACATGAAGGCCACTGATCCCATGAGGTCAGCTTTTAAATGTTCCAAGTTGGGATAGCGAGTTGCCTGGAAGGGAATTTACAGGGAGTGGTGTTCCAATGTACCTGCTGCCCTTGTCCATCTCGATCATAGAGGTCCCTGATTTGGAAGGTGCTGTTGGAGGTCATTGCCAAGTCATTGTGTCTTACACACTGCTGCTACCATCCAATGGATGTAAAGGGACTGAATGATTCATCATTCCCCGATCCCACTCCTTATCCTTCTCCTTTGAGATTTCCCTCTCCCACTCCCCATCCCTCTTCCTTTCCTGTTGCCTGTCCCACTCCCTCAACCAATCCAGCTCTTCCTCTTTGTTCCAATGAGGGAATTTGTGACCCATTTGTGGCTAAATGTAACTTGAATCTTCACTGTTAGCTACAGCTCGCTGTCAAGATCACTTTCCAAATGACAGTTTCACTTCAGTCAGATAAACTTTTGTAGCTTCCCAGAGAAATGTGGAATCAGTTGGATAACATCAGCAGTGTGTGGAATGATGGTGTAATGGTATTGCAGTGACATGTGAATACATTCGGTACTGCAATAATGTGTGTTTTTTCAAGGCACATTGGCTTTAATCTGAATGAAGAATTTAGACCGTTATTGTAGAAAGCAATCTTTGCTTACCTGTACTGGCTATAATGTGACTCTGGTCCCATTGGTTTAAATGGTGTGGCTTATCACACAATTTTCTTATAATGAGAGGTCACTCGGTAATGGAACTATCACCTTTTTATCAGAACCAACTGTACTTGGAACTGGGACAGAGTAAAGATTTGACCAGGATCATGAGAGAATGGTGATATAGAACAAGCTGTAAATGGAAGTCCTATTAGAAGCCAGCAGCAATACTTTGGGAGAGTGAGTAGAGTTAGAAACCAAACACAGAACAGATCAGGATTCTAAGGAAGTAAAACCCAAGGCAAACTAGTTCCGCACATCCCTCTGCTCACCCGACATTATCTCACACATAGAACATAGAACATAGAACAATACAGCACAGAACAGGCCCTTCGGCCCACGATGTTGTGCCGAACATTTGTCCGAGCTTAAGCACCCATCCATGTACCTATCCAATTGCCGCTTAAAGGTCACCAAAGATTCTGACTCTACCACTCCCACAGGCAGCGCATTCCATGCCCCCACCACTTCTCTGGGTAAAGAACCCACCCCTAACATCTCCCCGATACCTTCCACCCTTCACGTTAAATTTATGTCCCCTTGTAACACTCTGTTGTACCCGGGGAAAAAGTACAACAGAGTGTTACAAGGGGACATAAATATAAGGTGAAGGGTGGAAGGTATAGGGGAGATGTCAGGGGTGGGTTCTTTACCCAGAAAGTGGTGGGGGCATGGAATGC
>NC_057721.1:79305135-79316045 GCF_004010195.1 Chiloscyllium plagiosum
CATTAATAAAAATTACAAACAGCAGAGGACCCAGAACTGATCCCTGCGGAACTCCACTTGTAACTGGGCTCCAGGCTGAATATTTGCCATCTACCACCACTCTCTGACTTCGACCGGTTGGCCAGTTTTCTATCCAATTGGCCAAATTTCCCTCTATCCCATGCCTCCTGACTTTCCGCATAAGCCTACATTTAACACATTTTTCTGTTCCTTTCTCCTTTCTATGTCTGTTTTCAAATGCACCTGTGCTCAAAAGAGAAAAATAATACACAGAGGCCAAGTTTAAGTTTGTCCTGTTCTCTCACTTGCTCACTGTCCTTCCTGATGAAGGGCTTTTGCCCGAAACATCATTTTTCCTGCTCCTCGGATGCTGCCTGACCTACTGTGATATTCCAGCACCCCACTCTAATCTAGACACTATCCTTTCTGTCAGGAAACGATAAGGGGACATAATTCAGGGAGAGGGTGAAAACACAATGTCAGTATATGCTGTGCTACTGAATGTCTTTTCTAGTCCCTACATGGTGTTCCAACACACATACAGGCATTCCCTTATGTTTCTTTTCATTATACACTCCCCACGTTGAGACATAGAGTCACAAGATATACAGCACTGAAACAGAATCTTCAGTCCAACTCGTCCATGCCATCCAGATATCTTACATTAATCTAATCCTATTTGCCAGCACTTGGCCAATATCCCTCTAAACCCTTCCTTTTCATATACCCATCCACATGCCTTTTAAATGTTGTAATTTTACTAGCCTCCACCACTTCCTCTGGCAACTCATAGCATACACACACCACCCTCTCCATGAAATAATTGCCCCTTAAGGTCTCCTTTAAATCTTTCCCCTCTCACCCTAAATCTATGCCCTCTAGTTTTGGACTCCCCCACCCCAGGGAAAAGACCTTGCCTATTTACCCTATCTATGCCCCTCATAATTTTGTAAACCTCTATTAGGTCACCCCTCAGCCTCCAAAGCTCCAGGGAAAACAGCCTTCAGCCTATTCAGCCTCTCCCTCTAGCTCAAATCTTCCAACCCTGGCAGTATCCTTGTATGTCCTTTCTGAACCCTTTCAAGTTTCACGACATCCTTTTGAAAGCAGGGAGACCAGAATTACATGCAGTGTTCCAAAAGTGGCCTAACTAATGTCTTCTACAGCTGCAACATAACCTACCAACTCCCATACTCAATGCACTGACCAATAAAAGAAAGCATTCCAAACGCCTTCTTCACTATTCTGTTTAGATAGGACTCTACTTTCAGGAAACTATGAACCTTCACTCCAAGGTGCCTTTGTTCAGCAACACTCCTCAGGACTTTACCATGAAGTGTATTGTTTCGACATGGGGTAAACTCTCTTGCTTAATTTAAAAACAGCAACACTGAAAAGATTTATCTCGTGCAGTAATCTGTAAAACTTCGAGTGGCCAAGAACTACTTAAAGTAAAAATTAATTACTTTATTTCTTAAAGTATACGAGGGCATAATTAACTAACCACTATTTACAATTTCTTTCTCTAACCTATCTTTTACCTTCCCTTCTATAAGTGTGGCACTGAAAAAGCACAGCAGGTCAGGTAGCATCTGAGGAGCAGGAGAATCGAAGTTTCGGACATAAGCCCTTCATCAGGGAATGAGGCTTGTGGGTCGGGGCTGAGAAATAAATGGGAGCGGGATGGGGCTGGGGGGGAAGGTATATGGGAATGCGATAGGTAGATGAAGTTGGGGGAGAAGGTGATAGGTCGGAGAACAGGGTGGAGCGGATAGATGGGAAAGGTGATAGACTGTTCAAGAGGGTGGTGCCGAGTTGGAGGCTTAGGACCGGGATAATGTGGGGGATGGGAAATGAGGAAATTGATGATTTTCACATTAATCCCGTGTGGTTGCAGGGTCCCAAGGTGGAAGATGAGGCGTTCTTCCTCCAGGTGTCGGACATGTTACGGTGTTCTGACGTACCTTGCCAAAATGCAGAGCCTCACATTTATCAAAATTATAATCCACCTGCCAGTCCTTGGCCCATTGGCCCATCTGATCAAGATCCCATTGTATTCCTAGGTGACATACTTTGCTGTCCACTACACCTCCAATTTTGGTGTTATCTGCAAACTTACTAACCATACCTCCTATGTTCCCATCCAAATCATTTATATAAATGCTAAAAAGCAGTGGACTCAGCACTTTTCCTTGCGGCACACCACTGGTCACAGGCCTCCAGTCTGAAAAGCAACCCTCCACCACCACCCTCTGTCTTCTACCTTCGAGCCAGTTCTGGATCCAACTGTTCTTGTTCTCACTGTATTCCATGTGATCTAAACTCACTAACTAGTCTACCATGAAGACCTGTGTCGAGCACCTATTAAAGTCCATATAGATCAAGTCCACCACTTTGGCCTCATCAAACATCTTTGATTTTTTTCTTCAAAAAACTAAATTAAGTCAGTGAGACATAATTTCCCATGCACAAAGCCATGGTGATGATCCCTAATCAGTCCTGTTTTTCCAAATACATGTACATCCTGTCCCTCAGGAATCCCTCCAACAACATGCCCACCATTGATGTCAGACTCACTGGTCGATAGTTCCCTGGCTTTTTCTTACCATCTTTCTTAAATAGTGGCACCACATTAGCCACTAACATGGCTGACCGACAGAAAATGCATTACATTTCTAAATTGTCCTGGATCCGAAGAAAGATCATTGATCTAAACTCGTGACTCTGTTTCTCTGTTTACAGATGCTGTGAGGATTGTAAAATGTCTCCAGCATTTCCACTTTCTATCCAATTATTCTCCTCTCAATTGTATTGTGACTTTTACTGCATTAAAAATGTTACGTCAAGGTAACATCTGATTGTTGCTGTTGAAAGGTTGTTATGGACACCGACAGCTTAGATTCTGTTGATTCTATCGATTTATTTGCAAACATTTGTAGGTACAATTATGAAAATTACCAACCACAGAACGGGAGCTCAATGCATTGCAGAAACAGAAGTGAAGCAATGAAGGGAATTGGTCTGAGGTTGGAGCAAGTTAGTGGACCTTCTCAGGGATTCTGTCCCTTACCATCCTACTTTCTGACTGGAACAGCATCATTTGAAGTTGTGAGATTAATAGCGATAGCTCAAAGAGGTTTTGGTGCTGGGCTCAAATAGAATATTCAGGGCTGAGATAGATTTTTGTTCAGGGAGGGAATCAGGTGTTACAGGGAAAAGGCAGGAAAGTGGAGTTGTGGATTACCAGCTCAGCTGTTATCTCATTGGCACTGCAGACTCAATGGGCTGAATGGTTAACACCTGCTCCTATATCTGATGGTCTTACTAGGTCAGTGACATTGAAGCTCATTGAAGACCCTCCTGATCCCATCACCACTCTCTCATTGGGAGGAAGGAGGAACTGATTCAGCAACTCCACAACACTGTTCTGTGGGGTACATGCTGGATAGGAAATCTCACTGACTCAGTGGGTGGGCATTTCCATGACCAGTCCCCCACACCTGTCCTCCAAATGTTGATCACTTTTGGTGACAGGGGGGAGACTACCCCTGACAATGACCCTGCCCCGGTCCCAATCTCAACACATTAATGTGTGAAACACGCTCCCATGAGCGTGGCTGGCTAACATCTCTGGCAAGTGCAGGATAATGAGATGAGGATACACCAACACGGCAAAGCTAACCAGTTGAAAGAGTCTTAAGCTGCGATAGGGAGGGCTGCAAAACAGAATGCTGAGCTTTCTCTCTCCTGTCTTCACAGCTGGCAATTATCCAGAAAGTGATTGAAATTCACACCTTTGCAGTATTTTCTCCAACTTAACCTGCAATGAGAAACAGTGTCAGAGCTGCAGGCAGAGGGGCATGGAAACACAGGAGCAGGAGAACGCGATTCAGCCCTTCGAGCTTACCCCACCATTCAATAGGATCATGGCTTACCATTCAACTCAGTATCCAGTTGCCACTTTCTCCCCAAAACTTTTTGATCCTTTTAGCCCTAACTATATCTAAAACTCAATAAGTAAAAGGTGCACGTTTATCTATACAAGTACATGTTCACTGTGGTGTAGAAATTGGCCATGTAACCCTTTCGGTCTCTGTTGGTATTCTGTTCCACACGAGCCTCTCTCTGTGTGGCTTTATCTAATCCCATCAACATTGCTTTCTCTTTCTTTCTCCCACATGTATTTACTGAGCTTCCAAGTTCCTGGGAGTGATGATTCCCAACAATCCATCCTGGTCCACTCATGTCGACGTGATGGTCAAGAAAGCACATCGATGACATCTCTAATGAAATTCAACATGTCCACCACAGGGACTCTTACTGATGTTTATAGATGCACGAGTGAAAGCATCCTGTCTGGATGTATTGCACTGTGGTTTAGCAACTGCTTTTCCCAGGACCGTAAGAAATTACAGAAGATTGTGAACACATCCCAGTCCATCACACAAAGCAGCCTTCCATTCATTGACTCCATCTATACTACCTGCTGCTTCAGGAAAGTACCAGCATCAAAGACCCCTCCCACCCCATTGCACTCTCACCCACTCTCTTCCATTGTGCAGAAGATATAAGAGTTTGATAACACATAAAAACAGATTAAAGAACAGCTTCTTCTCCAATGTTATCAGACTTTTGAATGAATCTCCCAAATGTTATTTCTGACCTCTCTCTCTGCGACTGTAACACTGTATTCTGCACTCTGTTCTGCTACCCTGATGTACTTTGCATGTTACAATCTGCCTGTATCGCACATAAAACAAAAACCTTTCACTGGATCTCGGTACGTGTGACAACAATAAATCAATCAATCATCTTAAAGATATACAGTCATAGAGATCTATAGCATGGAAACAGACCCTTTGGTCCAGCAAGTCCATGCAGACCAGATATCCTAACCTAATCTAGTCCTATTTTCCAGTATTTAGCTCATATCCCTCTGAATCATTCCTATTGATGGACCAATTCAGGTATGTTTTAAATGTTATAATTGTACCAGCCTCCACCACTTCCTCTGGCAGCTCATTCCATACATGCATCACCCTCTGTGTGAAAAAGTTGCACTTTAGGTCCCTTTTAAATCTTTCCTATCTCACCTTAAACTTATGCTCTGTGGTTTTGGACTCGCCCATCCCGGGGAAGAGACCTTGGCTATTCACCCTATCCATGGCCCTCATGATTTTATAAATCTCCAAAAGCTCAACCCTCATCCTCCAACACTCCAAGGAAACAAATACTTTCCCTATAGCTCAAACTCTCTAACCTCGGCAACATCCTTGTAAATGTTTATAAATTATAAGCAGTGGACCCAGCACCAATTCTTGTGGCACACCACTGATCACAGGCCTCCAGTCTGAAAAGCAACCCTCCACCATCACCCTCTGTCTTCTACCTGAGCCAGTTTTGTATCCAAATGGCTAGTTCTCCCTGTATGCTCTCCATGTGATCTAACCTTGCAAACCAGTTTACCATGAGGAACTTTGTCTAACACCTTACTAAAGTCCACATAGATCACATTCACCACTTTGCTCTCATCAATCCTCTTTTTTACTTCTTCAAAAACTCAATCAAGTTATCTCGGTCAGTTTTCCTAGCCATTCCTTGTGGTGAAGTGAAAAGAGAGAGAAGAGAACTGTGAAGGAATAGTATCAGCAAAGACCATTAGGGTCCAATGGCCGTCGCCCTCCACTGAGCAGATCCTAAACAAACAAGAATGAGATAAACGGCCAATCGAGGTTTATGAATTGTTTAACTGATCAATTGTGCTTCAGAATGATTCATATCCACACAAAAAAGTAGTTTAATGTCACATTTGACAAAAAGGCATCGTCAATGTCACCTGCAAGATCTCCGCCGAGTCACAATTTATTGTAACATGGGACAACCATGCCTTTCCCACGGTATCCCTTCATCAAAGTCCTGGAACCTCTTTCCATAACAGCACTGTGGGTGTACCTACAGCCCACCACCTTCTCAAAGGGCCATTAGGGATGAGCAATAAGTGTTGTTGGCACCAGCAATGCCTACCTTCCATGTAGAAACAAGGAGGAGAAAGGGTAATATGTCACAAGTTTTTTTTATTGCATTTGAACTCATGGTGTACGGATGGGCTTGCAAATGAAGGGAAGAATCACTGGGTGCATGAACGTTAGTTTCTTCGTTTTATTGATGAGTCATAAAACTATTGGACAGGGAAAGAAAGAGCTGTTCTTAGAACATCTCCCTGCTCTCATCTTAAGCTTTTAACATTGAATTTAAAGGCCGCTAGTTTTCTGGTCTAATAGTTTTTCCGGATATTTTCTTCATCCCATGATATTACCTTGCAATGTGAGGTTGGTCCTTCACATTGGGTTCCACATAAGCCATACTTTTGATCAATTTTGAATTGTCAATACGAATTATTGAGGGAGTAAGTGCAAACAGAGGGTTTAACATACCAGGTCTCTATTCCGTTCTCTGTTGTTGCTATATACTTAGCACATCGGATGTCATCAGTGAGATCACCATCCATTAAACCTAAAAAAAAACAATAAATAAATCCATTGTCAATTTCAACAAAGCAGCTGGGATACCATTGGGCCAGTGTAAGGTGCTGTGTGGGCCTGGGATTCAGAGCAGATGGCAAAGATAATTTATTCAATAAAACATAAAGTTCACCATCGTCTCCAAGGAACATAGGGCTGTTCCCTCATTTGAGATAGAGACAGAAAGTCAGAGAGGGATTACTGGTGGTGAGTTTTACTTGAGGGCCACCACATTTCAGATGAGGGACAATGTTCAGAAGGTGGGACCTTCATGAATTTCCTCAGTGGACTGTGCCTGTTCATACAAGGGGAAATGTCTAAGCCAGCTATGGTTGGGATGGTAGGAGGGTGGCCTTGTACAATTGGCCTGTGGTGCCACAATTACTGTCAGCCTGCTTGTACCCGCTGTGGTGTGAAGAGAAGAGAGGGGGGAGTGGGTGGTTGCACTCTGAGAGGCAGGATGTGGTCAGCCTGACCATTGCCCACTTGAAGCTTTCTCCCCCAGCGGCTCAGTGAGGTCCTGCCTCCCAACCCGACAGATGGCCCTTGTCACATCAGCAGCTGGAAACAGAGACCCTGGAGGGGACAGTATGGGTCTATCTCTGACAACCTCCTCCTCCAAGGCTGCTTTCCCATTAATGGCCACTAGATGGAGTGGTGCTGCAGAGCTTCCAGCCTTTGATTAAATATCCCCCAAGTCCTACTCTCTCAATAGACAGAGAGGTGACTGATCGTGGTTTAACCAAAAGGACACCACGCCTCGGGTGAGGGGAGGGGTGAGAAGGAGAGTCCTTCATGGTAACCTCAGTCGGACCAGGAATTAAACCCATACTGTTGGGAGTCACTCTGAATCACAAACTGACCATCCAGCCAAATGAGCTAACAACCTCCTATGCTTGGCTGGTTGCTCAAAGAGTTAGGACATCTTCCTTTTGAGGAGGGGTGAGGTTGCAGGAGGCTGACCCCAAGAAAACTAAACTCAAAACATACAGCACTGCAAGCTGACTCAGCACATCATTAGACTCTTAATCCCAGATATTTACTGAAATTAAATTCCACCATCTGCTCCCTCCCGTCCTCCATCCGGGCTCTGTTTAAAGTGCACCTCTCAAACAACAGCAATAAGACCAAGGTGCTTTCTCCAGCAATACATGGTGAATGGAGGAGAGTTACACAGTGCAATTAATGACCATGAAATAAAACAACTGACAGCAGTATGTGCCAGTGAGTGGAATTACTGAACAATCTCTGTTCAGACTGGGAACACTGACAGTGATGTACACAAGCTGAAGCTACACTTTTCAAAGTACAAAAACACTTGGGGATTTCCCGAAGCAGTACCAATCCTTCCAGAAATACACACCATTCCTTATCTTATAATGACTGGTGCCTTCTGTTCTCTTCCTATTGACTCACTCACTCAGATCCAGCGATGTTTATATCAATGAGCCTTCCCATTAATATTGGGTTAATGTGTTGGGTTGCTCATGTGTAATATGTATTAATCTTATTAAATTGATTTGAATTTTTTGGGACTGCATACTCAGGAAAGGGTTAAACATCGGGCTCCATAGGCATTGAGCTTCTAGTGTCAATTTGATTTCAAACAATTTAACTCATGGGGGTTCGGCATTCTTTCATAAATCAGGAGAGATTAGAAAATGTCTCCTTGGCTAAAGGTCTCTCAAACACACCTGGTGGGAGAGTGGGACCTGGTATTATGGACCAGGCCAGACCCCCTCAAAACATTTACAGGAAGTAGCCCGGACCCTAACTTTGCCCGTCGTTTTAAGCAGGTGCAGAGCGGATATTCCAGGAGCGATGTAGCTGGTCTTTCTGCTGTAACTCAGTTGATTTATCTGAGTTTGCATTGTTATCTGTCTGCTCCTGGTTTGTATCAACCATTTGATCAAACAGGGTCTCTACTATTTCCACGTCAACTTTCTTATCTGTAGTCTTTGATCTCTCCTGTTTCAACTGGTAACTTTGTGACCTCATTACCTCACAGTCCAGAAACATCCCACGACATGTGACCTGCAATAGTTCAGTTGCCCTGAGTTTCCACTGGCTTTTCAACCACAGAAGGCAGCACTCCTACCTATGAAGCAGCTGTATCGTTAATAAGGACGAATTGAATTCCTGGAGCTGAGAGTTTGTCCAGTACTCCTACAACATGGTCTAAGAAGATCTGGCACTTCCTCTTTAATCAACCTCCGAACAGGTTGTACATTCTGGTGCAGCTTTCTAGTCTCCACTATGTGTTCCATTACTACTCCAACAGAATTCACTGGCTTATCCTGTTTTCCTATGTTAGGCTTCCCAGTGCGATTCCTAAACCACTGACACTGTGATTTCATGTGGCCTACTTTACTGCAGTGAAAACGCTGGAGTTTTTTAACTTCTCTTTCCCCTTCAAGGGTTTCCTTTTTACCCTGTGGTAAGTTATCCTTATGATCTTCACTGAGATCTACCTTTCCCTTTCCATGTGTGGATTTCTAGTTTCCCCAATTTCTATCCCTCATGGATTGAAATTGATGTTGATAGCCAAACTTTGATTTATGGACCAGCTCATAACTATCAACCATTTCAGCTGCTATTCTTGCTGTTTTAACTCTCTGCTCTTCCACATGAGCTCACATTACTTCAGGAAGTGAACTTTCGAATTCCTCCAAAATAACTGTCTCTCTAAGAGCGTCATAGGTTTGATCTATTTTTAATGTTCGTATCCACATTTCAAAATTACTCTGTTTGATCCTTTGAAACTCAGTATAGGTTTGACCAGGGTCCCTCCTTAGATTCCTGAAACGTTGTTTATCGGCTTCTGGTACAAGCTCATATGCACTTAAAATGGTTTTCTTCACCTCCTCATACTCCCCAAATACTTCCTCTGATAGTGATCCAAATACCTCACGAGCCTTACCTGCAAGCTTTGTTTGGATCAATAAAACCCACATGGTCACTGGCCAACACTTTTGTTTAGCCACCTTTTCAAATGAGATGAAAAAGGCTTCCAAATCCATCTCTTCAAATTTAGGCCATGCTTGAATATATTTAAACAGATTCTCACCAGGCCTTTGGCTCCCATGGGTTTGCTCATCCTCACACTCTTCCTCACTGAGCTTAGCTTCAGCCTTTGCCTCCATCCTGTTAAGCTGACTTTCCTGCATAAATGCCAATTTCTGGAGGTTAAAACTCCTTTTCTTTCTTCCTTTCCTCTCTTTCCTTTTCTTTCTCTTCTTTCTCTCTCTTTCTCTCCCTTCGTCTTTTTGTTCTGTGATTCATTTTTTCTCTTTTCTTTGCTCTTATTTGCAATTCAACCTGTTTCATTTCTGTCATCGTTTCCTTTTCTTTTGGCTCTAACTCAAGCTGCTTCCTTTTCAATTGAATGTCAACCATCCCGAACCATTCTGATGTCATTTCCAGCAAATGTAAATGCTGAGCTATTGCTTTGATTATGTCTCCGTTCCTGATGGAAGGAGGCAGTTCCAACCCCAGCTTGTCTGCTAATTCCAGCAGCTTGACCTTAATCACCTTTGGCAAAACTCTGAAAGTCACTTCTTCCACCCCCAGAAAACTCTCGGTGATTGAAAGTGCCATTGATATCGCAAACACTGTTTAAATCAATCAAATACAACAGCCATAACACTAACACCTACCACGCACTGCCTTTGAGTCCAACAACACGAGTTCCAATTTGGAACTATAGAACAAATCCCAGACAACACCCCAGTCTGTTACGCACCAGGCCAGGTCCCCTCAAAACATTCCCCTCATAGCCCAGACCCTAATTCTGTAGTTGTTTTAAACAGCTGTAGAGTGGCTATTCCACGGGTGATACAAGCAGCCCAACCACTTTGTCATCAACAAAACAATTTATTTCCAAGATTACCGAATGAAATTCAAACAGAAGAGAACAGAAGACAGAATAATGTAACCTGCCCAAAAACCAAACAGATTATCCTAACTTAATTACACTGTTCTAACAAATTGCAACAATCCCCTTGGCAATACAGGAACAATCAAACACAGGGTCTCACAAGAGAGATGTCAGAGAGAGGAGGATCAGCATGGACTTGACACTTTGAGGCCAGCAGCATCAAAACAGACTGATTACTTTCAGTGGTGCTGGAAGAGCACAGCAATTCAGGCAGCATCTAACGAGCAGCGAAATCGACGTTTCGGGCAAAAGCCACCTCCGCCCTCAGACCCTACCCCTCCAACCGTAACAAGGACAGAACGCCCCTGGTGCTCACCTTCCACCCTACAAACCTCCGCATAAACCAAATCATCCGCCGACATTTCCGCCACCTCCAAAAAGACCCCACCACCAGGGATATATTTCCCTCCCCACCCCTTTCCACCTTCCGCAAAGACTGTTCCCTCCGTGAC
>NC_057721.1:79316509-79322190 GCF_004010195.1 Chiloscyllium plagiosum
CCCCACCCTCCTCTAGCTTATCTCTCCACGCTTCAGGCTCTCCGCCTTTATTCCTGATGAAGGGCATTTGCCCGAAACGTTGATTTCGCTGCTCGGATGCTGCCTTAATTGCTGTGCTCTTCCAGCACCACTGATCCAGAATCTGGTTTCCAGCATCTGCAGTCATTGTTTTTACCTACCTGATTACTTTCAGTGAACAGCCCAACTACTAAAAGCCAAGCCACACCAGAGAGAAACTGAGCTGGGAGAATTGACCACAGCCCTTCCATTGTATCAGTGTTCTTTTTTAACCTTGAAAGCCTTTTGCCTGAGGCAGTATCTATTAGCTATAAACAAACTGGCCCTAAAACTCTTCAAACCTTGGACTTTTTGGAATCGCTGCGTTTATGACCTCTCTGAAAAAAAAAGCCAAGAGCAGCATAGCCTTGAAAGGAGCAGCATCGTCACCGGGCACTGAGCCACACTCGTTACCAGGCTACGTGTCCACCCACTTCACCCCTTCCAAAGTTTCCTGAAGAAGGGCTTATGCCCGAAATGTCGATTCTCCTGTTCCCTGGATGCTGCCTGACCTGCTGCGCTTTTCCAGCAACACATTTCCAGCTCTGATCTCCAGCATCTGCAGACCTCACTTTCTCCTCAAAGTTTTCACACCCCCATCCACTGCTGGAAAATGTCAAAACAGACAGAGATCTGCACTGATATAGCACCAGTCACATCTTCAGTCATCTCAAATCAATATTTGAAGTGTAATCATGACTGCAATATTGGAATCTTGGCAGTCAATATGCAAGTAGTTAGCTTGAACAAGCTGCAATGTTATAAAGACAATATTATTTTATTTTTTCGGTGGTTAGTTAACGGAAAAGGATTCAACCAGGGACACTACAAATCACTATTCTGGTCATCTTCAAACTTGAGTCCACGGGATTTTTGCCATCCCCCTGGGGAGCAGGCAGGGGCACACTTTAACATTTCATTCAAACGTTTGCACTTCTAGCAATGCTGCACTCCCTCAGCATCGCCCAGGGAACACCAGCCTGGAGTTTGTGCTCATGGCTGTGGGATAGGCTTCAAACTTATCACTTCTAATTCAGAGATTGAGAGAGCTCACTGTTACACATGTACCTTTTGTTCAAGAGATGACACTGTGCTGCGCTAAATGTGTGTGTACAATGTTGTGACTCTGCCTGGACGTTAATTCACTGTGGTTCTTCAAAGCTGCTCATCAGATCGTTTGCTGTTACATCTGCTTCATATCTTACGGTGTGTTTTACGGCTTCAGTAATCAAACCCACAGAGTTAATTAACCTCTGATTAATAATTGCTTATTTGGCCATAATCATCAACATCACACAAAAAAACTAAAAGAACTGTGGATGCTGGAAATCTGAAACAAAAACAGAAATTGCTGGAAAAAACTCAGCAGGTCTGGTCAGGCAGCATCTGCAGAGAGAAATCAGAGTGGATGTTTTGTATCCAATGACCCTTCTGCAGGGTTTAGCTCTGAAGAAGGGTCACCGGACCTGAAATGTGAACTCTGCTTTCTTTCCACAGATGCTGCTCGATCTGCTGAACGTTTCCAGCAGTTTCAGCTTTTGTTTCTGATCTGGATGTAGGTTTGCTCGCTGAGCTGGAAGGTTCATTTTCAGACATTTCATCACCATACTAGGTAACATCTTCAGTGAGCCTCCAAATGAAGCACTGCTGGTGTAGCCTACTTTCTATTTACATGTTTGGGTTTCCTTGGGTTGGTGATGTCATTTCCTGGGGTTGCACCATTTCCTATGGTGATGTTATTTCCGGTTCTTTTTCTCAGGGGGTGGTAAATGGGATCCAAGTCAATGTGTTTGTTGATAGAGTTCCAGTTGGACTGCCATGCCTCTAGGAATTTTCATGCATGTCTCTGTTTGGCTTGTCCTAGGATGGATGTGTTGTCCCAGTCAAAGTGGTGTCCTTCCTTATCTGTATGTAAGGATACTAGTGAGAGAGGGTCACGTCGTTTTGTGGCTAGTTGATGTTCATGTATCCTGGTGGCTAGTTTTCTGCCTGTTTGTCCAATGTAGTGTTTGTTACAGTCCTTGCACGCTGTTTTGTAAATGACGTTAGTTTTGCTTGTCGTCTGTATAGGGTCTTTCATTAGCTGCTGGTTTAGTGTATTGGTGGGTTTGTGGGCTACCATGATGCCAAGAGGTCTGAGTAATCTGGCAGTCATTTTCGAGATGTCTTTGATGTGGGGGAGAGTGGCTCGGGTTTTTGGACGCGTTTTGTCTGTTTGTTGGGGTTTGTTGCTCAGAAATCGGTGGACTGTGTTCACTGGGTACCCGTTCTTTTTGAATACACTATATAGGTCATTTTCCTCTGCTCCGTGTAGTTCCTTTGTGATGCAGTGTATGATGGCTCATTGAGATAATACTCTGATGCAACTTGGTTTGTGGGTGTTGGGATGATTGCTTCTGTAGTTCAGTATTTGGTCTGTATGTGTTGTTTTCTTGTTGACGCTGGTTTGAAGTTCCCCATTGGCTGTTTGCTGTACTGCAACCTCTAGGAATGACAGTTTGTTACTGTTTTCCACCTCTTTAATGAATTTTATGCCATTAATGGTATCATTGATGATCTTGAAGGTTTTATGCCTTACTGGACATGTAGCCTGGTAACGAGTGTGGCTCAGTGCCCGGTGACAATGCTGCTCCTTTCAAGGCTATGCTGCTCTTGGCTTTTTTTTTCAGAGAGGTCTTAAACGCAGCGATTCCAAAAAATCAAGGTTTGAAGAGTTTTAGGGCCAGTTTGTTTATAGCTAATAGATACTGCCTCAGGCAAAAGGCTTCCAAGTTTTAAAAAAAAACCTGTATAATGAAAGGGCTGTGGTCAGTTCTCCCAGCTCAGTTTCTCTGTGGTGTGGCTTGGTTTTTAGTAGTCAGGCTGTTCACTGAAAGTAATCAGTCAGTTTTGATGCTGCTGGCCTCAAAGAGTCAGGTCCATGCTGATCCTCCTCTCTCTGACATCTCTCTTGTAAGACCCTGTGTTTGATTTTTCCTGTTTTGCCAAGGGGTGTTGTGGGGATTGTTGCAATTAGTTAGAATAGCACCATTAAGTTAGGGCAATCTGTTGGGTTTTTTGGGTAGGTTAAATTTCTCTGTCTTCTGTTCACTTCTGTTTGAATTTCATCCGGTAATATTGTAAATAAATTGTTTTGTTGATGACAAAGTGTTTGCCTGCTTGTATCACCCGTGGAATAGCCACTCTACAGCTGTTTAAAACAACTACAGAATTAGGGTCTGGGCTATGAGGGGAATGTTTTGAGGGGACCTGGCCTGGTGCGTAACAGACTGGGGTGTTGTCTGGGATTTGTTCTATAGTTCCAAATTGGAACTCGTGTTGTTGGACTCAAAGGCAGTGCGTGGTAGGTGTTAGTGTTGTGGCTGTTGTATTTGGTTGGTTAAAGAGTGTTTGGGATAGCAATGGCTCTTCCAGCGTTTCCACTGCAATAAAGTAAACCACATGAAATCACAGTGTTGATGGGTTAGGAAAAGCACTGGGAAGCCAGATGTAGGAAAACAGGATAAGCCAGTGAATTTTGTTGGAGTAGTAACAGAAAGCACAGTGGAGGCGAGAAAGTTGCCCCAGAATGTACAAGCTGGTCGGAGGTTGATTTGCCAGATGATCTTCTTAGACCATGTACCTGCGAAAGTAAAGTTTACTCGCACAATCCAGGAGCAGCAGGTAAAAAGGTTACAATATTAAGAGATACAGGATCCCCTCAGTCCGTGATGTTGAAAGCTGAGGAGATATGTACTTCTGAAGGACTATTGCCAGAAAAGCTGCTAGTAACTGGAATTCACGATGAAACAAGTAGTGCTCAATTATGTAAAGTCAGGTTAGAGTGTCCAGTGAAGAGTGGAGAAGTCGTGGTTGGAGTATTGGACAAACTCTCAGCTCCAGGAATACAATTTGTCCTTATTAACGATACAGCTGCTTCATAGGTAGGAGTGCTGCCTTCTGTGGTTGAAAGACCAGTGGAAATTCAAGCAACTGAACTATTGCAGGACACATGTCCTGGGATGTTTCTGGACTGTGAGGTAATGAGGTCACAAAGTCACCAGTTGAAACACGAGAGATCAAAGAGTACAGATAAGAAAGTTGACGTGGAAATAGTAGAGACCCTGTTTGATCAAATGGCAAACCAGGAGCAGATAGATAACAATGCAAACATCCTTATCTCATATAAATCAACTGAGCTACAGCAGAAAGATAAAAAATTAAAACAATTGTATCAAAAGGCATACACAGAAAAAGAATCTGAATGCATACTTGAATGTTACTATTTTAAAACTGATATCTGAATGAGGAAATGAAGGCTATCACTTATTCCTGCTGATGAGAAATCAGCAAAATTCATCAAGTCATACTGCCAGTGGGGTACGGAAAGGAAGTGTCGCGGACCATCAAGAACTTCAACCTGAGCTACAAATCTTTTCAAAACTCACTTGTTTCTGGTCATTAACATGATATTCCTCACTGAGTCACATCCAATCACAGAAAACCACCAAAGTAATAATCACATTTTGTGTAGAAACTTACTATCACAGCTGACACGGCAGCGTCGGTAGGGAACATAGTTGTCTGAATTTCCACACCATTTGTCATCGCTGATTTGGAAAATCCCATATTTAGTAACTTTTCTCGTCATGTATTCAGTCCAATGAAATACTGTTTTAATTGTGTTGAATCCACTTTCATTGTCAACCAAGCACACCCCTGCAGTTAAAATGACATAAAGGACATTTGGCCATAATATTTGACAGACACATGTTCAAACATGAGTTCTCTGAGGCTCAATAGTTCCACACTTTGCCAGAGTTACTAGTCAATCCTGAATTGCAAATTTATTAATTAGACACTGCCATTCGCAACTCTGAGCCATAAAGCAAAGCAGACATTTTTTCTCAATATTTTTCAATGTGCAAAGACTTTGTCTTTCTATTTTTTGTGTTTGTTTTTAAAACTGTCTGATTTGAATGAGAAAGAACCATTAGTTCAGGGGATTAGCAAGGATGCATGCAGTTTTAAAAGGAAAGGATTTGTGAACCCTGTTGTTGTAGCTGTGATGTATGTTTACAAATGAAGCTGGTTGGTGTGGACTAGGGACGAATTATCAGTGACAAAGGTCCTCCATCCACAAATAACATGGTGGTGGTTGTTCACTGAACAGCTTGGGCTCTGACAAAGATGGAGGGACATTAGACAGATCAGAAGGGATCATCACCTCAGGGGATCTCCCATCCACCGCCTCCAACCTCATAGTCCCACAACCCCGTACCGCCCGCTTCTACCTCCTGCCCAAAATCCACAAACCTGACTACTCTGGCCGACCCATTGTCTCAGCCTGCTCCTGCCCCACCGAACTCATCTCTGCATACCTCGACACGGTCCTGTCCCCCTTAGTCCAAGAACTCCCCACCTACGTTCGGGACACCACCCATGCCCTCCACCTGCTCCATGATTTTCGCTTCCCCGGTCCCCAACGCCTTATTTTCACCATGGACATCCAGTCCCTGTACACCTCCATCCCCCATCACGAAGGACTCAAAGCCCTCCACTTCCTTCTTCAAGGACCGCAATTTCCCCCCCGACGTGGTCGACGATGCCCTCCACCGCATCTCTTCCACTTCCCGATCCTCCGC
>NC_057721.1:79324285-79326041 GCF_004010195.1 Chiloscyllium plagiosum
GTAACACAGAATTTATAGCAAAAATTTGCAGTGTGATGTAACTGAAATTATACATTGAAAAATTGATTGTCTGTAAGCCTTTCATCTGTTAGAATACAGTGATAGTTTCACTTCTTTCATGTGTAAATCACAAAATCTTTTTTTAAAAAGTTGCATTCTCGGGTTAGCTGTTAACAATGGTGATAGCTCGACAATGTGTTGAAGGTGTTAGCCCCCTGTGTTCTCTGTCTATGACCTGATGTTTAGATTGATTCTAATCTAAAAAGTGAGATAACAGAGTTTTACATAAATTCATGCAGTTTTTGAGCTCAGAGTTCGACATGAATGTATGCAGTTTTTGAACTAAGTACAATGTAACCCTGCAAGTACAAATTCACCCCACAAACTATATGTGTGCATGTGGGTCTTTGTCTGTCTGTGTGTGTCTGTCTGCCTGGGGTGGGGATTGTGAGTGTGAGAAAGTGTGTGTGTGTGTGTAGTGAGTGCAGAGTGTCTTAGGTCTGTGAGGGAGTGCATGTGTGAGTGTGGGAGTGTGTGTGTCCATAAGGGTGTGTGTGGGTGTCTGTGTGCGCATCTGTGTGCACTTGTGTCCGTGTGTATGTGAGAGTGTGTGTGTAGGAATATCTGTGTGTGTGTGTAGTGCAATGGTGATCACCTGTAATATAACATGAACCCAAGGTCCCGGTTGAGGCCCTCCCTATGGGTACCGAACTGAGCTATCAGCCTCTGCTCGGCCACTTTTCTCTGCTGCCTGTCCCGAAATCCACCTTGGAGGATGGTCACCCGAAGGTCCGAGGCTGAATGTCCTGGACCACTGAAGTGTTCCCCAACTGGGAGGGAACCCTCCTGTCTGTTGATTGTTGTACGGTGCCCATTCATCCGTTGTCGTAGCCTTTGCTCGGTTTCCCCAATGTACCATGCCTCCAGGCATCCCTGCCTGCAACGTATAAGATAGACAACGTAGGCTGAGTCACATGAATATCTGCCATGTACAAGGTGGGAGGTGTTCCCACGCATAATGGTGGTATCTATGTCCACACTCCGCTGAAGCTCCTCGACTGCTGCCTGAACTGCTGTGCTCTTCCAGCACCATTGATCCACATCTTGCAGCGTCCACCGTGACAGGGTTGTATGGAATTGTCCTGAGAGCCGGACAGTTTGCTACGAACAATGATCTGTTTGAGGTTTGGCGGTTGTTTAAAGGCAAGTAGTGGAGATGTGTGGAAGGTCTTGGTGAGGTGCTCATCCTCATTGATAATGTGTTGCAGGTCACAAAGAACATGGCATAGTTTTTCAGCCCCTGGGAAATACTGAACAATGAAGGGTACCCTGTCAGTTGCAGCCCGTGTCTGTCTCCTGAGGAGGTCATTACGGTTCCTTGCTGTGGCACGTCGGAACTGGCATTCGATGAGTTGAGCATTATATCCCGTTCTGCAAGTACAAATTCACCTCATAAAATATATGTATGCATGTGGGTCTTTGTCTGTCTGTGTGTGTCTGTCTGGGGTGGGGGTTGTAAGTGTGTAAGTGTGTGTGTGTAGGAATATCTGTGTGTGTGTGTAGTGCAATGGTGATCACCTGTAATGTGACATGAACCCAGTGGTCCAGGACATTCAGCCTCAGACCTTCGGGTGACCATCCTCCAAGGTGGATTTCGGGACAGGCAGCAGAGAAAAGTGGCCGAGCAGAGGCTGATAGCTCAGTTCGGTACCCATAGGGCGGGCCTCAACCGGGTCCTTGGGTTCATGTCACATTA
>NC_057721.1:79326163-79394211 GCF_004010195.1 Chiloscyllium plagiosum
CATTCATGTAGAACTCTGAGCTCAGAAACTGCATGAATTTATGTAAAACTCTGTTATTTCACTTTTTAGATTAGAATCAATCTAAACATCAGGTCATAGACAGAGAACACAGGGGGCTAACACCTTCAACATATTGTCTAGCTATCACCATTGTTAACAGCTAACCCGAGAATGCAACTTTTTAAAAAAAGGTTTTGTGATTTACACATGAAAGAAGTGAAACTATCACTGTATTCTAACAGATGAAAGGCTTAACAGACAATCAATTTTTCAATGTATAATTTCAGTTACATCGCACTGTAAACTTTTGCTATAAATTCTGTGCCTTACAATTGTGCCCTCCACAATCACCTGATGAAGGAGCGTCGCTCTGAAAGCTAGTGTGCTTCCAATTAAACCTGTTGGACTATAACCTGGTGTTGTGTGATTTTTAACTTCCTGCCTAGCAGTAGTTCCCCAAGTAATTGTCAGTGTGTTTTTCGTAATAATATAGAATAGGCAGTGAACTGCAGAATGTAGGCGGTCACATTTTCTGCTCGAAATGTTGGTAAAGTTACAAATTATTTTTCAGCGTCCGTTATAAATATTCAAGAGCTCAGAAACTGGATAGTCAGTCAAACAGTTCCCTGATGGTGTTTATGCTAGTTCTGATTCGGAGATGCCGATGTTGGACTGGGGGTGGACAAAGTTAAAAAGACATCCACAAGTGTCTCAGCCTTGAATATACTGAATAACCCAGCCTCAATGACTCTGCAGGAAATAATAGCTCAAATTCACAACACCCTGAGAGAAATAATTCCCCCTCATCTCTGTCAGGAATGGGCAGACCCCAGTTCTGAGATGCTGCCCTCTGGTCCTAAACCAGAGGTGAAAGAGGGGTCTCAGACCCAGTGAGGCAACTTGAAAGCATTGTCTTTGTTTACAACATGGAAACAGTGAAACTCACAGTCTCCCAGGTTATATCCTAAATATCCATCCAATCCATTTTCCTTGAAAATCTTGCCAACTTCACATTTCTCAAAGATAACGGCACCCGTGGCAGTGAGCAGCAGACTGAGAGCAACAAATGTCTTCATCGTCTGAGGCTAAAATATTCAGTTCCACTCACAATCTTCCCCAAACTGGAGTCTGCATTACAAGAGGAGGAAGAAAAATTACTTTTTAAATTGTTAAATATCCCAGTGAGTTAACAATAACCAGAGGGTGGTTGTTACAAACAGACTGTGATTGAGGTTCCCCATTTCATTCCGCTCCCACACCAGTAACCCCCCCAACTGTCACATTCCCGGGTGTGAGGGGATGGACTGGTTCCCCTCTTTCTCCACCCAGCCCCTCGGTTGGTTAGACACTTGTGGATGTCTTTCTCCCAAACCACATGAACCGATACCTTCAAAGGAACAATTTAAACAGGCTTTCTGGTATTAGCCAGAAGTTCTGAGTTTTTTAATGCCTAAAAATAGGCAAATTAATAACACAATATACATACACATGGATTAGAAATTAGAGGCTATTCCAAAAACACTACAATGTAAAAAGAACAAGATGTATTCCTGAACAGATTCAGAGTTGTACGCAAAGTGCAGACAGTTGAACGTTACAGGCGTTTCCGTGGAAATTACTGATAGCCTTGGTGCTGCAAGTTGAACAGTCAGATTCACAATCCTCTGATTTACAACTTTGTGAAGATTCTGTAGTTCTGATTTCTTTTAACAGTGACTGAATTCCAGTATTCAGGATCAGCAAAAATCCATTTATTGCTCTGTTTCTTTCTGTCAGGTTTGCAGTACTTGGAGAGATTGTCATCTTTACCTGTAACACAGGGGTCCTTCTCATTATTTGACTGTGATGTGTCTGACATAGTAGGGTTTGGTTGGTACATACAGGAATGTTCAGTCCCACAATGACACTGGGGGACTAGCAAGTGATGCTGGTCTGGACAGGTGTGCTCACACCTCATGAAAGATTATTTACAAAATCCTTTCTCCCATAGGCAACACAATCTGTGAATATAGTCTTGCAATTTTCAATGGACCCTGGTTGCAATCGCAGCAGTATGATGAAAATCTACAGACCCTCAGAGTCAGCAGGATCCCCCAAATTCTTGACCTTTCAATCACAACCCACCAAAAGTGGAAGAGACTGCAGATCACACTTTGAACTCCTCTGTCATTTCAGAACCCACCAAAACGGACAGGAAGTAAGTGATCCATCATGGACCATGGTTAAGTCCTTACTGACTGACCCGGTAGAGCAATGGGAACCGCGGTTGCAAGTTTCACTGGAACGTTTGTCCCTCTGACTGTACACAGTCCCTCAGTACTGCACAGAGTTCACCCACCTGGATTATGGGCCCAAGCTGGGGGTGTGTGAATTGAGCTGGAACTGTAAGTGCCTCCCCCGATCTGGTTGCACTTGACCCTGGTCGGCTCATTCCACAAGGACACCTTTCCAGATACACAGAGTGGGAGAGACAGCTACCCACCTCACAGGGATGGAGTTGGAACACTCTTCACTCACGGCACTGTATTCTGATCATGCAAAGTAATTACACTGTGAGATGTGGGTTTCTTTAAGCCACCTCCTGAAGCTGCATCGATTTACAGATTTCCTTTCCTAAGCTATTGCCCAGTTACACATCGGAATAATTGTACAGACTTACTGTGTGTTAGAAGGAAACGGGCTGGGTGAACAGGCTGTCCCTCAGACCCCTCTGGCAAATAGAGACAGATATCCCCACCTTAAATCCAGTGGGCAGAATGAGATCACTGTCCTTTCTAATCCCATCCGCCCCTTCATAACTGAAAACAACATGTTCCTCTCTCACTGCCAACAGGAGCTAATGTGACATTTCCAATTATTGAACTCTGGTTTTGGCAACTCTCCCCTTCCTGGAAGCTGGGGCTGAGAGACAGAAGGAGGGACGGTGGATTGGGGTGTGTAAAGGCTGGGTGGGTTAATGAGCTGGAGACATATTCAACAGGACTCAGTGTCCAACAGTTTTTCAAAGCACCGAGTGAGACATGGTGTCCATGCCCAATGTGGTCAACACCTTGTCATTAACCCCAATGTCCTGCTTGGGATAGAACATCATGTCCTTGCGCTAACAGCTTGATGTTTAAATATTACAGCAGCACAAAATATCACTAACCAGTGATTAGATTCACTACAGTATCGAATCAGGCCCTTCGGCCCAACAAGTCCACACCATCCCTCCAAAGACTCACCTACCGATGTCCATTCTCTGATCCTGTATTTACTTCTGACTAATACACCTAACACTGTGGGGTAGTTTAGCTTGGCCAATTCACCTGACCTGCACATCATTGGATTGTGGGAGGAAACCGGAGCACCCGGAGGAATCCCACGGAGACACGGGGAGAATGTGCAAACTCCACACAGTCAGTCGCCCGAGGTGGGAATCGAACCTGATGCTGTGAGGCAGCAGTGCTAACCACTGAGCTACCATGCCATTCCAATGCGATAATAAAGATTGTTGATGCTATTTCCTTTACTGCATTTTCTTATGCAGAAACATCTCCAACTTGGGACCTCTAGCATCTTCATGTATTCGAGGTCTGTTACATAAAAAAAGATAAAAATCATACACCAGGTAACAGTCCAACAGGTTTATTTGGAAGCACTAGCTTTCAGAGCGCTGCTCCTTCACCAGGTGGTTGTGGAGTGTAAAATCATAAGACACGGAAATTATAGCAAAATTTATATGATCGCCTACTCCACAATCACCTGATGAAGGAGCAGTGCTATGAAAGTGAGTGCTTCCAGTTAAACCTGTTGGACTATAACCTGGTGTTGTGTGATTTTTAACTTTGTCCACCCCAGTCCAGCAACAGCTCCATCACAGCATAAAAAAGAAAGATTTACAAAGATGAGCAGGTTATAGAACTTGTCTGGGTGGATTTGTGAAGTAAAGAGGGATAGAGGTTATTAATGGCTACTGTCACAGCAGATAATGAGGCAGGATACACAGAAATCAATGAAGCTTATTGGGGAGAATATATAATCAGAGATGTTAATTTTCACTCAGGCAATGGGAAGTCAAGCAGCATGAATTCCAGAGGCAAAATCTTGAGTTAATTCAAATCTGCTTTTTGGAACAATAAAGAAAACTTGAACAATTTTTGAACAAACCAGAAAGCTGGCCACAATTAATTTAATACAAATTACCTTTAAGTGATGAAGCACTGAACTAATAGTTACCATACTATAATACTTTAATATTTATGACAGAAAAGAGTGATTCACAGAATAATGTTTAAAGTTTAGGTCAGACGGACATTGGAGGGATTTGGGTGAGGCAGGGTTTAACCACAAGTGATTCCACTTCACAGAATCATCCTGTGATCTCTGTTTATTTCAAAATGACAGGCTGGAATGTAGGGAATTGGGAAGATCTTCCATTACTCTAGCAAAAGAAAGAGAGATACAGCAAAGACCTAGGAGTGAAAGTAATTTGAAACAAATCTGATAAATGGATGTTGCAAAGGGATAAATTTGGATCAAGCTGCTGATACGGTGACATTAGATCTGTTCAAGGTCTTCTTGTGTCAGTAGAGTTGAGGTCTTAAAGTCTTGAGTTTCGACTGAATGAATAATCTCCTGTTCCAATGTTTCTTTCCTTATCTTTCTGATAGCTAAGGAGTGGCAATGTGTTCTTTCCGAGAACAACAGATGGTACATTTCCTTGAGAAAGGGGAACACTATTTCTTAAAAATAACTTTAACTCCGGAAATTCCTTTTCAAGTTAGAGTAAAAAGAAAACTACAAAACATACTTGAGCAAGATAAAGATCATGGTGTCACTTTAATATAGAGTTTTTCTTAACAAGGGGGTTGAGATTAAACTATAGCTCCTTGATTTATATGGAGTGCTTTGCAGAAGGGTTAAAGTGAAGACATTTACTTTAATTCCTTCATGTGCTATCACTAGGTTGCAGTGGAAACTTGCAGTTGATGGTGTTTCCACTTGTATGCCTTACTTGCTTTCCTCCCTGAGTTTCAAAGCTGTTGTCGCGAGAGCTTTTGTCAAAGTTATTTCAATGCCTCTTGTGAATAAGACACACTACTGCCACCATTCACAATCGATGAGGGAGTGAGTAGATAAGGTGATGATCGACATGCAAGTCAAACGGGGTGCTTGGTCCTGGATGGTGTCAAGCTTCTTGAGTATTGTCAGAGCTGTGCTCATCCAGATAAGTGCAGAATATTCCATCACATTCCTGCCACGTGTCTTGTAGAAGGTGGAAAGCCTTTGGAGAATCAGGAGGTGAGTTATGCACTGCAGAATTCCCAGCATCTGATACATAAGGGCAAGTTGTCACATTGTCTATATTGACTGCTGGTCCATTAAATCTCAATTATTAAACTATTTCGCTTGTGTAAAAACCTCTCCAGTGATTCAACACCTCCTCAACTCTGTAGTCTCCTCAAGACCAGGAACTGTGTGTTCCTCCAATTTCCTTCAGCACAACACTATTGGCCCTGCCTTCAGCTTACTATGCTCTAATCTGAGTAATTTCCACTCCAAAGCTCAATGTCTCTCTATCACACTCAGCTCTCGCCCTTAAAATGCACCATAAAGACACATCTTTATACTTCTTACTACTCATTCATGGATGTGAATGGCGAGATCCATTCTCTGCTTGCCTAGAGTCAATCTCATTGCTGTCAGATTTCCCTCTCTCGTGGAGACCAGTGAGCCCAGCAGCTTTCTAAACAACAGTTGATCGCAGTCAACATTGGGCCAACTCCTGTTAAAGTTTTGCGCAAATCAAACGTCACCATCTGTGATGCTGCGATTCAAACCTGTCACTGGTACATTGGCCTCGGGTTACTGGATTACTAAGCCAATAATACAACCACCACGACACCATTACCTCCCCTTTTGTACAGTGATACAGCACGAAAACAGACCCTTTGGTTCAACCAGTCCATGCCGAACATAATCCCAAACCAAACAAGTCCCATTTGCCTGCTCCAGGTCCATATCCCTCCAAACTTTTCCTATTCATGTGTCAAGATATTTTACTAAATTATAGGTGTTATGTAAATGCAGGTTGCTTTAGCAGCCAATTTGCCATGACGAGAAATATTTGATTCAGACATAGTTCAGATGGTTGACTCTTGGAGAAGTGTATGATTTAACTTATTGTATAAAAACAAGGAATTTCCCATCGACCAAATAATCTTCTGAAAACTAAATGTTCACCTTCGAAGAAAGAAGGATTGTTGTGCTCCCTGGAAAAGGCTTTTCTTAAAAAAGTAATGTTCTTGGAAATCTCATCATCTTGATGAGTTGAAGCCAAAACTTATCGACTGTTCAGAGATTGGTTATGTTTTACAAGATTGTTTTGATACGTGTGTAACAATGGTGTAGTAAAGAGTAGGTGGGGGAGGGGCGGACAACAGACTCCTACCCGATTACAAAGGGAATAACTCTAATTCATATTTCTAGTTCAATAACTGCTTCTTGTGCCATGATCAGGAAAATGAAGACCTTTCTCATTCTCAGTGTTCTGCTCACAGGGGCAAGGCCTTATGTCTATCAGAAATGTGAACTTGCTCAACTATTGCGCAGGAATGGTTTGGATGGATATCGTGGGTACAGTCTGGAAAACTGTGAGTCTCACATTCTCTGTACAAGTCGGGTCAGCTGAAGATCCTCAACTCTAGTCGAACATTGTTTTTGCACTAAATAATTAAGTTCACATTCAGTTTTAAGTGCATTGCTTATGGCTTTTGTCGACTTACTTGTTTTGGTTACTGGACAGAGCAGTATGCTCAATTGTTCTAAGTCTGATTATGCGAGTCTGATTCCTGTTGACACTCCCTGTACTTGATGAGTTAAGCCTGGATGTGGATTGAGAGAAAAGGGTAAAAACCAACTATGGAAGTTTCTGGAAGCAAAAGGTTGGCACGGTGGCTCAGTGGTTAGCACTGCTGCCTCATCAGCACCAAGAACCCGGGTTTGATTCCACCCTGGGGTGACTGTGTGGAGTTTGCACATTCTCCCCATTTCTGTTTGGGTTTCCTCCAGGTGCTTTGTTTTCATCCCACAATCCAAAGATGTGCAGGTCAGGTGGATTAACCATGTTAAATTGCCCATAGAGGCCAGGGATGTGCAGGCTAGGAGGGTTAGCCATGGGAATGCATGGTTACAGAGATGGGGTTGTTACAGGATATTCTCCAGAGGGTCGGTGTGGACTCGATGGGCCAAATGGTCTGCTTCCACAATGTAGGGATTCTTTTCATAGAATAGAATCAAAGAGCTGTAAACATGAATTGTTTTTCAAAAAAATTGTAAAGAAAGACCTCCCCTCCCTTCCCCCCCCCCCCCCCCCCCCCCCCCCCCCACACACACACACACATGCAGGTTTGTCATCTCTCCATATAGTTCTGGAATATAAAATATACAGTAATCAAACCACTCTAGCCTCAGAACAGAGGAAACACCCAGTTGATCTCAGCTCATGACACACTAAGTCTGGGCTGGAGATGGAAGACTAGGATATGGAGGATGGATGACTCCAAGAGGCCTTTGATAGTAAGGCATCCTGAGAGGAAGACTACCGATGGCAATTGAGCACCAGCCAGTGATCAGACTTTATCTCTAAATGTTTCCTGAGATTGGGAACTGAAAGCTGGAAACTGAAAACTGAAATCCTCCATTTCTGGGTGAGAAATGGGTTTCCCGAGAACATGCAAATTCAATACATCATGTGGTTTCCATTGCTATGGAATAGATTCTTTACAATTCAGCTCCGTTTTGTCATCTACATTCAAACAAGGAACAAGACCAGGCCATTCAGCCCTTCAGCCTGCTTCGCCATTCAATAAGATTATGGCTGACCCTGATTTTAACCTGACTGGCTGTGCTTTTCCAGCACCACACTCTTGACTCTGATCTTCAGCATTGGAGTGCTCACTTTCTTCCTGCAGCATGGCATGAGCTGGGAAGCCCTGCGTTGGACACTCTCAGGGGCGGCATATTGTAGCAGCAGAGGAGGGAAAGATGGGCTCTCTCTAAGTTATCTTCTTTAATTTTATTTCAAGTTAATGTGGATGCCACCTATGGATGGTGATGGTACACACTTTTCACTATACTTTGTATTGAATACACATGGTAATAAAAGGATATGCTATATTCTATTCTATTCTAAATGTCTGGTTAACTGGTCACCCAATTCTAATGAAAGTTGATAGCGGTGTGGCCATTTCGGTGACCACTGAACCAATGTTTAACAAACGTCTCTCCAAAATCCGACCCAAGGCCTCAGCTGGACTAAGAACCTACACCAGGGAACCTTTACAGGCTAAAGGTTGGACTTCGGTTCTGGTGTCTTATGAGAAGGAGCTGGTTCAGTTACCACTGATTGGGCCCAATTTTGCTGGCGTGAAATTGGCTGAGAAAGATTCACTGAGATTGGCTTATCATTTTTCGATTTGAAAACGGATGTCTGAGCGATGTCCTAATTAACCAAGCGCAAGATTTTCAGGAAGGTCCAGAGACTGTCCGAGGAGCCAAGGCCACCTTGCATGTTGACCAGGAAGTAATTCCACGAGTCCGTAAGGCCCACTTGGTGCCATTTACTTACGGGTAAAACAGAAAAACTGAGGACTGCAGATGCTGGAGAGTCAGAGTTAAAAAGTGCAGTGCCAGAAAAGTGCAGCAGGTCAGGCAGCATACAAGGAGCAGGAGAATCGACGTTTCGGACATACACCCTTCATCAAGAATGTTGTGGGGGGGCAGTGCTGAGAGATAAACAAGAGGAGGTGTAGAGCTGGGGAAAAGGTAGCTGAGAAGGTGATAGGTAAATGCAGGTGGGAGGTGATGGCAACAGATCAGTGGAGAGGGTGGAGCAGGAAAATGGACAGGCGGAACACGTCAAGAGGGCAGGGCATAGTTGGAGGGTTGGAACTGGGATGAGGTGGGGAGGCAAGGGAGATAAGGAAACTGGTGAAATCAACATTGATTCCGTGTAGTTGGAGGGTCCCAAGGCGGAAGATAATGTGTTCTTCCTCCAGACGTCAGGTGGCTAGGATTTGGTGATGGAGGAGGCCCAGGTAGAGGCAGAAATCAGGAGGCTGGAAAGTGAAAGAATCATCAAACCAGTGAATGCTTGTGGAATGAAAAATGTGTTACTGGAAAAGCGCAGCAGGTCAGGCAGCATCAAAGGAGCAGGAGAATCGACGTTTCGGGCATAAGCCCTTCTTCAGGAAGCCCTTCTTCAGTCTTGGGACCTTCTTGAAGAAGGGCTTATGCCCAAAACGTCGATTCTCCTGCTCCTTTGATGCTGCCTGACC
The DNA here is from genome assembly GCF_004010195.1 of Chiloscyllium plagiosum. Lineage (NCBI taxonomy): Eukaryota > Metazoa > Chordata > Chondrichthyes > Orectolobiformes > Hemiscylliidae > Chiloscyllium > Chiloscyllium plagiosum. The sequence continues at coordinate 79,335,484 of NC_057721.1, forward strand.
TGCTGCGCTTTTCCAGCAACACATTTTCAGCTCTGATCTCCAGCATCTGCAGTCCTCACTTTCTCCATGTTTGTGGAATGGGCAGCGGCGAGCGCCCTGATTGTGAAGCCTGATGGGTCAGTTCACCTTTGTGGAGATTTTAAACAAACAATAAACCACTTCTCATAGCTGGATAAATCCACAATCCCTCTCATAGAGAGGGGATTTATACGCAAAGCTGGCAGGGAGACTGTACTTCATGAAGCTGGACATGTTCCTTGCATACCTGCAATTGCCGCTAGATGAGGATTTCCAGGAGTACACTAAAATTAATACCATTAAGGTACGTGACTGCCTTTTTGGGTTCCGTCATCCTGTGCAATTTTTCAGCAGACAATGGGGAACATTTTACAAGGTCTACCCTAGGTCACCATTTATTTAAATGACATGCTAATAACAGGGAAGGCCAAGGAGGAGCACCTCATTATTTCTACCTGGTGGGTGTATGCCTTAGAAGAGAAAGATGTGTTTTCCAGGCACCCCAAGTGATCTATTTAGATTACAGATTCAACAAGACTGGGTTACATCCATTGGAAGATAAAGTGAGAGTGATCACTTAAGATGAAAGTCCCAAGTCTGTACCAGAGCTCAGTTCTTTCCTTGGGCTGGTGAATTATTAGGGAAAGTTCATACAGAACCTGGCCCCCATCCTGCCATCTTTGTGTCAACTCCTAAAAAAGGGTCAGCCTTGGAAATGGTCTTGTCGTCAAGTCATAGCTTTCAGGGAATTGACTAAATAGCTATCATCCTCTAAGGCTGGCACACTACGATCCCAAGTGAGATTTGATGATGACAATTGGTGCCTGTCCTTATGGCATCGGTGTGGTACCAGTCCATAAAGTGGGCCAATGGAGAGGAATGCCCCAACAGCTTATGCATTCAGCATTTTAGCTAATGCAGAACGTAAATACACTCAGATAGAGAAGGAAGGCTTGGCAGCCACATTTGGACTCAGGAAGTTTCACCAATACCTTTGTGGACATAACTTTGTAATAATAATGGACCACAAATTCCTGCTGGGTCCACTTAAAAAGGACAAGGCAGTGCCACCCACAGATTCAGACCAAATTCAGCAATGGGCTTTCATACTAATTGCATACAATTACAAGTTGGATCTCCATCCAGGAGGCCAAGTAGCGAAAGTGGATGCATTGAACTGCCTCCTGCTGCCAGATACACCCCTGATGGGGCAGGCACTGGAAGAGCTTTCCTGATAAAGTTTTTGACTGAAACGTTGATTTTCCTGCTCCTCGGACGCCGCCTGACCTGCTGTGTCTTTCCAGCACCACTCTAATCTCGACTCTAATCTCCAGCATCTGCAGTACCCACTTCTGCCTAGGCACTCAAAGAGTCTGTAATGGTTTTATATTTTCTGAACACACTTAAAGTCAGAGTCGTAGGGTCATGCAGCACAAAAACAGACCCACCGGTCCAACCAGTTCATACCAAACACAATCCCAAACTAAATCATTCCCACCTGCCTGCTCCTGGCCTATATCCCTCCAAATCTTTCCTGTTCATGTACTTATCTAAGTGTCTTTTAAATGTTGTAATTGTACCAACATCCACCACTTCCTCAGGAAGTTCATTCCACACATGAACCACCCTCTGTGTAAAAGATTTGCCCTTCATGTCTTTTTAAAATTGTTCCCCTCTCACCTTAAAGTGAGTCCCCGAGTCTTGAAATCCCCCATGCTAGGGAAAAGACAACCACCATTAACTCTATCTACGCCTCTCATTATTTTATAAACCTCTATCAGGTCGCTTTCAACCTCCAACACTCCAATGAAAAATGTCCCAGCCAATCCAGCCTTTCTTTATAACTCAAACCTTCCATATCTATCAACGTTCTGATAAATCTCTTCTGAACGCTCTCTCTCATCACAGCTGACAATATCAGATTTTGGATGTAGAAAGATCCGGTCCTGGGAGAAGTGAAACAGCTGGTGGTGATGGGGGAAACGAGAGGGCTGTCGCACCCAGAATTGAAACCTTTTTGGACACAGAGAAACCCGATCACAGAAGAAGATGGTATATTATTATGGGGAACAACAACGATTGTCCTGAGCAATGATCACTGCCAGATACTGGCTGAACTCCACCAGGGTCACCCAAGGGTTTCTAAAATGAAGGTATTGGCGAGAAGTTATGTCTGGTGACCAGGATTGGATGTCGACATAGCTATGTTGGTGGGGCGGCACCCAGAGGACGAAAATTACTGACAGCTCCTCCCCTACATTTTTTCGTACAGTTTGGAAACAGGCCCTTCGGCCCAACAAGTCCACACTGACCAACCCAGACCCATTCCCCTACCCTAAATTTACTCCTGACTAATGCACCTAACACTATGACCAATTTAGCATGGCCAGTTCACCTGTCCTGCACATCTTTGTGTTTGTGAGAGGAAACAGGAGCACCCAGAAGAAACTCACACAGACACAGGGAGAATATGCAAATTCCACACAGACAATCGCCCAAGGCGGGAATCAAACCTGGGTCCCTGGTGCTGTGAGGCAGCAGTGCTAACCACTGTGACACCGTGCTGCTCCATTCCTGGGAATGGCAGAGTAAACCCTGGACTCAGTTACACATCGACTACACGGGTCCTATCATAGGCTCAATGTTCTTAGCCATTGTGGACGCTGACTCAAAATGGCTGGAGATCCATAGAATTCATTCACCAAATATGGGAACAATGACAGAAAAGCCATGAGCATCTTTTGCAATGCACGGACTCCTAGAAGTGTTGGTCAAATACAACGGTCCATCATTTACCAGCAGGTAATTTGAGAATTTCTGAAAGACAAATGGTATTTTGCATGTCAGGGTAGCTCCATGCCATCCATCATCCAGTGGTCTGGCAGAAAGTGCAGACCAAACTTTGAAGGCAGGCTGAAAGAAACTGCCTACAGTATCATTCGATACCAAACTGTCCTGCTAGCTGTTTGATTATAGGAAAACCCCTCATGCAACAACAGGGACAGCACCAGCAGAGTTGCCAACAGGGGAAGTCTGATCTTCCTGGACACAAGAGTCCACTAAAGCGAGAGACGCTGTTTACTTCAGGGAACAAAGTTTGGTGTAAGAACCACAGGAATGGCCCTGACTGGGTGAGGGGTATGGTTGCCGTGAGGTCAGGTTCAGTGACATAGAAAGTTCCACTCGGTGTGATAGTCCTGAAGAAGCACTGCAAACTCACAAACGGTGCGGGAGCTAAACCTGCTCAGCTCCTCGACAGCCTTTCGGACTGTTCCAGAACCTGTGGGTGCTCCCTCTCCATCAGGTGTTGAAAATACCTCGGAATCTGAGATGGACACAGCGGATGTCATCACCTCAATGCCTTTCCCGCCTGAAAAACAGAATGAATTTCTTTTGAGATGCTCCAGTTGCAAGAGACGAGCTACTGTGTGTTACACACTGCCCATATCAGAGGCAGACCTGGAGGAACCTGAGCTGGTGCTAAAATGCCTCAGGAGGAACTACAAAAAGAAAAGAACCAGCCAATGTCCTCGGACTCAGAGAGAGAGGGATGTAGTAATTGTAATGAAGTCAGTCAGGTGGACCTCATAGAAAATGAGTTCCGTGATTGGGGCTGTTCATCTGGTCCAATCAGGGAGCCCTGGCTCACAGATAAAAACAGGAGTGACAGAGGTTCTGCTCACTCTGAGAGCTGGCTCTGAGGGAGCTGGACCAGTGTCAAGGACTCTCCCTGTGTAAATAAAGGGTGATGTGGTGACTGGACACCAGCCTCTGTGGAATTATTTCAGTTATCCTTATGCCACCACCTCCCCTTGCACTTGAGGAAGGGGCATCAAAGGAAATACCGAACACAAGGCTGTGATCTGTTTGTTCTCATTTTAGGGATTTGTCTGGTTCAATATGAAAGCAACTACAACACAAGAATAGTTGGACTTAACAAGAGGGCTGGAAGGACTTTATCATCAGATTACGGGATCTTTCAGATCAACAGCGTCAGGTGGTGTGAAGATGGTCAGACACAGCACCCAAAGAGAAGGAAAGGATGTGGGAAGAGGTGCAATGGTAAGCAATTCATCACATCAGGACAGGTCAGAAATTATCTCTTCCCTTAGGCTATGATTTTGGTGTACAGCAGTAATTTCTCAACTCCCATTTGTTAAGTGAAAGAATTAAATCATAAAAATTCCAATTTAAGCGAAATAGAATACTGTGCAAGAATTAAAGAAAGCAAGTTAGTGCCTTAGAGGATGAGGCTGGGGAGCTAACAATGTGGGAGATTCTTGGAGCAGAGGGCACAGTCTCAGAATAAAGGGACACCAATTTCAGACTGATTTGAGGGGGGATTTCTCCTCTCAGAGGGTTGAGAGACTTTGGAACTCCTTGTCACAGAGAGCTGTGGGGGCAGAATCCTTGTGTATACTGAAGGCTGAGATGGAGAGATTCTTGATCAGTCGGGGAATCAATGGTTAAGGGGAAAGGGCAGGGAGGTGGATGTGAGGAGTGTTGGATGAGCCATGATCTTATTGAATAGCAGAAGGCTCAAGGGACTAAGTGGCCTACTCCTGCTCCTAATTCTCATGGTCTTTGACGCTTATATGGCAGACACAAATCAATATTCTGCCTCAGTTTCATGGTGGGAGATACTGAAACTATACCAATAGGAACGACAGATGCAGAGATTATAGAAAAAGAGGAACTTAAATCAATTGCTTTCACTAAGGAAAAGTACTGAGGAAACTATTGGGATGAAAAGCAGACAAACTCCTGTGTCCTGATGGTCTACATAATCGGGTATTAAAGGAAGGGGCAGCAGAGACAGTGGATGCATTGTGGGCGCAGTGTATCTGAACTTCCAAAAGGCATCTGGTAAGATGTTGCAAGAAAGCTTAATACACAATTCTAGATTAGAGTGGTGCTGGTAAAGCACAGCAGTTCAGGCAGCCCTTGAAGGGCTTTTGCCCGAAACGTTGATTTTCCTACTCCTCGGATGTTGTGCTTTACCAGCACCACTCTAATCTAGAATCTGGTTTCCAACGTCTGCAGTCCTTGTTTTTACCTAGTTAATACACAAGGCAAGCATAGAAGATTGACTAACCAACAGAAAACAGAGTTGGGATAAATGGATATTTTTATAGAAACCAGTGGCCCAATGGTATTATCATTAGCCTACTAATCACATAAATCAGGTCGTGTTTTATGGAAACCACAAGACCAGGTACAAATCATGCCGTAGTAAATGGTGGGATTTGAATTCAATCAGAATTTAGCTGCTGTGCTTTCTCTCCCTTTCTGCAAGTTATTTATGTAAATTGTTAGCAGCAATAACTCCCATGAAACACCACTTGCTCCATCTTACCAACAAGAATGAGTCCCATTTTTGCTTATTTTGTTTCCGATAAGCAAGTCAATCATCTATCTATGCCAATATATGACCCCCATCCCATGAACCTTTAGTTGTTGCACTAATCCTTGATGTGATACCTCAATAAGTACCTTGAGAGTCCATCCACAAATTTCCTTTTATCCACAGCACATGTTACTTCTTCAGAGGAGTTTAACAAGTTAGTTAAACGTGATTTCCCTTTCACAAGACCATGCTTGATACTGCCTGATTAGCTAGAATATTTCTATGTACTATAACGTCTTTAAAAATTTATTCTAACGTTTTCTCTGTAGCAGCTGTTAAGCTCTCTGGCCAGACTCCTGCTTCAGCAAACCTTCCCCCCACCCCCTTAACACTTTCTGATTGATATTGAATTTAATTCGTTCAATTAATTTAATAGGATATTTTCTAAATCTTCACTAGAATGCACCTCTTCAAACAATGTCAGAATATTGGCATCACCATCCATGGCTCCATCTTCTCCCATCAGTGGGATGGACTTCAGAGATGCCACACAGTGCTATATCATTGAGAGGAGTTAGCCTGGAAATCCTCAACATTGATTGTAGACCTTCTAAAGTCTTATGGCTCCTGGTCAAACATGGGCAAGGAAACCTCACACTGATGCGTACTTACCACACCCCTTCAGCTGATGAACCAGAGCACCTACATGTTGACCAACAATTAGAAAATGCGCTTGTTATGGACTAGGCCAGACCCCCTCAAAACATTTACAGAAAGTAGCTCAGACCTTAAATTTGCTAATTGTTTTAAGCGGGTGTGACGTGGATATTCCAGGACAAATGCAGCTGGTCAAACCACTTAGTTTTAAACAAAACAGAATTTATTTACAAGATTACCGAATGAAACACAAACAAAAGAGAAGAGAATACAGAATAAGCTAACCTATCCGAGAACCTTAAAGATTATCCCAACTTAAGGATGCCATTCCCAATACTTGCAACAACCCCCATAAACACCCCTTGGCACAAAAGGAAAAGATCAAACAGGAGAAAAGTCAGAGACAGAGTACCAGCCTTTTGTCTAAGGCAGTATCTGTTAGCTATAATCAAACTGGCCCTAAAACCCTTCAGCCCCAGACTTTTTGGAGTCTGTCTGAAAAAAAACCAAGGACAACATAACCTTGTTAAAGGAGCAACATCATCACACACAGAGAATAGGAAGGGTGCAGAATGTCCTCTGGGAGATGGACTCCACTGTCCATGACCAAGGCAGCACAACTGATTGAGTTGGCCAAGTCTTAAGAGATGTAGCTGCTGGAATAGGAAACCGACATGAGGGAAAAGCTGACTTGACCTCATCCAAATGCATCAGTGACAGACAAATGGGAACCTGGGGGGAAACAAGGGAAAAGAAAACCCTTTTCTAAATTTACGTAATAGATTCAAAATAACCACCAGTATGAAAGATAAGGTGATCTCTGCTGGTCAGTTTGTGACAGATAACACTGCAAGCAATTCTCTTTACTGGACTGGTAGAGAAGTTTTATACCTTTGAAACTGTAATGCCCTAGTGAAATGGAGCTGATAAAACAAAATCTTATCTGGGATTAACTATTTAGTGAACTCTGGGATTTTGTTTTAAAAAGACAGGGTCATCTTTTTCAAACCAGAAGCAACGTAGATCATGGACATTTCACACATGAACATTCAAAGGATTATTCTAATACAGTATTGTCTTTTTCTTGTAGATTTTATCAATGACAACATCATAGATGACATTCAGTGTGTGAAAAGGATAGTGACACCTCAAGGGATGAATGCCTGGTATGTTAATAACTTTTTAACTTTCTTGTTTCTAGCTGTCTCTAAATATCATTCCCATTTCAGAGGAGTGGAGTCTGCTATTGTTGGTGTGGTTCCAAAATTAATCCTCACCACTGTACATCGTGACACAAGTTCTAACTCGTTGATATGCTGCAAGATCCTCTTTCTCGGTTGAGATTTCCAGGGCACTGCTCTTGGTCCAGTGTGGTAAAGGAAAACCACCAGGTAGTCTAACAACAAGAGATTCCCCTAATTGCTAGAATGCAATGCCATTGGAGTAATAAGCCAAGTGAATGTCTGATGGACTATGGCTTCAAATCTGAAACTGCTGGAAATTAAAATCAATTAATTTTACTGGAACTGAACGCTCATGTCAGTAATGCTAACCGTGAAACTGTTGTGAATTGCTGTAAAAAACCTATCCAGTTCCAGAAAAGAACTCCATTCTCCTTACACCGTGTGGTCTACAAATGACTCCAGACTCACTATGATGTGGTTAGCTCTTTTCTGTCCTCAGAAATGCCTTAGCAAACCAATTAATTCAAGGACAGTAATGGCCAGACAACAAACTATCGTTGTGGTAGACCTTGTTACAGTTAATGTGTGTTAGAACAGATATCGGGGTCTTTCACCTTCTGAGTTCTTCATGTCCCTCATGTCAAACCATTGTGTTAGGCCATGCTTAGTGCACCACTCAGCATTGATCCTTTCAGAATCCTTAATGTCTCAAAGGTCCATGATCTTGGTCTATGACTGTCTATAAGTGCCACCGGGGTATACAATGCATGGGAAGTATAATACACCTCTTCCCATTAGATGCTCTGAAAATACTCTAGAGTGAAGGATAGTTTGATTGGCTCATTCATTGATCAATAGCTGTCCCTAGCCCGAATGTTAAATATGGCTTTAAAAAGTTGGTTTCCATTCCTAACTTAAACTCGACAGCTCTGATTTCGGGGTACACGCCAAACAAAGTCAGGGAGGCGAAACAAGATGGTGGCTGTTCTTACTCATATTTGGCATTCTTAGATTACAAAATTGAGACTTAGCACATCCTACCCTACATGAGATTACACATGAATGTAAAAATTGTTTCTTTTTAGTTCATTTATGGGAGAAGGGAATCACTGGTTCGGCCAGCATTTATTGCCCATCCCTTATGGCCCAGAAGGCAGTCAAGAATCAACCACATTGCTGTGGATCTGGAGTCACATCTCGGCCAGACCAGGTAAGGATGGCAGTTTCCACCCCTAAAGGACATTAGTGAACCAGATGGGTTTTTCCTGGCAATGGTTTCATGGTCTTTAGAACTCTCAATTCCAGTTCTTTACTGAATCACCGAGACAGGATTCGGCCCAGATCCCCAGAACATTACCTGTGTCTCTGGATGAACAATCCAGCAATTGCCTCCCATGGTAACGGGAGTACATTATTTGGCCCATTGAACTTTCTTCACACTTCAACTTCTATCTCAACATCGTGTTCCTCCACTCTCCTCATGCCCATTGAAACCCCGGTCTGGAGAAATCTGTCAGTCAATCTCTTTCTAAATTTACATTCAATGACTTGGCCTCTCCAGCTCTCTGTGGAGTCAAGTTCCACAGGTTCACCATCCTCTGAGTGAAGAAATTTCTTCTCAGCTGAGTCCAAAAAGGCTGACTGCACATGCTGAGTCCATGACCCCTTTGTGCAGATAGCCCTGCCAAAATGAAACATCAATCAAGCCCTGTCTTTACCTTCCAATAAAATTCCAAATTATTCTTTTAAATACAGGCTAAGAGGTCCCTCAAACAAAAACTCTGCCAGCTCAGGAATCTGTCTGATTAATCTGAGTTGTACTTCTTCAGCACCCCCTTCCCCCCTTCCCTTGCAAGGACACATGTATACTTCCTGAAGTAAGAAATCAGAACTGGACACAACGTCCCAGGTATGGTCTTAACAAAGCTTTGTACAGCTGTGATAAAACTTTCGATTTTTTTAATCTATTCATTCATGGGACACAGACATCATTGGCTAGGCCCAGCATTTATTGTCTTTCATAATTTTGTAAAACTCTATAAGGTCACCCCTCAGCCTCCGACGCTCCAGGAAAAACAGCCCCAGCCTGTTCAGCCTCTCCCTACAGCTCAAATCCCCCAACCCTGGCAACATCTGGGGTGACAACGCTGAGGATGGCCTACCTGCCTTCCAGCTCTCTCCCTGCCCCTACGTATCATCACTGATGAAAAATGTGTTGCTGGAAAAGCACAGCAGGTCAGGCAGCATCCAAGGAGCAGGAGAATCGACGTTTCAGGGAGACAGGCCGCCTACTTGCGGAACGTTTCAGAGAACACCTCTGGGACATGCAGGTCCTTGGCCTCCTCCATCGCCAGACCATGGCAACACGGCGCCTGGAGGAAGAGCGCCTCATCTTTCGCCTAGGAACCCTCCAACCACAAGGGATGAATGCAGATTTCTCCAGCTTCCTCATTTCCCCTCCCCCCACCTTGTCTCAGTCCCAACCCTCAGACTCAGCACAGCCTTCTTGACCTGCAATCTTCTTCCCGACCTCTCCGCCCCCACCCCATCACTCTCACCTATCGCATTCCCAATGCCCCTCCCCCAAGTCCCTCCTCCCTACCTTTTATCTTAGCCTGCTTGGCACACCCTCCTCATTCCTGAAGAAGGGCTTATGCCCGAAACGTCGATTCTCCTGCTCCTTGGATGCTGCCTGACCTGCTGCGCTTTTCCAGCAACACATTTTTCAGCTCTGATCTCCAGCATCTGCAGTCCTCACTTTCTCGTACGTATCATCAGGCTCTCACCCACCCTGACACGTCATCCGACCTGTGGACTGCCCTGACACACCTTACAGCCACCTCTAGGACAGCCCATCCCATTCCCTGGGATGACAGCACGCAGGGCAGCCCACAAGCCTTCCAGATCTCGGTCTGCCTCTACACATCTTCTGGCTCTCAGCCACTCTGACACACCTCCCAGCTGCCTCTAGGACAGCCCGTCCCGATTACCTCTTCTCAGGACGACAGCACTCAGAACGGCCTACCCATCTCCGGCTCTCAGGACAACCGACATCAGGGTGGCCTACGCACCCTCCAGCTTTCAGGGTGTCAGCTTTCGTGATGACCTGTGAGTCTCCAGCTCACAGTAAGGCCTGACAGACCCAGGGACACACAAGACAGTGCAGGTGGTAAACCCAACAAGCAACAAGACAGAGTCAATCATCAACAAATAGAGTCCTTTCTGGCACAGAGTCCACGACCATGAACAGTTATCTTCAAAATGTAGAGTGCATTCCCAGGAACACAGTCCACTCCAATACACAAAGTGCACTGTCAGAAATAGAGTCCACTCTAAACTGCAGAGACCATTGCCAAAAACAGTGTCCACAACCGTGGGCAGAATCCACTCCTGAACACCGCAAATGCACACCCCACAGCACACAGGTGTTCAGTCTCCATCCATGGTGAACCAGGCCCACTCACAAGAATACAGTACATTGTACTGTACTGTAGGGCAGCACGGTGGCTCAGTGGTTAGCACTGCTGCCTCACAGCACCAGGGTCCCAGGTTCAATTCCAGCCTCGGGCGACTGTCTGTGTGGTGTTTGCACATTCTCCCCATGTCTGCGTGCGTTTCCTCTGGGTGCTCCGGTTTCCACCCAAAGTCAAAAGATGTGCAGATCAGGTGATTTGGCCACGCTAAATTGCCCCATAATATTAGGTGCATTAGTCAGAGGAAAATGGGCCTGTGTGGGTTACTCTTCGGAGAGTCGGTGTGGACTGGTTGGGCCAAAGGGCCTGTTTCCACAAAGTAGGGAATCTAAAGGTGTAGCTAACTCACAGGGGCTTAGTCCACTCCCAAACACCAGCATACAGCAGATGTTCACCTCCTAGTGCACACACAGGTGTTCAGTCTTTACAGAGGCCTAGTCCACTGACAAAGGACCAGGCCTACTCACAGGAGCAGCCCATCTGGAAAGATGTATTTTCTTACAAGGACTCAGTCCAAACACCAAATAAAAAGTGAAAACGCAATTCAAAAAGAGAAAACCAAATTTCAAGGGCTAAGTGCTGCCACAAAATCAACATTATCCTTTTCTGAAAGTAAAAGAGAAAAGAGTAACACACAGGCTGTACCCAGCCAGTGAAATAACAGTTTCCTAATGTGGGCTGAATTACACCTGAAACACGTTGAGGGGATAGATATTGAGGGGATAGATCAGGCAGTTTAGGAGTCAGTCCTCAATAAAAAAGGAATACCAGTTAACAAACTGGGTATATAGTCCAGCCAGATCAAGAATCAGGTTTCTCACCCCCACACAAAAACAAAGCAGAAACCAACAGCAGCAGTAACACACTGACTGTGACCCAGCCAGCATGGAGTCAGTGCCCTAAACTGAGGAGATTCTAAATCCCTGTTTATATTTTTTTTCTTTTGAAAAAGGAGGGAGCAAGAAAAAGAAAACTCCCATCCTCCAAACCACAAGAGAGTATTAGCAGTAACACACTGACCATGGCCTAGCCAGCACAGAATCATTCACCTACACTGAGGAGATTCTAAATCACCTGTTTATATTGGTCAGCCAGGGCTTCCTGATTTTCCCAGCTTAACAATCCCATTCAAGGATCTCGTAGGCAATGAGATCCACCTGGTTTCCAAACACCACAGGGACGAATAAACCAGAGGTACTTCACTGTGTCTCACATCTGCACACACACACCATGGGTGCTGGGGAAAAAAATAAGCACTACCGCACTTAGGCGGTAGTGTGGGGGTTAAATTTTTTAAAAAAGAAAAAAAAAGATAAAATATATATATATAACCAGGAGAAGTGGGCGCCGCAGGGAAAAAAAAAGAAAAAAATATATATATAAAAAATAAACCAGAGGCACCATCCTGTGAACCTGAAGGTTGGTAGGCTGTCCCGAAAGCCGGAGGGTGGGTAGGCCACCCTGATGCCAGTCGCCCTGAGAGCCAGATGGTGGGTAGGCTGTTCTGAGCACTGTCCTAGAGGTGGTCGAAAGGTGTCAGAGCAGCCGAGAGCCAGAAGGCGGGTAGGGGCGGGCTGAGATCCGGAATGCTTGTGGGCTACCCTACACGCTGTCGTCCCAGGGAAGGGGACGGGCTGTCCTAGAGGTGGCCGAAAGGTGTGCCAGGATAGCCCACTGCTCGGAGGTGCAACAGGGTGGGTGAGAGCCCAATGGTACGTAGAGGCAGACCGAGAGCCAGAAGGCGGGTAGCCGTCCTCAGCACTGTCATCCCGGGCAGGTACCGGGGCGGGCTGCCCCAGAGGTCGTCAAAAGGTGCTGAGGGTGGTTAGTGAAGCTGGAAGGTGGGTAGATCGTCCTGACTGCTGTCACCCCGGGCGGGTACCGGGGCGGGCTGTCCTAGAGGTGGTCGAAAGGTATGTAACAGTATTGTCTAATGTACAAATGTCATTGTTGATGTCTCTTTAGATTTTTATGTTAAACTGGAATTTGAGGTTTGTCCTCATGTCCCTGTAAACTGTTTGAACGGTAGGGTTTGGGGCCTGGCTTTGCTGCTCCTCTCGCTGCTCCCCTCCCTTGTAAAATTGCTGTCTCTTGTATGCAGCTGTAAATGTAATTGTTTGTTGTAAACTGTTTTTGTCATTTGTTTAATAAAATAAGAAAAAGCCAGAGGCACAAAATATAACTAGGAGATTAGAAAAAAAAAATAAAACATAACCAGGAGATTTAGAAATTCCTCAGAAAAAAAAATATAACCAGGAGGTTTAGAACTTCCTTAGATTAGGAAACTGACTCTGTGCTGGCTGGGCCACAGTCAGGGTGGTGCTTCTGCTGCTGGTTTCTGATAAAAAAGAAAATGAAAAAAGAGAAAAAAAAATAAACTAGGGGCACAAAAATGTAAGCACTACCACAGTTAGAAAGTAGTATGGGGTAGAAAAAAATATACACATATAACCAGGAGACTTAGAGTCTCAAAAAAAAAAGAAAAAAGTATATAACCGGGGATTTAGAACCTCCTCAGGTCAGGGGTTTACTCTGTGCTGGCTGGGTCATTGGCAGTGTGTGCCTGCTGCTGTTAGATTCTGGTTTTTGGGGGAAACAAAAAAATCCAGAGGCACAACTCATGGTCGAGGGACATAGGTTAATCCCAGCTTGGTAGCTGGTGAACTTAAATTCAATTAATGAATCAGGAATTTTAAAACTGTTCTCAGTGATGGTGACCATGAAAATATCATCAGTTAAAAATGTATCTGGTTCACTGAAGTCCTTTAGGGAAGGAAATCTGCCATTCTTATCCGATCTGTTCAAAATGTGACTCCAGACCCACATCAATGCAGGTAACTCTTCACTGCCCTCTGGAGTGACCTAGCAAGCCATGCTGAGAGTATGCAGTAAATTCTGACCTGGGCAGTGATCCCCCATTTCCTCTGAAAGAACAAAGAAGAGGAGACAACGGACAGATGTTGTACACACTGATAACTTCTGAGACCCAGGAAGAAATCAGAGCCAAGTACAGTTGGTGCTGGATACTCTGAGCAGGTCCAGCAGCATCTGTGGAGAGAAGTAAACAGAGTTAACATTTGATGTGAATGTTCCCTGGGGAAAAAAAAACATGAACATTTGTTGATTCTTCCATTGGCTGTACCTGGAACACCCTCTTGTTTAACACTATTTATGCTTTTTTCTTTTGCAGGTATAGCTGGAAGAAAAAATGTCAGAGTCGAAACCTTGGCAATTTTCTGGATGACTGTAAAATATAATTCATGATATAGTCCACTCATTGGACCCAACACATCACATGTGCTGCATTAACAAGTTAGCTTGAATTTGTTAAATGTCTAGTGAAGGTGTGATTGGTTAACCTGCATTTCTAGAGACGCTGCATACATAAGGTTATGTAAACACATTCAGTGCATTTGATTAGTGAGTGATTACACCACATTTTCATCAGTCACCTTGAAGAAACTAATTCAGTCCAGTAACAGAAATGCTTGCATCCCCGTAAGATAGGATCTACACTTGACACCGCTTCAGTGTGGAGATGTAATTCCCAAACAAAATTGAGAAATTTAGGCCAGGAACATCTAAATATCAGCTATTCCAACCTTGCTGCATTAACAGTCTTGTTTTAGAGAGAGAGAGAGAGTGGGGGGCTAACTGATGTGATGAAAATGAACAAGTGTTAGTACTTTATGTTGCTAAGTTAGCGAGTCTGACGGTTTCCATCCCTCCAGCTCTGTTCACCATTCAGTGATTACTAAAATTCCAAATGTGCATGCAAGCATGGGAATTTCCTGAAGGTGAAAATGTATTGCTGGAAAAGCCAGCAGGTCAGGCAGCATCCAAGGAACAGGAGAATCGACGTTTCGGGCATAAGCCCTTCTTCAGGCTTATGCCCGAAACGTCGATTCTCCTGTTCTTTGGAAGCTGCCTGACCTGCTGCGCTTTTCCAGCAACACATTTTCAGCTCTGATCTCCAGCATCTGCAGCCCTCACTTTCTCCTCGAAGAATTTCCTGAAGGTGTTTGCCTGTGTGACAGTCATACGTTGGCAGAAGTCTCAGATAAAATCAGGAAAATAAACTTTCTGCCAGTTTTCAGGGAGAATTTCTCACCTGACCAGGGATCCAGTGAGGTTTCCCACAGTCAGGTGTGCTGCTCAATCCCAGTGGATGTGCATTGTAAGCAAGCACAATGGTCACTTCTCCCCTCACATTCGAAAGCAGCCCATGCCTGTGAACTAACACAAGGTCACAATCTGGAAGACAGGAAAGGATAAAGTTGTTGAAAGGAGAAGAAGCAGCCTCCTTTTGGAAGTGTATTTAAAACCCATCTTCATCTGATTCAGAATGAAGAACCAATTCTGTGCAGAAAGAGGTCATTCAGCCCATTGAGTCTGCATGACCCTCCAAAGAACATCCAGACCCAAGCACTTCAGTCCTCGTACCAATATAGCACAGAGAAGAGGTCACCGAGCGTGTAAAGGCTGTGGTAACATCATCTTGTTGGGGTAAAAATCAACTGCTGTGAGATTTTCAAGTTAATCAAACACCAATAGCTGAGAGCAAAAAGTGAGGACTGCAAATGTTGGAAATCAGAGTCAAGAGTGAGGTGCTGGAAAAGCACAGCAGGTCACGCAGCATCCGAGGAGCAGGAAAATCGACATCACATTCTTGATGAAGAGCTTCTGCCCGAAATGTCGATTCTCCTGCTCCTCGAATGCTGCCTGACCCGATGTGCTTTTCCAGCACCACACTCTCGAAGCCAATAGCTGAGAAGCAAATGAAGGTGTAGTACATGTTTGTGTAGGACTGGCAGAATAAATGTGACCTGGTCGACAGAATGGTTGCATTGAAGATAGGAGCAGGAGTAGGCTATTCAGCCCCTCGAGCCTGTATCACCATTCCATGTGATCATGGCTGATCATCTGACTCTGCAGCCTGTTCCTGCTTTCTCCACATTGTCTTCCATTAAAGGCCTGAAGCTTACATTGAATTTCCTTCAAGATGATGACATGGACACTGGATCTTGTTATAGTGAGAGACTGCTGTGGTAACCATCAACATACCTCAGGCTTGTACTAATGTTTATAATGCACGTAGTCATGCAGTAGACAGTGAATCTAAGAATAATTTCTGCTCTTTAACATTATTGTGTATTCACTTCAAAAACCACAAGCAGCCAATAAAGAAAAACACAAATGTCAGACCTTGAGCTTTTCATTCCTCTGAGATGACTAATTGTTATGTTCTCCCAATCACTGATGCTCGTACAATTAGCAATGGCACTTTTTACTGTTGTTGGATCACCAAACCATGGAGGGGAAAGGAGGGACTGCAGATGCTGGAGATCAGAGTCGAAAAGTGTGGCGCTGAAAAAGCACAGCCGGTCAGGCAGCATCTGAGGAGCAGGAGACTCGGGGGCATAAGACATTCATCAGGAATGTGCCAGTGGAAGGGGGAATGAGAGATAAATGGGGGTTGTTGTGGGGCTGGTGTGGGACTGGGGAGAAGGTAGCTGGGAAGGCAGTAGGTGGATGCAAGTGGCTGGCAATCGTGATGGGTCGGTGGAGAGGGTGGAGCAGATAGGTGTGAAGGAAGATGAGGTAGGAGAGGTCAAGTCTCTCCTGCTCCTCAGATGCTGCCTGACCTGCTGTGCTTTTCCAGCAGCACACTTGTCGACTTTCACTACACTGTGTTACAAGATTCATCATAGTTACAACACAGAAGCTGGCCTTTTGTCATACCTCGTGTTTGAGGGTACGTAAACTCCATGTGAGCCTCGTCCTACCTTTATTTCTTCCTCTCTCCCAATGTGTTTATTGTGGTTTCTTTTAAGTAGATCGATGCTCATCTCGTCTGCTTCATGTATGATCACAAGAAATTGGTACAGCCCTTCAGCTGCACAGTGGCTCAGTGGTTAGCACTGCTACCTCACAGCACCAGGGACCTGGGTTTGATTCCAGCCACGGGCAACTGTCTGTGTGGAGTTTGCAAATTCTCCTTGTGTCTGCGTGGATTTCATCCCACAATCCAAAGATATGCAGGTCAGGTGAATTGGCCATGCTAAATTGCCCATAGTGTCAGAGGTGAATATGGGATAGGGGAATGGGTCTGGGTGAGTTACTCTTCGCAGGGTCGGTGTGAACTTGTTGGGCCGAAGGGCCTGTGTCCATAGTGTAGGAAATCTAATCTAATTGTGCCTGCCTTATTATGTGCAAGGGATAGATACAACAGAGGCTGACAAATTGTTTCCGCTGGTGGTTGAGACTAGGACTAAGGGATATGGCCTCATGATTAGAGGGAGTAGACTTAGGACAGAGATGAAGAGGAACTGCTTTACCCAGAGATTATTGAATCTATGAAATTCTCTGCCCAAGAATGCAGAAAAAAACTTCATTAAATATATACATGACACAGTTGAATGGGTTTTGCAATGGTAGGGGAATTAAGGATTATGGGGATAATGCAGGTAGGAGGAGCTGAGATGATGGATAGATCAGCCATGATCTTAATGAATCGTGGAGCAGGCTGGACGGGCCAAATAGCCTACTTCTGCTTCTATTACTATGAAACTAATAAACAATCACCTTCTGGTGGTCTCAACTCCATACTCCCGCCAGCCTGCTATCACCCTCAGCACAGTGCTGATCAAAAATCTATCCAGCTCAGCTTTGGAACGATTCCATGATTCAGCGTCCACTGCTCAATGCGTGGAAAAGAATAGCAAACATTGAATCACTAGAAGAAATTCCTCCGCATCTGCACTTTGATTGGAAGATGTCTTATTATAAAACTGTGCACCTAGTTCTGATTCCTGTACATTAGGTAGTATCTTCACATCCAGCCCTCTCAGAATCTTACATGTTTCAATAAGATCACGTTAATTTTCCAAACTTCGATGAGTATTGGTCTAAACTGCACAACATTTCCTCACAACGCAAGACCTTCATTCCAGGAGTCAGCCTGGGTGACCTTCTCTTATCCACCTCCAGCACTTTAAGGAGCGGTGAGTGGTGTAATGGCAAAATCAATGGACTAGGAGTCCTGAGCCTCTTAGCTAAAGGTCTGGAAATATGCTCCAAATTCCAAAATGGGGCAAATGTTAAAATTTCAATTCAATAAAAATTTGGAATTAAAAACCAGTCTTGTCATGACCAGATAACCATCATTAAAAATCTATCTTGTTCACTTATGCAATTTAAGGAAGAAAAGATGTTTTTGTTATCTGGTTTCGCCTCCACGTGACTCCAGACCCAAAACAATGTAATTGTACTCTTAATTGCCCTTTGGCATGGTCCTGGCAAGGCTTAACTGCCCTCTGATAATACAATATAGGTTAACATTCTACTTGTCTACCTGCTGCACCTACATGGTAAACTTTGTACAATTCATGTCGAAAACACCAAGATCTACCTGTCCAGAAGCATTGCCTGGTTTCAGCTAAAGAAAAGTCATATTGGACTCGATATGTTAACTCTCTTTCTCTCTCCACAGGTGCGGCCAGACCTGTTGAGTTTTTCCAGCATTCTCTTTCAGATTTCCAGCATGCACACTATTTTGCTTTATTTCTTTGCTTTCATCCCTTTATATAATATCTGCTTCTGCATTCTTCCTGACAAAATGTATGATAGTTTTGATTCCTTCTGTAAGGAACTGCCTTTCTCTTGGCTTCCACCTCAAATACTTTCACAATCTGTTACCCCTCAATTCTTCCTTCTGAAATGAAAAGAGCCCTCATTTGGCAAATGCTGGTAAGGTAAAAGTAACTCACTTACACTTCAAAATGGTGTTATCAAATCCTCAAGATAGCCCACGGGTCTCCAAAAATTAAAACTTAGTCTCCAGGATGATGCAGTAGGAGATTCAAGATGAAATATCCTGTGTTTTTCTTTGCAGGAATGTATGATTTCTTATTGATAAAAATATCAGAGACAAAGGGCAAAAAACAGAAATAGAAGTTAGCGATAGGAGTGTCATATAACAGAATTTTCAAGACTTTTAAGTTAGAATTGGCAATTATTAAAATCTTGTATATCTTCTGCTCCAGCCTAAAATATGGAGATGAGAAAGTGTCAATATTCACGATAAGTCAACAAATATTCACAGGTAAGATTTTACATCTAACATTTTGAACTCAAAAATTTACAAAGTTTCTAAAATTTTAATAAATTGATGGGTGGGGCTGATAGTCAATTCCAAGATGGAGTGAAGCAAATTACAGGAAGGTGTTAATGACCCACAATTCGTTAACAAATAAAGTTCAGCACAGGTATATCTGTGACAGTGCCTTCTGGAAAGAAGTGTACAGAGGTTGATTATTAACTGGGAAGTGCAAGTCTTGGTGGGTTTGAGGACATCTGAGTACAAATACATCAACACTTAAAAGTTGTGTCACAGGTTAGAAATGCCATTTAAAAAAAACCCAAAGCATTTAGTTCATTTCTTGAGAGACCAAATTATAAAGCAGGAAAGTTATGCTAAAATATATTGAACATTAGAATACACATTATTCTGCTATAATGCCCATTTCATCAATGTAAATTCATTGCAATGCTATTGACAAATTAGGGACATTGTTTCTAAAGTGCAGACTTTTAAAACATGTGTTTGCTGTAACGCAATTGTAGCGTCAACACTTTAAGTGCCGCTAGTAACATGCGATTCTTCTGTAATGCGGGCTTGCACAAGAACACAGTCATCGTTTTATAGAAGAATGGCTGCATTAGAATATTAGCTGGGCCACACTTAGAGAACTGCATGCAATTCCAATCTCCACAGTATATGAAGGATATAGACGCACTGGGAGCACGCAGAGAAGGTTTCAAAGGTTGTTACTTTCAAATATTGACAGTCTGGATGTCTCCACTCTTGAAAAGAGAAGACTGCGATCTGACACAATGGAGATTTTATAATTGTGAAAGGTTTTGAGTGGGGGCAGACAGAGTTTCCTCTTGCATTGTTGGTGGCAATCAACATCGCCTGATATCCCAAAGCCTGTCCACCATCTACCAGGCACAAGTCAGCAGTGTGCTGGTATACTCCCATTTGCCTGGATGGGTGCATCTCCAACAACACTCTAGAAATTTAACACCATCCAGGACAAAGCAGCCTGCTTGATTGGCACCACATCCACAAGCATCCATTCCCTCCACAACTGATGCTCAGGAGCAGCAGTGTGTACTATCTACGAGATGCACTGCAGGAATTCACCAAAGTTCCTTAGATGGCATCTTCCAAATACATGACCACTTCCATCCAGAAGGACAAGGATACCATCCCTGACAAGTTCCCCTCCAATTCACTCCCCATCCTGACTTGGAAATATATTCCGTTTCTTCAGTGTTACTGAATCAAAATCCTGAAATTCCCTCCCAAATGGCATTATACACAGATAGCAAGAAGTCAACTCAATAAAGACAATTAGGGATGGGCATTAAGTGATGGCAACATGCAAATAAAAAAAAATTAGTCACCAAGAAATCCAATATGGATTCCTCAATTATTCGGCAAGAAGTGGTTGAACTGAATAATATAGATGCACCTTATGAGAAACTAAATAACAAATGATGGGGAAGGAAATTATTAGTCACATGGTAGATTTAGATAAGGAGAAATGCGAGACAGTTTAAGTAGAATACAAACAACCATGGACTGGTTGGGCAGAACAGATTCTTTTAATGTTGTAAGTCCTGTTCAATCATAAGTAATCCACGTATAGAGGGCGGCACGGTGACTCAGTGGTTAACACTGCTGCCTCACAGCATCAAAGACCCGGGTTCAATTCCAGCCTTGGGCAACTGTCTGTGTGGAGTTTGCACACTCTCCCCGTGTCTGCGTGGGTTTCCTCCAGGTGCTCTGGTTTCCTCCCACAGTCCAAAGATGTGCAGGTTAGGTGAATTGGCTTTCCTAATTGCCTGTAGTGTTAGGTGCATTAGTCAGGGGTAAACGTAAGGGAATGGGCCTGGGTGGGTTGCTCGTCAGAGGACTTGTTGGGCTGAAGGGCCTGTTTCCACACTGTAGGAAATCTAATCTACTTAAAAGTTGCCACAGTGGAAGAGAGCAATTGTTTTCGAAAGTACCTTGAAGCATTTATTTAATTGTTATTTTTCCAAGCACACAGTCAACCAAGAGAAAACTGCAGATGCTGGAATTCTGAAATGAACTCAGACCACACTGGTTAAAACTCAGCAAGTCCAACAGCATTTCTGGAGAGAAAAGCAAAATTAATGACCTGAAGTTTGGTAGAGTTGTGGATAATGAGGAAGGTTGTCAAAGAATACAGCAGGATATAAATCAGTTGGAAAGTTGAACGGACAAATGACAAATGAAGTTGAATCTGGACAAGTGTAACGTGATGCATTTTGGAAGATCAAATGCAAGAGGAAAGATTACAGTAAATGGAAGAACCCTTAGGAGCATTTAAATACAGAGGGAAGTTGGGATACAAGTCCATAGGTCCCTGAAAGTGGCAACGCAAGTGTATAATGTGGTAAAGAAGGCGTATCGCATATTACCTTTGTTGATTGGGAGGTAATGTTAAAGTTATATAAAATGTAATTATGTCACAATTGGGTATTGTGTGCTCAGCACACTATAGGAAGGAGGTAGATGCTTTGAGAAAGTTCAAAAGGGGTTTACCAGGACATTGCCTGGATTGAAGTGTATTAGCTGCAAGGAAAAGTTGGACAAACTTGGATTGGTTTCACTAGAGTGTCAGAGGTTGAGGGGTGACCTGATAGAAGTATATAAAATGATGAGAGACATGGATAGACTGGAAAAGTCAAATGTGAGGAAACATAGGTTTGACGTGAGACGGGGTAAGTATAAAGCAGCTGCCCAATGCAAGTTTTTTACACAGAGGGTGGTGGATGCCTGGAACACGCTGCTAGAGGAGGTATTAGAAGCAGATAAGATAGCAACATTTTATACAATGTATGAACAAGCAGGAAATAGCGGGATATGAACCCATGTGCAGGAAGATGGGATTAGTTTTGAATGGCATCATTTTCAGTACAGGCTTGGAGGGCTGAAGGGGCTGTTCCTGTGCTGTACTGTTCTATGTTTTATGTTCTTAATTTTTAAAGTCCAATGACCCTTCTTCAGAACCTGTGAAAAGTAGGTTCATTTCCAAACCTGTTCTTTTCTCAGAGGCTTGTAACTAAATATGGAGGGGATAGAAAGTTAAGAGTCATCAACAAATATTAAAAGGGTAGCAACATTGACAGGATGTAATGAGGAACAAAATTCGGATCTATGCAAGTTGGCAGAGGGAGCAGACAGGAGAGGAGGACTTTGCATCTGCCTTTCCTGATGAGGAAAACGATGCCAAAGTCATACTGTAGGGAGAGACAGTAAGATAGGCTAAAGATTTACCCAAAAGAAAGATTTGATTGGCTGTATTTGTTACTCACAATTGGTTCACGTGTTTGTCTACAAACAGCAATTCCTTCCAAAGATCTGACCAATATCCAGGTTTAGGTTCATAAGCAGCAAGCAACATTCATGCCACACAAGTGCCAGGAACTGACCACCTTCACCAAGAGAAAATCGATCTATCTCCTTTTGACATTCATGGCATCCTTATCATTAAATTGACATCCTCATTGTTCATATTGATCAGAAACTGAATTGGACTGGCTTTGTAATTCCTATGGCTACAAAAACATTTTTGAAACTAAGAATCCTGCAATTAGTTATCCCTCTATTGGTGCTCAAAGCCTGCCCAACATCTACAAGTCAGGACTGCGATAGAATGCTTCCCACTTACTTCAATAAAAGTAGTTTCAACAATATTCAAAAAGCTTGATTCGACCCAGGCCAAAGCAGGCTATTTATAGGCAAACTATCGACCATGAGCACCATTCATTCCCTCAACAAGCAGCACACAGGAGCATCAGTGTGTACCATCTCACAAGTTCACTGCAGAAATTCATCAAAGCTCTTTAGACAGCACCTTCCAAACCCATGACCATTTCCATCGAAAAGACAAGGGCAGTAGGTACACACGATCACCACTGCTCACAAGTTCCCCTCCAAGCTATTCATCATACTGGTTTGGAAATATATCGCTGTTCCTTCAGTGTCGCTGAGACAAAATCTTGAACTCCCTCCTTAACGACACTGTTGATGTCATTAAACATCTTGACTGCAATGATTCAAGAAAGCACTTCACCACCAACTTGTCAAAGGCATTTGGAGATGGACAACAAATGCTGGTCGAGAGCTGACGATGCCGTCATCCCATGAATGAATCTAAATGGATTTGTGTAGTAACTACTGCCCAGCAAAGAGGATGCACCTGCATTACTTATCACATACTAACTACTGGTTAGCAACATGCTGCGCTATTGTAATATTTAAACAATGAGGTGTTAGGGTGAGAATACAATATTCTATCCTGAGCAGGAAATTGAGTTAATTACTGGCCAGAGTCAAGAAACAATGATATACAACAGGTCTTCAATTTAAGAAAGTCCTCGAATTTATGAACGTGATCCTCTCCAGGCATATTTTAATTGTAATTTTAAACATCCGACATACAGACTTCTCCTCATACTTATGAACGGCTATTTTATCTTGTCCTGCATTGTGCTCTGACTTGTGGATAAATTGAATTGCGAACAGACTTCAGGACAGAATCTGTTCACAACCCGGGAGTTGACTGTAGTTCCAATCAGGATGATAAGTGGCTTGGAGGGGAACTTGCAAATGGTGCTAAACATTCGCAATAGTGGTGAATCCTTCCACTTCTAACTTTATGATGGAAAGAAAGTCATTGATGAAGCAGTCAAAGATGATAGTGCCCAGGACATCATCCTGATGAATGCTTGGAGAGATGACTTGGGACTGGGATGATTGACCTATAACCTTACAGCCATCTTCCATTATTCCAGATAAGACTCCAGCCAATAGAGATTTTGCCCCCTGATTCCCTTCCAGTGTTTTTGCAGAGATTCTTGATGCCACACTCAGCCAAATGCACTCGGATATCACAGGCAGTCACTTTCACCTCCTGTTATTCATATTTGAACCAAGGCTATAATGAGGCCCAGAATTGAGTGACTTTGGTGGATCCCAAAGTGAGCATCATGAGCAGATCATTGCTGTGTAGATGCCTCTTCCATCACTACCCTGGTCATCGAGAGTAGACTGATGAGGTAGAAATCAGCTGAACAGGATTGGTCCTGCTTTTTGTATCCAGATCACATGCAGGCATTTTTCCATGTTTTTGAGTGAATGTCAGGTCTTTCTAATTTACTTGTTACATTTCTGATGCTACTTGAGTTTAAATGTGAAAATCGTAATTGCAAAACCATCCCTGTGTTGTACTTTGGTGTGGAAACTGTTTTTTGCTGGCCTGCTTGTTTTTCAGCCAGTTTGGTCAGTCATGATATTGCTCTCGCCTAGCTTGGCCCCTTGTCTTGGGTGGCCCCTAGCCTGCTAGAACATTCTGTTTTTCCCACATAACTCATGAACTGTTTATCTGCTATCTGCTGTGCAAAAGTGCAACCCAGTCAGATGCTATCAATGGGCGAATATAGTATCTAGAGTGTGCATTGACTCAAAGTCTGAGAATGATACCTCGTTATATGCAATATTTGGCAAGGCCGGCCTCTGGACTCTGCTCATATATGCCATCTAGTGACTATCTTGTGGTTTTGTGTCTGTTTGAGTAACTGTCAGCGCAGCATCTGTGGCGACCTGGAACACTTTGGAGAACCACCAGACTGTACTAAGGAAACGTGTGCTCCCCATGATATCATGCAATAAAGTTTGTCAATGCTCAAGGTCTGAGTCTGGAGAATTTCTTCAACGTTTTGGAGAAGATTTGTAGCTCGGGTGCTCGTTGTTGTGGTTCTGTTCGCCGAGCTGGTAATTTGTGTTGTAGACGTTTCGTCCCCTGTCTAGGTGTCATCCTCAGTGCTTGGGAGCTTCCTGTGAAGCGCTTCTGTGATGTTTCCTCCGGCATTTGTAGTGGTTTGTTTCTGCCGTTTCCGGTTGTCAGTTCCAGCTGTCCGCTGCAGTGGTCGGTGTATTGGGTCCAGGTCGATGTGCTTATTGATTGAATCTGTGGATGAGTGCCATGCCTCTAGGAATTCCCTGGCTGTTCTCTGTTTGGCTTGTCCTATAATAGTAGTGTTGTCCCAGTCGAATTCATGTTGCTTATCATCTGAGTGTGTGGCTACTAAGGATAGCTGGTCATGTTGTTTTGTGGCTAGTTGGTGTCCAGCTATCCTTAGTAGCCACACACTCAGATGACAAGCAACATGAGTCCGACTGGGACAACACTACTATTATAGGACAAGCCAAACAGAACAGCCAGGGAATTCCTAGAGACATGGCATTCATCCATAGATTCAATCAATAAGCACATCGACCTGGACCCAATATATCGGCCACTGCAGCGGACAGCTGGAACTAACAACCGGAAGCGGCAGATACAAATCACTATAAATGCCGGAGGAAACGTCACAGAAGTGCTTCACAGGAGGCTCCCAAGCACTGAGGATGTCACCTAGACAGGGGACAAAATGTCTGCAACACAAATTCCCAGCGCGGCGAGCAGAACCACAACAATTTCTTCAATGTTTGATGTCATCACTACTTTTCAATAATTTGATAGCTGGCATCCTGTTTATTTGGGTTTACATATCTGTTTTATTTTTGATGCTTTGTTGACAATAGTTTCCTTTGATCCTTTTTCTGAATTTCCTTCTAGGTTTTGATCGCCTGATTTTTTAACACAATGATGGTTGGACTTTTCTCTCACCCTAACAGAAAGATTGTTTCTCCATTGGCTTTCCAGGTGATTATGGAAAGTTGAGGCAAGATAGGAACTGTGAACTCTAGAACTCTGCAACAGGTTAAGGAGTTGTCTCTTTGTAGATTGTGCTGCACTTGATGCACTCCAACAGGCCAGAGGTGCCAAATTGAAGTTTTGTGATAACTTCTGACCACCTATCTTTATCACTTATTATCTTATTACTTATTGACGTGCTGTACTACTGCAATGTTTAACCATCGATCTGTTAGGGCAAGGACATGATATTCTATCCTGAGCAGGACATTGAGTTAATTATAATATGCCGATCATAATAACTTTGACATCATATGTCATCCTGGGTTTTAAAGTGCTGTTATAGGTCTGTACGATTGAATATGAATCGGGCTTGTCTCTACACACACCAGCCCCCTTCCCATGTTCCCTATCATTTCCCCTCCTACTCTTCTACTAGTCTCCACCTCCCTCCAGACATGGCAAAACCAGGGTTCTGTCAGTGGACATGTTACATTGGCTCATTGCTGGTAGTGAGGGAGGAGCAGAATCTCAGGGGTGTAGATTTGAAAATGAAGAATGAGGCACTATGACACCTCCCACTGTGTTGAAGCTGGAGATATTTGCCAATACTCTTTGCTTCAGTAGCAAAGTCTGATGGATAGCCTATAAATCCAGCCTGCTTCAATCAAGCACATGGTGAGTTGGTGCAATTATCCCGATCTGTCTCGGTTACTCATGGTATTATTGCTAAACTATTAATCCAGAGACCCAGGTTCAAATCTCACCATGGCAGATGGTGGAATTTGAATTCAATAACAATCTGGAATTAAGGTGTCCGTGAAATTGTGGTTGATTGTCGGAAGATAGTATCTGGTTCACTAATTCCTTAAGGGCAAGAACTTGTCATCCTCACCCAGTCTGGTTGACCTGGCTCCAACTGAGGACTGAAAGCAAACCTCAGCTTGTCATGTTGCTAAGTGCTGACCATATAATAAGGGGTAGGAATCAAGTAGTGAGGGGAATGGAGAAAAGGCTGCAAAGGGAAGTAAGTCAGTTGGCCAAAATTTGTCGGATGGAGCGTAACTTGGTAAAAAGTGTGTTCACTTGGACAGAAAGCAGAGGGAAGCTAATTCTTTTTACATAGAGAGAGGCAGAATGCTGGGGAACAGAGAGATCTGGCTGTCCATGAATCAAACATCGTCAGCAGGTAGAACATGTAATCAAGACTAGAAATGGAATGTTGGCCTTTATTGTAAGGGTGATGGAATATAGTGTTTGGGAACTCTTGTTACATTAGCTCAGGCCATCAGGCCAGTTCCATAGCCCAGCAACGTCTCTACTTTCTGCACAGGCTGAGGAAAGCCCACCTCCCTCCCACCCCCCCCCACCCCGCCCTCCATCCTCACCACATTCTGCAGAGAGTTCATTGAGAGTACCCTGAGCTGCTGCATCACTGCCTGGTTCGGGAATTGCACTGTCTCGGATTGTAAGACCCTACTGCAGATAGTGAGGGCAGCTGAGAAGATCATCGGGTCCCTCTTCCCACTATTACAGACATTTATTCCCATACGCTGCATCCGAAAGGCGAAGAGCATTGTGGAAGACCCCACACACCCCTCACTCAAACCCTTCTCCCTCCTGCCATCTGGCAGAAGATACCAGAGCATTCAGTCTCTTACGGTCAGACTGTGCAACAGTTTCTTCCCCCAAGCCAACAGGCTCCTTAACATTGTATAATCAGACTCTTTCCCATCTGAAATTCTTTTCACAACTTCGAATTGCTGCAAGAGCAATGTCTATTATTCATTATCCTTCTGTTACTCTGTAACTTGTTGTTATTTGCACTTTTTATGCACTTTATGCCATGTACGATCGTGTAGTTTGTGCTGTCCATGTACCACCCTCAGTCCTGCAGGAATGCTGTCTCGTTTTTACTGTATCGGTTGTATATGGTAGAAATGACAAATAAAATCTACTCTCTAAAACTCTTTCTCTCTCTCTCTCTAGTGTGACCTCTGCTGAAATACTTTGTGCAGGTTTGTACATCTTACTTTCAGAGGGGCACATCTGCATTGTGGGCTGTTCAGAAAATGTTTTAGGGATTGAGGGGTTTGTTTTAAGTGAAGGGATTGGCAGATTAGAGATTAGAAGAATGAGACTGGATTGTAAAATATGAGGGGCTTGGTAGGGTGGGTTTACCTCATGGGGCTGATCTAGAACCAGGGAGCACAGTTTCAAATAAGGGGTTTCCCATATAAGACACAGATAATACAAAATCTCAGAGAGTTGCCAGTGTTCAGAATTCTCCCCTCCAATAGCACAATGGGACCATTAAACATAATCAAGTCCATCTTCCTCCCCACCTATCCACTCCAACCTTCCCCACAGACCTGTCACAATTAACCCCCACCTACTTTCCTAGCTGCTTTCCCAGCTACCTTGCCCCCAGCTCCAATTCCACTCCTCCATTTATCTTTCTGCCCCTTTCCCACCTCCCACATTCGTGATGAAGGGCTTACACCCAAAATGTCGACCCTCCTGCTCCTCGGATGCTGCCTGACCTGCAGTGCTTTTCCAGCGCCCCACCTTTCAACTCTGACTCGCTAGCATCTGCAGTCCTCACTTCTTCTTTGGATAGCTTACTGATTGACAAGAGGATTGAGGGTGTGAGTGCTGACAGAAATGTAGAGTTAAAAATGGGGGTGTGTGGTGATGGCCCAGTGCTATTATCACTAGACAATCAATCCAGGTCTCAGGTACTGTTCTGGGGACCTGGGTTTGAATCCCACCACAGCAGATACTAGAATTTCAATTCAATAAAACTTTGGAATTAAGAGTCTCATAGTGAACATGAATTAATTGTGAATTATCAAGAAAAACCCATCTGGTTCCTTAATGCCTTTCAAGGAATGAAATCTGTCATCCCTACACTGACTGGCCTACAAGTGACTCCAGACCCACAGCAAAGTGGTTGAATCTTAGCAGCCCTCTGGGCAATTAGAGATGGACAACAAATGTTGGCCTCACCAATGATGTTCACAGCCTGTGAATGAATGAAAGCATCTTTTTGACTATCAGAGCAAGCTTGAGGGGCCAAATGACCTGCTCCTTCTCCTAATTTCTGTGATCTTACATTAATATCTTTGCACTGTCTGAGCTGAGTCATTGGGTGGGACTGGTTCCAATTCTATGCATGTCAGGTGGATTGCCATCTGTCACACCCTGTGTATCTTTAAAGGAATGACTGCCTAGTTAAGGATGATCAAGTTGCCCAGCTCAATGGGGTAAGACTATCCCACCTGGGAGTCAGAAAGTCGTTGGTTCAATTATCACTCCTGGGAACTGAGCACAAAATCCAAGCTGTCAGCCCTGGAGCAGAACCAAGTGACTCCTCAGCTGTCCCTCAATTCAAGAACGATACCTTCTCAGGATTATGGGTTTCTACCATGGACTCAACAGGTTGACTCTCAACTTGCAGATGTCAGAGACATGGGCAGGACATTTCACAAGGTAGTAGAATCTGGACTGTGGGACTTTCTTTTCCTTCTTCAAGATTGTGACTTTGTAGATTATTGTTCCCCTGCCTGGAGACAGTGGGCAGTCTGCTTTTAGGGCACATTTTGTAGGCCACTCCCCATTTGGGTTCCTTTTCTAAATTAATGTATGGGATGGGAACATTGCTGCCTGGGCCAGCACGTCCTGCCAAGCTCTCTTTGCCCTTGAACTGAGCGGTTTGCTGGGCTATTTCAGACAGCAGGTAAGAGTCAACACCATTGCTGTGGGTCTGGAGTCAAATATAAGCTAGGCCCATCTGGAAGACAGATTTTACAATAATTGCCAATGGTTTGTGGTCATCAGACTTTTGATACCAGATTATTTCAAAAAATAAATTAAAATTCCATCGTTTTCCATTAAACCCAGTTGACCAAAACATTTCCCAGGTCTCTGGAGTCTTAGTCCATTGACAATAACCATCACCTCAGGTTTAGTACAGATTACTAGCAGAGTAATTAGCAGAGCTGATCAATGGGCAATTGGACATTTTCGCAGTGATGGGGATGGTGTGTTAGTCATCACCAAATGTGCCTAATCCCACACTTAAATTTAAAAAATGGAAATTTACACACTGAGGAAATCAATGAATGTAGGGGTAAGTCAGGAAGTTGGGAATGAAGTATACCCCTCATTATGTTATGAACTTTTCCAAGGTTATCTCTCAACCTCCTACGCTCCAGGGAAAAAAGTCCCAGCCTTTCCTTTTAACTCAAATCTTCCATACCCGGCAACATCCTGGTCAATCTCTTCTGAACCCTTCCTATAACAGGGTGACCAGAATTGGACACAGTATTCCAGAAGAATCCTTACCAATGTCCTGTACAATCTCAGGATTCACATGACACCAGGTTATAGTGCAACAGGTTTATTTAAAATCACAAAGCTTTTGGAGCCCTGCTCCTTCATCAGGTGAAGAGACTTCAGTCACTCATAGAAAATAGGAGTAGGCCATTCAGCCCTATGAGCTGATTATTCAACTCAGTCCCTGTTCCTGCTTTTACCTCCATGCCCTTTGATCCCTCTCACCCTAAGGTCTATAATTCCTTCTTGAAAACATTCATTGTTTTTGGCCTCAACCACTTTCTGTGGCAGAGAACCTGTCTAACATATGACAAATGCATCTCTTGGGCAATGAGAAGTAAAGCTGTTGTATCCAGCCTTCAGAAAGATAGAGGGGAGAGATTAGGCAAAGCTGTCCTGGTCCCCCAGCTGTTTCTCTTCCTTCCCCTTATTCCGATTATCATTAAATCATTGGCACATTTTGTCATTCAAAATGCATTTTCTTTCTCTCATTATTTTCCAGGTTTGTCTTTGCGGATCTTTGTGAGCTGAACATAATATTTCCGTGTAAGAGCAGAATCAATTGAGACAGCTGAGCTAATGAGGGCACTCCTACTTCTCAGTCTCCTGCTTATGTCAATAGGTGCCAAGGTCTATGAGAAATGCGAATTTGCTCGGATTTTGAAGGATAAAGGATTAGATGGATTTCACAGGCACAGATTGGCGGACTGTGAGTCTCACTGTTTCATTGCTTTTTAACAAAGCCCAGTGCATTTATGTATCCGCACTAGGCCCTCTCTTTCACCTCATTGCCTGTCACAATAGTGTTCATGTTAGGTTCCTGTCAGTGAGTTAGAGAGTCAATGCACTGTGTGATGTCGGGCTGGGCTTTACAGAGCCCCCAGCTACAGGGGGCCAGCCGCTACCAGGAAGAGAAAGCATTAGAGGAGAGAAGGGGGAAACAGCTGAAATACGGTTTTACCTTCCTCACGTCGGTGCATCTTCAGGTCTCAGCAAATAAGAAACTGCAGGTAGGCCAAAAATAAAAACAGAAAGTGGCCGGAGAAACCCAACAGTTCAGTCAGCATCTGAAGGCAGAGAAAGAGATTTAGGTTGTGACTTTTCATCAGATTTGATGTTAGGTCCTGTAGTGCTCTGTTTGATCTCCATCTCATCTCTATCCCTCCATTTCCAAATCCATTTCATTAAATTATGTTGACACTGCTTTGATGGCATTAAGCTTTTCCAAATGTCTTCCTTGATAATGGACTCTAACTCTTTTTCAATGATAGGTGTGATGTGGAGGTGCCAGTGTTGGACTGGTGTGGACAAAGTCAGAAGTCACATGACACCTGACGAAGGAGCAGTGCTCCGAAAGTTTGTGATTTCAAATAAACATATTGTACGAGATCCTGGTGTCATGTGACTTCTGTCAATGTATTACGCTATAGTTTTCTACTTTCTCTGTCCCTCCATTCTTGAACAAGGGTGGCCCATTAGTGATTTTCCAATCTGCTGGAACCCTCCAAGTTTCTTGTGAGTTCTAGAATATTACAACCGATGCTTCCTCTACCTCTGAAGCCACTTCCTTTAAAGTTCTTGAATACAAGCCAGCAGGTCCTGGCAACTACTCAGCTATAAGTTTGTCAAATATTTTATCCCTCCTGATGGTGACTATTGAAGAATTTTGTTCCCATTAGCATTTTGCTTACATGTTATCTTTCAGATGCTCATAGCATTCTCACTCAAAGTCCAAAACAAAATATTGTTTTAATTCATTTGCCATTTCCCTTTATTAATTCCCGAGAGTTGCATCTTCCAAGAGCCTCACATTCACTTTAGCTACTCTCTTTTTGTAAACTTGCAGAAGCTCTTTCTGTTTGTTTTTATGTTTCTTGTCAATTTAGTTTCACAGTTTTTTTTTCCTTTTCATTGGCATTTTAGTCATGCATTGCTGGTTCCTTCAAGATTCCCAATCCTTTGGCCTACCAATAATTTTTGTTACTTTGTATACCTTGGTTTTTGATTGCATACTCTCCTTGTCTATCTTTGTTAATCACAGGTGGTACATCCTTCTTATTTAATCATGGTTTTAGACCCGAATAAATTTTGGCTAAGTGTTACAAAATATTGCTGAAACACTGCTTATCTGCTAATTTTCCCCTCAGTCAATTTTTCCTGCTTTAGGCAACTCTTTCTCCATATGTCAGTAATTGGCCTTGTTTAGGTTGAGGACACTGCTTTGAGACCTGAGGTGCTCTCACTCAAACTGAATTTGAATTTCCACCATCACTACTCCCTAGAGAACACTTAACTATCAAAGTAAAAGTCAGAGAAAGGCCTGAGGTGCAACGTAACTGAAATCTAAGTGGAGCAAATTTATGACAGAACAACAGAGGGAGCAACAAAACAAAATGAAAGATTTCAACTGCAGGAGATTTTGGGGCCATTGAATAATGTAGTGTTCTACATGTACTGAAAATGTTGTCCGGAGATCCTGAAGTAACATTCCAAAAATTGATCTAAACCTTCCTCGCAATTTGAGCAACAGAGATGGTCGATGAAATGGGATGGTGGATTTAGGTTACGGTGAAAGGGTGGGATGAAGCAAAGTGGGAGGAGGCTTACATGGAGTAGAAACACCAGCAGAGACCTTCTGGGCATTTCTGAGCTGGTATATGATGAACACAATAGAAGGAATTCACCAATCACTTTCCAAACAGTGAAGTTGGTGCCCATTTTAGATGTCACGTGACTCCGTACAGCATGCATTCACTGTTAACACTAACTGAAGTATAAACAAGAACCTGCAATTATCTGAGAGCTATGGATGGCCAAGCTGTTTGAAACATTTTACAAATGCCAAGTTAACTCGAGTTAAATCTTTGCACAATTTGCTCTTTGTGCTGAAAACCAACAACACTGCATTCACTGCCAAACCCCAGAATTGGACATTGATTTCTGGTTAGGTTTCCTGGTTACTTTGCATCACCAATCACCTAATTCTGCCAAATAGGCTTTAATTCTCCATTTCCAGATTCAACAAAACATTGCAAAGTAGGCAAAAAAAAACCTCTCCTGTGAATCTGCTTCTCAGGGCTGCTGCTAGTCTTCATTGCTCATGGAATTAACTTTCAGTTTCTGGGGATGTCCGAGTAATCATTGATAGTTGGAAAATCTTTCAGCGAGTGCACTTGACCGAATTCTTGTGACTGTGAGCAAACCAAAAAAGTAAAGGTTAAAAGTGAGTCAAACTTGTGTTTGTGAAATATTACAGCCAATTGTGTCCTTGTGCTGTTTTAATTTTAGGGGTGTGTATGGTTGACATTGAAAGTGGATACAACACAACGTTAAAAAGACATTACCGCTATCTTGGAATAATCACATCAACTAACTATGGGATTTTCCAGATCAACAACAAGGAGTGGTGCAATGATGGTACACCTACATTCAGCTACAATCTTTGTCAAATCAACTGTAGCAGTAAGTTGACCAACACTACATCAATCTTGTTTTTGTCTTGTACCTGCTGTGGTTCCATGAATAGCACTCTCAACCTCTGAGCCAGAGGATGTGAGTTTAAAGTGTCCTCCGAAGCATAACTGCCAAGGCAGCGTTTCTAGCTCCTGCGATATTGATAGAGTGCAGCGCTGTCAGTGGCACAGCCTTATGGACCCTGGTTGCCCTCTCAGGTAGCTGCACTTTTCCAAAGATGAGCAGGAGAGTTAATTTCTCACCTTGAACCAACATAATTGAAAGAACAAAGATGATCTGGCCATTAAAATTGCCGTTTGTGGGAGGTTGTGGTTTGCAATTTGATTACTAAGTTTGCAGCTCCTAAAAACTGAATCAGTCCAAATGTTACAAGACTTGGAAAGTATGCAGGCCTGGGCTGACAAGTGGCAAGCAACATTTGTGCAAGGCAATGACATTCTCAACTACAAGACATCTAACATATAACCACTGTTCCTTGACAGTCAATGGTGTTACCATCACTGTATCCCACACTATTTATTTCATGGGGGTTACCATTAACTCGAAACTAAATTGGATTTGCCATATACCGTATATATTCAAGTAATAGTCGAGCTCATGTAAAAGTCAACCCCCTATTTTTGGCCAAATAACCTGGGATTTTCCATTTATCTCATGTAAAAGTTGACCCCAGTTCTTCACAGATAACAGATCAACGTTTATGAGTCAGTGTGCAGGCCGCCACGTTCCGTTCCAGTTTTCCAATCTGCTGGTTGTTCTGCTCTGCTCCCGGTCTTCCAGTCCTCTGGCTGTTAGTTCCACTCCAGGTGTTTGGAATTACCATAATTCATTTCTTTCAGCCCCTCAAAAGTAGTATCCATGTAATAGTTGACCCCCAAAATTTTACCTTAAAAAGTAGTCATAAAAATATGACTATTACTCGAGTATGTACAGTAAATACAGGAGCTAAAGGTTCAGGTCAGACATTAGGAATATTGCAGCAAGAACTCACCTCCTGACTCACCAAATTCTGTCCACCTGATGTCCACAAGACAAACATCAGAAGTGTGATAGAATATTCCCCACTTGCCTGGATGGGTGCAGCTCCAACAACACTCAAGAAGCTTGACACCATCCAGGACAAAGCAGCCCACTTCATTTACACCAACCCTAACATCAATCACCTCTATCACCAATGTACAGTAGCAGCATCTAGACGATCAGTAATATGAATACAAAATTAGGCAGGAAGTGGAGAAATTAGATTGGGGGAGTCTGAGGATAAATCTTTCAAAGGCCAGTTGATCAGAGTTCAGGACCAGCACATTCCTGTGAGGTCTCACAGGTGAGGCCTTCGAAGACTTGAGAAAGGCCAATGTTGGTTGGTTGTTTGTGAAGGACAAGAGGGATAACCCAGGTAATTTTAGGCTGGTGAGCCTTACATCGTGGTAGGCAAATTATTGGAGAAGACTATTAGGCTCTAGGATTACTCGCATTTGGGAAAGAATGGGCTATACAGAAATAGTCAGCATTTGTGCAAGGGTGGTCTTGTCTCAGAAACGGGATAGAGTTTTTCGAGGAAGTGACAAAGATGATTGCTGAGGATAGGGATGTCTATATGGACTTTACTAAAGCATTTGACAAGGTTTGTCATGGTAGTCTGGTCTAGTGGATTAAATCACTTGGGATCCACATTGATTTGGTAAATTGGATAAAAAAATTGGCTTGGTCACAGGAGACAGAGGATAGTTGTGAAGGAGTGTTGTTTTGACTGGAGCTCTGTGATTACTAGTGTTATGCAAGGTTCAGAGCTGGGACCTCTGCTGATTGTAAAATGTATAAATGGTTTCAGTGAAAATGTAAGTGGTCTCATTAGTAAGTTCGTAGCTGACACAAACATTGATGGAGTTGTGGATAGTGAGGACGATCACCAAAGGATACAGTAGGATATTGATCAATTGGCAAGTTGGGTATAGAAATGGCAAACAGGGTTTACTCTAGACAAGTATGTGGTGATGCATTTTGGCAGATCAAATCAATGGAAAATGTACAGTAAATGACAGGACCCTGAGGAGCATTGATACACTGAGGGATCTTGGGGTACAAGTTCAAAGCTCCCTGATAGTAATAACACAACTAGATAAGGTGGTAAGGAAGGCACATGGTATGTTGCCTTCATTGGTTATGGCATTGAATATAAAAGTGATATTACAGCTGGATTGCCACATTTTGGAGTATGGAGTGCAATTCTGGTTGCAACACTACAGGAAGGATGTGGAGGCTTTGGAGAGGGTGGGAAAGAGGTTTGCCAGGAGGTTGCCTGGATTGGAGTGTATCAGATATAAAGGGAGGATGGACAAATCTGGATTGTTTTCACTAGAGTGTCAGAGTCTGAGGGGTGACCTGATAGAGAAGTATATAAAATTATGAGAGGCAAGGGTAGGGTGGATCGTCAGAGACCGGAAATGTCAAATATTAGGAGGATTACGTTTGAAGTGAGGGGGGGAAAGATTAAAGAAAATGTGAGAGGCAGGATTTTTATGCAGAGGATGGTAGGTTTCTGGAATGCACTGCCAGGGGAGTCAGTAGAAGCAGAGACGATAGCCACATTTAAGAGACATTCAGACAGACATAGGTAGGGATTTGAGGGGTACAGACCATGTGCAGGCATGTGAGATTAGTTTACAATAATGTTAAGGTCAGCACAGACATGATGGGCCAAAGGGCCTGATCTTGTGCTGTATTGGTGAGGTCAGTGCAGAACAGATAGAGAGAGAGAGAGAGGGGAAGAGAGAGAGAGAAAGAGAGAGAGAGGGAAACCCACACTGCTCCCCGACACAGCAGTTACTGTCTTTGCTGTTTAATTCATGTATCACTGGACACCGAACTGCATCTGGGAAAATGAACAAACAGTGAAATTCACAACTGAGCATGAGGAACCTGTTTGGGAGAGGTCAGAGCACAGAGACAGATAAGTGAATAGATTTAAATGTGGCTTTGGGGCCTTGCTCTCAGTCAGCAGTAATGAATATATTGTGTTCTTTCTTGATTATATGTTTTATTGAGATATGTCTCTTGATTGAACATAAAATATAAGCCATAAGTATTATGTTAGCCTGGAGCAGTGTTTTGTAGAGGAATAAGACAGTGCTATTTTCTGGGTCTGTCACTTGGAAGTACAAATGGCCTTTCGTAGAGTGATATGCTCTTCTTGTCAGATGTGGCAGTTTAGGGAGAGTTTACGTGTTACTGAGGATTATATTTGCAATAAATGCTGTTGGTTGCGAATCCTATCAGATTGAATGGAATAGTTGGAGCAACAGTTTGAGGCAATGGGGAACTTACAAGAGCAAGGGGCTGTGATGGATGGCAATTATAGGAGGGAGAAAAGTCGCAGACACAGTCATATAGATGGGTTAACTCCAGGAAAGGTAAGAGAGGTAGGTAGATAGATCAGGGATCTTCTGTGGTTACCCCATTTCAAACAGGTATGCTTTGGAAAATGTAGGGGTAATGGATTGTCAGTGGAATGTAGCACGAACAGCCAAGTTTCTGGTATTGAGACTGGTTTTAATGCAAAGGTGGGGGGTGTGACCCAGGGAGATGGTGAGGAAAGAGATCAATCTGAGATTGGTATAGTTGAGACGGGTTCCAAGAGATCAATTGTATTAGGGGATTCTGTAGTCAGAGGTACAGACAGACGTTTCTGTGGCCAGCAGCGAAAAATCAGAATGGTGTGTTGCTTCCCTGGTGCCAGGATCAAGGATGTCTCAGAGAGGGTGCAGAATGTTCTCACGGGGGAAAGGGACCAGCAGGAGGTCATTGTCCACATTGGAACCAACAGCATAGGAAGGGAAAAGGTTGAGATTCTGAAGCCAGGGAGATAGTGAGGAAAGAGATCAATCTGAGACTGGTACAGTTGAGAACAGAAGCGAGTCAAACAGTCAGGGCAGGCAGGGACAAGGTAGGACTAATAAATTAAACTGCATTTACTTCAATATAAGGGGCCGAACAGGGAAGGCAGATGAATTGAGGGCATGGTTAGGAACTTGGGACTGGGATATCATAGCAATTACAGAAACATGGCTCAGGGATGGGCAGGACTGGCAGCTTAATGTTCCAGGATACAAATGTTACAGGAAGGACATAAAGGAAGGCAAGAGAGGAGGGGAAGTGGCGTTTTTGATAAGGGAGAGCATTACAGCTGGACTGAGGGAGGATATTTTCCTGGAAATACATCCAGGGAAGTTATTTGGGTGGAACTGAGAAATAAGAAAGAGATGATCACCTTATTGGGATTGTATTATAGACCCCCTAATAGTCAGTGGGAATTGAGAAACAAATTTGTGAGGAGATCTCAGTTATCTGTAAGAATAATAGAGTGGTTATGGTAGGGGATTTTAACTTTCCAAACATTGACAGGGACAGCCGTAGTGTTAAGGGTTTTGATGGAGAGGAATTTGTTAAGTGTGCACGAGGAAATTTTCTGATTCAGTCTGTGGATGTACCTATGAGAGAAGATGCAAAACTTGGGAAATAAGGCAGGGCAGGCGACTGAGGTGTCAGTGGGGGAGCATTTGGGACCAGTGATCATAATTCTATTAGTTTTAAAAGAGTGATGAAAAAAGATAGACCGGATATAAAAGTTAAAGTTCTAAATTGGGGGAAGGCTAGTTTTGATGGTAATAGGCAAGAACTTTCAAAAGCTGATTGGGGCAGATGTGTGCAGGTAAAGGGTCGGCTGGAAAATGGGAAGTCTTCAGAAATGAAATAACGAGAATCTAGAGAAAGTATATTCCTGTTAGGGTGAAAGGAAAGGCTGGTAGGTATAGAGAATACTGCATGTTGAAAGAAATTAAGGGTTTGGTTAAGAAAAAGAAGGAATCATATGTCAGGTATAGACAGGAGAGATCAAGTATATCCTTAGATGAGTATAAAGGCAGTAGGAGTATACTTAAGAGGTAAATCAGGAGGGCAAAACGGGGACATGATATAGCTTTGGTAAATCAGGACAATCCAAAGGATTTTTACAAATACATTAAGGACAAAAGGGTAACTAGGGAGAAAATAGAACCCCTCAAAATCAGCAAGGCGGCCTTTGTGTGGAGCTGCAGAAAATGGGGGAGATACTAAATGAGTATTTTGCATCAGTATTTACTGTGGAAAAGGATATGGAAGATTAGACTGTAGGGAAATAGATGGTGATATCTTGAAAAATGTCCATATTACAGAGAAGGAAGTGCTGGATGTCTTGAAAAACATAAAAGTGGATAAATCCCCAGGACCTGATCAGGTGTACCCAAGAACTCTGTGGGAAGCTAGAGAAGTGATTGCTGGGCCCCTTGCTAAGATATTTATATCATCGATAGTCACAGGTGAGGTGCCAGAAGACTGGAGGTTGGCTAACGTGATGCCACTGTTGAAGAAGGGTGGTAAGGACAAGCCAGGGAACTACAGACCAATAAGCCTGACCTCTGTGGTGGGCAACTGGTTGGAGGGAATCCTGAGGGACAGGATGTATATGTATTTGGAAAGGCAAGGACTGATTAGGGATAGTCAATATGGCTTTGTGAGTGGGAAATCATGTCTCACAAACTTGATTGAGTTTTTTGAGGAAGTAACAAAGAGGATTGATGAGGGATGACACCAAAATTGGAGGTGTAGTGGACAGCGAAGAGGGTTACCTCAGATTACAACAGGATCTGGACCAGATGGGCCAATGGGCTGAGAAGTGGCAGATGGAATTTAA
Source organism: Chiloscyllium plagiosum (assembly GCF_004010195.1). Lineage (NCBI taxonomy): Eukaryota > Metazoa > Chordata > Chondrichthyes > Orectolobiformes > Hemiscylliidae > Chiloscyllium > Chiloscyllium plagiosum. The sequence goes on from NC_057721.1 coordinate 79,374,498, forward strand.
TTTCAATAAATGCAAGATGCTGTATTTTGGGAAAGCAAACCTTAGCAGGACTTATACACTTAATGGTAAGGTCCTAGGGAGTGTTGCTGAACAAAGAGACCTTGGAGTGCAGGTTCAGAGCTCCTTGAAAGTAGAGTCACAGGTCGATAGGATAGTGAAGAAGGTGTTTGGGATGCTTTTCTTTATTGGTCAGAGCATTGAGTACGGGAGTTGCAGCTGTACAGGACGTTGGTTAGGCCGCTGTTGGAATATTGCGTGCAATTCTGGTCTCCTTCCTATTGGAAAGATGTTGTGAAACTTGAAAGGGTTCAGAAAAGCTTTGCAAGGACGTTGCCAGGGTTGGAGGATTTGAGCTACAGGGAGAGGCTAAACAGGCTGGGGCTGTTTTCCCTGGAGCATCGGAGGCTGATGGGTGACCTTATAGAGGCTTATAAAATCATGAGGGGCATGGATAGGGTAAATTGATAAAGTCTTTCCCTGGGGTGGGGGAGTCCAGAACTAGGAGGCATAGGTTTAGGGTGAGAGGGGAAAGATATAAAAGAGACCAAATAGGCAACTTTTTCACACAGAGGATGGTGCGTGTATGGAATGAGCTGCCAGATGAACTGGTGGAGGCTAGTACAATTGCAACATTTAAAAGGCACCTCGATGGGTATATGAATAGGAAGAGTTTGGAGGGATATGGGCTGGGTACTGGCAGGTGGGACTAGATTTGTTTGGTATGTCTGGTATGCATGGACAAGATGGACCGAAGGGTCTGTTTCCATGCTGTACATCTGTATGACTCTGTGACTCTATGACTGTTCAATGTTCCAAGTTCATTGTTCTATGTTCTCAGATTCACTGCAGAAATTCGCCAAAGACCTTTAGATAGCATTTACCAAACTCATGACCATGATCATCTAGAAAGACAATGGCAGCGGATACATGGGAACACCATTCCCTGCAAGCTCCCCTCCAAGTCATTCACTATCCTGACTTGGAAATATATCGCTGTTCCTTCAGCATCACTCGGTCAAAATCCTGGAACTTACATTTTGGGACTACATACAGCACATGGATTGTGGTGATTTGAGAAGGCAGCTCACCACCAGCCTCTCAATGACATAAGAATGGACAATAAATGCTGGTCCTGCCAGGATTGCCCATGTCCCACAAGTGAATAAAACAATTTCCTGCAATGCAAAACTGGCACATTTCAAAAATTACTTGATTGGCTGTAAAACAGTTTGAGAGGCCCTGAAAATGTAAAAGGTGCTTTATGAATGTTTCAGTGTTTCAGTTTCCCGGCCTACAGTGTACGATGGCATGGAGCCTGAAGAGTAGGTTGGGGAAGTGGGCACCTGCCTGGCAGGAACATGGGTCAAGAGGCTCAAAACCAATATTTATTCTTCATCCCTAATCATTCTCAAGAAGGTCATGTGAAGGTCCAGGGGAGCAGGGACACCCACAATGTCATTAGAGAGAGAACGTCTCTCCCAGGACGTTGACCAAACAACACTAGGGGAATGGCAATATATTTGTATGTCAGGATGACGAGTGGTTTGGGGGGGGGGGGTTGGTGCTAGATTTCAAGTGGTGGCATCCCCATGTATCTGCTGCCCTTGTCCTTCTAGCTAAGGCAGAAGCTGTCAAAGGAGGATTGGTAAGCTGTTGCAGTGAACTTTGTGAATGATACGCCACACTAATCGTGGAACAAATGAATATGTGAGAAAGCCCACCACTGAATTAATCTCAGCAACTATGGTGAATGTCAATGTAAGAGTCAAAGCATCTTCGCAGCAGTCACCCTGTCAAGAGCTGCAGGTTGTCAGAAAGATCACCTCTCCTTCTTCTGAACGCCAGTGAGTACAATGCCAATGGAAAGCAAGGTACCTTGGATGTTGGAGACCTGAAATAAAAACAGAAAGCATTGGAGAAACTTAGCAGGTCTGGCAGTATCAATAGAGTTTCTACCAATGTGGAAAATGTAGTGCTCCTCCTTCAACTTGCTTTGAGACCTGTAAGAGAAATATGAGCATGAAAGCAAAGCGGCCTATTGGAATGGGGATTTGTTCTCAGAAGAGCTGATCTATTTTCTGCTATTAACACCTACTCTTTACCTATATCACTTCATGACTGCTATTATTCCCTTGCTTTTCGCTCCTTGACCATCTATTTTACTTGCTGTTGCTTCTGTCCCTCATCCCCATCCACAGCATGCCCAGTTTGATTTGAGGAATGCCCAATTCAGAATCCTCTGAACTTGGCTTTTCCTTCTGTGCTATAATCATTAACACCTTCTCTCTTGCTTTCCTTCCCGATCAAAATAACTTTGGAGCATATTCACATGAGACACTCTGTGAGATTCCTTCCTGTTTGGAATCCTTATCAAGTCGTTCACCTCACTTAATTTCTTCTCGATTTGATGAGGTCCACTTAACCTTGTTTTTGAAAGCTCTCCTGTTACTGGAAGTAACACCAATACTTCAGCTTCAAATGCAAAATTGTGAATTTTTGATTTCTTATCCACTTCCTGTTTCATTGTATACTTTGATACTTTTAAATGCTGTCTAGCCAATTCTCCAGCTCTATTTAGTCATTCTCTAAAATTTGACAAATACTTCAAATGGGTGATCTCTGAATTCTGACTTATTAATTTCTCCTTAATCAATTTTAACGGTCCTCTTACTTAGTGCCCCAAAATTAAATCAAATGGACTGAATTTGGTCGATTCATTCAGTGCATCTCTGATCGCAAAAAGTACAAATGTCTGGATAATCCTGACCATAAGCCCTCAACATTGCCTTTAATGCTTGATGCCATCTCTCTAGTGCTCCCTGCAATTCTGGATGGTATGCGGCAGATTTGAATTGTTTTATTCCCAAGTTATCTATGAATAGTTTGGATGTGAAGTTTGATCCTTGATCTGACTGGATTTCTATTGGCAGGCCGTATCGAGTAAAAAATCTAAGTGGTTCTTTGACAACCTTTTTAGCTGTAATGTTGTGTAATGGGATTGCCTCTGGAAATCTAGTCGACACATCCATTATTGTTAATAAATACTTATTCCCACTTTTTGTTTGAGGTAGGGGAACTACGCAATCAATCAAGAATCTGTGAAAGATTCCTCAAATGCTGGAATAGGTATTAAAGGTGCAGGTTTTATTACTGCCTGTGGTTTTCCGATTAGCTGACATGCATGACATGTCTGGCAAAATTCAACTACACCTTGCAGTAATTCAATGACAACTTGTACTGTTGAACAGTAAAAATGCATTTGCATTTTAGCCTGTGTTTTCACCCTGAAACGACTTCCAAGTGATAGCTTGGAAGCTATCAGCATCACTCTCAGCACCTCCTTTTGAGACCCTACTGGCAAAACAATTTGATGAATCTCTGTCCATTTATTATCTGCTTAGATATTTGATGGTTTCCATTTCCTCATTAAGACATCATTTGTTCAGTAATAACACACAGGAATGCATTAACTTTCTTTCTCTGAAGATGCCTTTTGATTTAACTGTTTTAACTCCTCATCTTTCTGCTGTAATTCAATCAGTTTAGTAGAGCTAAAGATACTGGCATGTTTAGCTATTTGCTTCTTCTCTGTTCCACTTATCTGATCAAAAAAGATCTCGGATAATGCTATGTAAGCTTCCTTATCTGTGTCTTTTGATCTCTTCTGCTTCAACTTGTGCCTCCGTGATCTTGTGATCACACAATCTGGGAAAATTCCTGGACAAACATTCTTCATGTCTTCAGTTGCCTGCATCTCCACTGGCTTTTCAACTAGAGTAGGCAGCACACCTACCGGTGAATCAGCTATATCATTTCCAAGGACAAATTGAATTCCTGAAGCTGAGAGTTTGTCCAGTACTCCAACTACAAATTCTCTACGTTTCTCTGGATCCTCTAGCCTCATTTTACATAACTAAGCACTCTTTGTCTCACAATGAATTCCTGTTACCAGAACCTTTTCTAGCAATAGTCCCTCATCCTTCAGCTTTAAGACTGAAAGGATTCCTGTGTTCCTTAATATTGTAACCTCTTTACCTACTACTCCTGGCCTATGTGAATAAACTTTACCCTTGCATGTATATTTTTTAAGCAGATCTGGCACTTCCTCCTTAATCAACCTCTGATCATCTTGTACGCTCTGAAGCAGTTGTCTAACGTCCCCTGAGCTTTTTGCTACTCATCGGGTTTTCCGACATCTGGCTTTCTCTGAGCCCACCAACACTGTGTTTTATTACAATGAAAACACCGGAGCTTTTTAACTTCTTTGTCCCCCTCAAAGGTGTTTTTTTTACCCTGTGGTAGGTTATCCTGATGATCTTCACTGAGATCTACCATTCCCTTTCCAGATGAGGATTTCTCTTTACCCCAATTTCTATCCCTCAGAGACTGAAATTGATTCTGGAAGCCAAACCATGTTTTATGGACCTGCTCATAGTCATCAGCCCCTTCAGCTGCTGACCTCGCTGTTTTAACTCTCTGCTCTTCCACATGAGTTTTCACTACTTCCTCACTGAGCCTACCCTCAATCTTTATCTCCAGCCTTTTAAGCTGACTTTCCTTTTTAAGTGTCAGTTTTTGAAGTTCAAACACTCTTTTTCCCTCTCTTCTGCTTCTAATTGTAACTCAAACTTTCATTTCTACTGCCTTTTCCTTACCTCTCACCTCTAACTCAAGCTGCTTCATTTGCAATTGAATTCTTGCCATCTCTATAGATTCTAATGGTTTCTCCAGCAAGTTTAAATGCTGAGCTATTGCTGTAATCTCATTTCCCCACAGAAGCAAACACTTCCAATTCCAGCTTCCCTGCTAATTCCTGCAGCTTGGTCTTATTCAATTTTTGCAAAACATCCATAGTCACAGCATCCACATCCAGAAACCTTTTGGTGACTGAAAGAGCCATTCCTATCCCAAACTTTGTCTACCCACCCAAACCAACATCCGAAATACAAACACTAACACCGACCACTCGCTGTTTACAATCCTGCCAAGAGCCCCCAGTCTGTTATGGACTCAGCTAGACCACTCAAAACCTGCTTCAGCAGTCAGCTCAGCCCATAACCTTGCAATTTATTTCAGTAGGTGTAGTGTAAATTACCCAGATTAAGTTAGCTGGGTTGGCTCCGAGATTTTAAAACAGACAAAAATGTATTCACAAAATTACACAATGAAACACAAAGAACAGAATAAAGACTATCCAACAAGACTGAGTTCTGTAGGGGTCCTTTTTTCTGTTCCACATATACACAACTGCCCCAATAAGCAAACTCCCTTTAAAAATCAGTTTGAATGGATCACATGCTTACAGATTGAAGTTGAAGGGCAGAAAGAGAGAGAGAGTATCCACACAGCTCCCTGTTGAAATTCCAACCCGTTCAAGACTGAACTAAAACTGCTCAGTTCAGCTAAAGAACTGACCACTCTCCTCTCTTTATACAGGTCACTTCTAAAACATGACCACTTTGGCCTGAAGTCTCATCTGTTTACACATATAAAAAAGGCCTCTCAAAATCTTTTTCATCTCTGTACCAAACCAGACTGATTCAGAGCCCAGCCTGGTTTATTACCCCTCTGAAACAAATCAAGGTCAGAGTATCCTTGAACCAAGGAACAGCTTTTAGAAACAAAAAGGGACTAGCTTTGTGATACTATATCCCTGGTCACTGATCCCTCCATCAAGTGGATAAGTTTCTTCCTGTCTACCCTGTCAATGCCCACATAATTTTATCCATCTCAATCATGCCCTCCCTTCCAGATCCACTGCTCCATGGAAAACAACACCAGTCTATCCAATCTCTCTTCATAACTCTCCAGCCCAGGCACCAGGAGTAAATCTCCTCTGCACCCTCTCCAGTGCTATCACATCCCTCCTATAATGTGGATTCCAGAACTGCATGCAATACTCCAGCTGTGGCCCAACCAACATTTCATACAGTTCCAGCATAATGCCCCCTGCTGTTAAACTCTATGCCTCGACTAATAAAGACAAATATCCCATATGCTTTCTTAACCACTTTATCTACCTGTCCTAATGACCAGTAGTCATACAAGGTCCCTCTGATCCTCAGGACTTCCCAGGGTCATTGATAATAGAGTTGCTGTACTTCAAGGTGAGCATCAGAGTGTCTTGGAAGATTTTTCTTTGTCCTTCCCTAGAACATGGGCCATCTTAGATTTCAGAAAACAGGAGATTCCCTGGAAGGTGAGATATTGGTCAACTAAACACAGCTCCTCGATTGATGTAATGCTCAGTATGTAACTCTCCTTCAGTCACCATTCCTTCCTGGGGAAATCACCTTGTGATTAGAAAGAGATGTCACTGTTGTTTGTGAGGTATCGTTGATGTTGGGGGCAGTTAGTTTAGATGGCTGGCTTGAGATTCATTGATAGTACCAACAACATTGGTTCAATCCCCACCATGATGGCCGACCTTCTGAAGCTGCCCCTTTGTCTGAAATGCGGTGACCATCAGGTTAAACTGCCGCTTGTCCTCTCTTTCCGTTGACACAGTGGGGCAAGAAAAACTTGCACTTTTTAATGATGTGAACTCTATTTGAGTCTATCAATTGAGTTGTTTGCTGGGATTGTGTGGCCTACCCTAAATACCCCCTAACTTCAGCTTGGCTCTCTCTAATGGCACAATGGTTTTGTTGTAAAAGAGCAACTAAAAACTAAAGCTAAATTTATTCATTTCTTATTGTAGGTTTGCTGGATGATGATATCACTGATGATATTCAATGTGTAAAGTCTGTGGTTGTTACTCAGCTTGGAATGGATATCTGGTATGTTTTGAGCCCTGCTTTATTATTTAGTTTCTCGCTGCCTCTGTGAACCATGATGACAATTTAATATGACAGAAACCAGACTTAAAGGGAATGCAAGGTGAAGAGCTAGGGTTCACAGTACAATACATCATCATGGTATGAAGAAAGTCGATTGAATCAGAGAAATGGTGAAATTGAAAGTCAGGGTTGCCTGTTTAGAAGGTGGGAACTGGACAAGGTGATGGGGATCTGAGACTTTTAGGATATTTAGGATATTTTTGTGGTAGAACATGCCTGAGCTATGAAGGATGTCATTGCCTACCATGAGTTCTCTCAGGACACCCATGGAACTTGCAGCCAATGTCGTCAATGTTGGTATTCGGCCAACTTTCTGCAGCTGGTGACACCTCAGGCTTTTCTCATGGTCATACCAGAGGGTAGAGATTTGAACAGCCGTTCCTGAGAACATGCACCAGCAAGTTCAATGCTTGCCTCACTTTCTTAAAAAGGTAGAAGTTTGTTTTCTCAAAAGGGAGATCCACAGTGCAGCCATTTCTGAGGCAGCGTGCCCTTATTTCAATTGGGTTGAATGACTTGATGGGATTGGCTCAGCTTTTTGCTGTGAATATTGTCAGCACATACATAAAGATTATTTGTGATTTTACCCTGCCATCAGATTCACCTTTTAGGTCACTCTGTGGTTAGCACTACTGCCTCACTGCGCCAGGGACCCAGGTTCGATTCTGGCCTTGGGTAACTGTCTGTGTGGAGTTTGCACATTCTCCCAGTGGCTGTGTGGGTTTCCTCCCATAGTCCAAAGATGCGTAATTTAGGTGGATTAGAGCTATAGAGATATACAGAAGGGAAACAGACACTTTGGTCCAACTCATCTATGACAACCAGAAACCCTAAATCAGTCAAGTCCCATTTGCCAGCATTTGGCCCATGTCCCTCCAAACCCTTCCTATTCATATACCCATCCAGATGCCTTTTAAATGTTGTAGTTGTATCAGACTCCATCACTTCCTCTGGCAGTACTTTCCAGACATGCACCACCTTCTGTGTGAAAAAGTTACCCCATAGGTCCCTCTTTCCCCTCTCACCGGAAACCTACACCCTCTAGTTTTGGGCTCCCCTACCCCAAGGAAAAGCCCTTGTCCATTTACTGTATCTCTGCCACTCTACAAGGTCACTCCTCAGTCTAAATTGCCCCGTAGTTTGTAGAGATCTGTGGGGCAAGTGACCAGCTATGGTAAATGTGGGATTATAGAGATGAGATGGTGCTGGGTGGGGTGCTCTTCAGAGAGTCAGTGTAGACTGAATGGGCTGAAGGGCCTCTTTCTGCACTGTAGGGACACTATGAATCCTGGTGGGCCTCAGTGGTGTAAACATAACAGAGATTTGAAGTGACAGCCCCAGTAGAACCAGGATTCTGCACCATTTGGCAGGGAGGTAAAAAAACAATTGACTGGGGAAGGTTGAATCTGGACTTCACTTTAATACCATGCTGTTTACAAACCATAAGGTATAGGAGTAAAAATTAGGTCATTTGGCCCATTGAGTCTAATCTGACATTCAGTCATGACTGATAAGTTTCACAACCCAATTCTCACATATGTTTCCTTGTAACCTTTGATCCCAGTTGATACTCAAGAACCTATCTATCTCTGTTTTAAATATACTCAATGACCTGGCCTCCACCGCCTTCTGTGGCAGTGAATTCCACAGATTCACCACTCTCTGGCTGAAGAAGATTCTCCTCATCTCCGTTCTAAAGGGTCTTCCCTTTACTCTAAGGCTGTGGCCTCCAGTCTTAGGGGGTTTCTCCTGCTAATGGAAATATCTTCCCAAACCCCATTCCATCCAGGCCTTTCAGCACTCTGTAAGTTTCAATTATATCCCCTCTCAGCCTTCTAAACTCTATCAAGTATAGACCCAGAGTCCTCAAACATTCCTCATATGTTCAGCCTTCATTCTCAGGAGTCTCCTTTGGACTCGCTCCAGGACCAGTGCATCTTTCCTGAGATATGGGGCCCACAATTACTCACAATATTCTAAATGTGAGACCCAAAGGGCTGAATGACCTATTTCTGGACTAGAATGGCATATAGCTGAGTGGAATGAATGGGACTCTTCTTGTTCAAAGTTCCTGCTTTTTCCAGCTTTAACATTGTTTTCCATTGCAGGTCTGGCTGGAAGAAGAAGTGCATGGGGCAAGATCTCAGTCATCTTCTGGATAGTTGCAGAATGTGAAGACAGAAGAGCCAATGCTCAGCTTTACACTTTGTACCTCACCTCTCACATCTTCACATTGCCAGCGCATTTACATCTCATTAACCTGGACTTGCAGGAGCTGCTAATTAGTCAGGCCTGGGAATCATTTGCTGTTGACCCCCCCAACCTGATCAGTGTTTGGAAGGCAGTGTAGGACTGTGAATTTTCATCTGTGGTTCACTGCCATGAAGTTCCTGAATCAGTTCCCCCTTCCTCCTGCTGAGAGAGGGGTGATGGCCTTCAATGAGCTTCAGTGTCACTGGGCAGTACAGGATGAAATAAAACAGTCGACTGACCCGGAAAGACCATCAGATACAGGAGCAGAAGTAGACCATTCAGCCCATCGAGTGAGCTCTGCCATTCAATCCCCTTAAACCTTGATTCCCTTCCTCAGCAAAAATCTAACTCAGCCTTGGATATTCTATTTGAGACCAACAACAAAATTTCTCTTCAAGATGTTGCTATTAATCTCACAATTTCAAATGATGAGAGTGTGATGGTAAGGGACAGAGTCCCTGAGAAGGTCTATTAACATGCTCCAACCTCACACCAATTCCCTTCATTGTTTGACTTCTGCTTCTGCAATGCATTGAGCTCCTGTTCTGTTTTGATCTGGCTAATAGAATCACAGAATCATCATAGAATCACTACAGTGTGGAAATAGGCCATTCGGCCCAGCAAGTCCACACCAACCCTTCAAAGAGTAACTCACCCAGACCCATTCCCCTACCCTATTACTCTACATTTCCCATGACTAACGCACCTAGCATACACATCCCTGAACACTATGGGACAATTTATCCAAGGATGCTGCCTGACCTGCTGCGCTTTTCCAGCAACACATTTTCAGCTCTGATCTCCAGCATCTGCAGTCCTCACTTTCTCCTCGACAATTTAGCACAGCCAATTCACATAACATGGTCATCTTTGGATTGTGGGAGGAAACTGGAGCACGCAGAGGAAACCCACGCATTTTCCAAATGTTCCCACAAGGATTAGGAAATGAATAAATACAAGAACATACTCAAATTGTTAAGTGTCCACGTTATTTTTCAATAGCTGCCTGACTTTAAATCAAACTTTAGTCATAGTGAGCATCTGAATGCTCCTCGGAATGTTAATCAGGGAATAATCGCTAATCCTAGGATCACAGTTTATGGACTTCTGGAGAGGTCAGGTCACATAATCACAAAGTTTTACAGAACAAAATGAGGCCATTTGACCCATTGAATGGGTACTAGCTCTCCATAGGAGCATCATTACCTTGTGCTATTCTCCTGCCTTTTCCTTATGCCTTTGCAACAATTAGCTACTGCACTCTTGACTGACTCAACTGAATCTGATAAAAGCATACATCTGTTCCAGATCCAAACCACTCTTGGGAAAATGTTATTTTTTTCTCACATTACACTTTCTTAATTTCCAACCTATGTTCTCTTGTTCTTAGACCATAAGACATAGGAGCAAAAATTAGGCCATTCAGCCCATCAAGTCTGCTCCGCCATTCAATCATGGCTGACAGGTTTTTCAGCCCCATTTTCCCACTTTCTCCCCGTAACCTTTAATCCCCTTGGCAATCATGAACTTATCCATCTCTGTTTTAAATGTACTCAATGACCTGGCCTCCATAGCCTTCTGTGGCAATGAATTCCACAGATTCTTGATCCTTTTCTGAGCAATTTCTACCTATTCTGGTCTCCCTCCTATGGGAAGAATGTTGTGAAACTTGAAAGGGTTCAGAAAAGATTTACAAGGATGTTGCCAGGGCTGGAGGATTTGAGCTACAGGGAGAGGCTAAACAGGCTAGGGCTGTTTTCCCTGGAGTGCCGGAGGCTGAGGGGATGAGTTTATACAGGTTTATAAAATCATGAGGGGCATGGATAGAGTAAACAGATTTTTCTCTGGGTTGGGGGAGTCCAGAACTAGAGGGCATAGGTTTACGGCGAGAGGAGAAAGATATAAAAGAGATCTAAGGGGCAACTTTTTCACACAGAGGGTGGTACGTGTATGGAATGAGCTGCCAGAGGATGTGGTGGAGGCTGGTACAATGACAACATTTAAAAGGCATCTGGATGAGTATATGAATAGGAACAGGTTAGAGGGATATGGGCCCAATGCTGGCAAATGGGACGAGATTAAATAAGGATATGTGGTAGGCGTGGACAAGTTGGACTGAAGGGTCTGTTTCCAGGCTGTACATCTCTATGACTTAAACCCTAAGGCCTTTTATAGGTATATCAGGAATAGAAGAATGACTAGAGTGAGTTTAGGGCCCATCAAAAATAGTAGTAGAAAGTTGTGTGTGGAATCTGAGGCCAGAGGGGACGAGCTCAATGAATACTTTTTGTGAGTATTCACATTGGAAAAAGGCAATGTTAGTGAGAATATGGAGATATTAGCTACTGAATTAGATGGGATTGTGGTTGATAAAGAGGAGATTTTAGAAATTTTGGAAAATCTGAAAATAGATAAGACCCCTGGGCCAGATGGGATTTACGCTTGGATTCTCTGGAAAGCCAGGGAGGAGAATGCAGAGCTTTTGGCTTCGATCTTTATATCATCATTGTCTACAGGAATAGTGCCAGAAGACTGGAGGATAGCAAATGTTGTTCCCTTGTTTAAGAAGGGGAGTCGGGACAACCCTGGTAATTATAGGCCAGTGAGCCTGACTTCCATTGTGGGTAAGGTGTTGGAAAAGGTTCTAAGAGATAAGATTTATAATCATCTGGAAAGGAATAATTTGATTAGAGATAGTCAACATGGTTTTGTGAAGAGTAGGTCATGCCTAACTTAGCAAAAGTGGGTCATCTTCCGCCTCAGGACCTTCCAACTCCAGGGCATCAATGTGAACTTCACCAGTTTCCTCATTTCCCCTCCCCCACCTTTCCGTAGTTCCAACCTTGCAGCTCAGCACCATCCTCATGACCTGCCCATCTGTCCATCTTCCTTCCCACCTCTCCGCTCCACCCTCCTCTCTGATGTATCACCCTTACCCCCACCTCCATCCACCTATTGCACTCTCAGCTACCTCCTCCCCAGCCCCACCCCCTCCCATTTATCTCTTTACCCCCGAGACTCCCAGCCTCATTCCTGATAATGGGCTTTTTTCCTGTCCCTTAGATGCTGCCTGATCTGTTGTGCTTTTCCAGCATTATTCTAACCATGCCTAACTAATCCTATTGAGTTCTTCGAGAAGGTGACAAAACAGGTGGATGAGGGTAACACAGTTGATGTAGTGTATATGGACTTCAGTAAGGCGTTTGATAAGGTTCCACATGGACAAAATATGGAGTTTCGGGATTGGAGGTGATTTAGCGGTTTGGATCAGAAATTGGCGAGCTGAAAGAAGACAGAGGGTGGTAGTTGATGGGAAATGTTCATCCTGGAGCTCAGTTGCCAGAGGTGTACCGCAAGGATCTGTTTTGGGGCCACTGCTGTTGTCATTTTTATAAATGATCTGGATACGGGTGTAAAAGGATGGGTTAGTAATTTTGCGGATAACACAAAGGTAGGCAGAGTTGTCAACAGTGCCAAAGGATGTTGTGGTTTACATAGGGAGATAGATGAGATGCAGAGCTGGGCTGAGAAGTAGCAAATGGTGTTTAATCCGGAAAAGTGTGAGGTAGTTCACTTCGGAAGAAGTAATAGGAATTCAGAGTATTGGGCTAATGGTAAAATTCTTGGCAGTGTAGATGAACAGAGAGATCTCAGTGTCCAGGTGTATAAATCCCAGAAATTTACCACCCAGACGGATAGGGTTGTTAAGAAGGCATATGGTGTTTGATTAGATTCCCTACAGTATGGAAACAGGCCCTTCGGTCCAACAAGTCCACACCGACCCTTCGAAGAGTAACCCACCCAGACCCATTCCCCTATCTTACATTTACTCCTGACTAATACACCCAACACTATGGGCAATTCAGCATGGCCAATTCACCTGACCTGCACATCTTTGGATTGTGGGAGAAAACCAAAGCACACCCACGCAGACAAAGAGAGAACGTACAAAATCCACACAGACACTCGCCCGAGGTGGAAATTGAACCCGGGTCCCTGGCGTTGTGAGGTAGCAGTGCTAACCACCGAGCAAATGCGTGCATTGATATATAATAGTAGGGGGATTGAGTTTCAGAGCCACGTGGTCATGTTTCAGCCGTACAAGGCACTGGTAAAGTCGCACCTGGAGTATTGTGTGCTGTTCTGGTCACTACGTTATAGGAAGGATGTGGAAGCTTTGGAAAAGGTTCAGAGGAGATTTACTAGGATGTTGCCTGATATGGAAGGAAGGTCTTATGAGGAAAGGCTGAGGGAACTAAGAGAAGAATGTTGAGTGATGACTTAATTGAGACGTATATGATAATCAGAGGGTTAGACAGGGTGAACAGTGAGAGCCTTTTTCCACAGCTGGTGAAGGCTAACAGAAGGGGACATGGCTTTAAATTGAGGGATGATAGATCTACGACAGATATGAGGGGTATTTTCTTTACTCAGAGAGTAGTAGGGGTGTGGAACGGCCTGCCTGCAACAGTAGTTACTCATTGGTATTAATGGCATTTAATGGGCATTGGACATGCATTTGGATAATAATGGAATGGTGTAGGCTAGATGAGCATCAGATGAATTTCACAGGTCAGCTCAACACCAAGGGCCAAAGGGCCTGTACTGCGCTGTAACAATCTATGTTCTATGTTCATGAAGCCTCTATCAAATTTCCTCTTAGCCTTCTTCGCCTCAGGGAGAACAGTCCTAAATTAGATTAGATTCCCATTAGATTAGATTAGATTCCCTACAGTGTGGAACAGGCCCTTTGGCCAAACAAGTCCACACCGATCCTCCAAAGAGTAACCCACCCAGACCCATTTCCCTCTGACTAATGCACAGAATGTGCAAACTCCACACAGACAGTCGCCCGAGGCTGGAACCGAACCTGAGATCCTGGTGCTGTGAGGCAGCAGTGCTAACCACTGAGCCACTGTGCCGCCCCCAAATTCTTCAAACTATCCTCAGAACTGATGTTGCTCATTCCTGGAGCCCTTCTTGTCCTCCAGGAATGGCTCAACTTCTGCACTCTCTCTTCAGTGCCTTTACATCGCTCCTCTAGTCTTGAACTCTCAACTGAGCACAATCCTCCTGCTGAGGTCTAACCAGTGTCTTTGTACAAGTACCACCTTACCTCCTTGCTCCGGTACCCTGTGCTCCTGTTAATAAAGTCGAGAACATCGTATGCTTTCCTTCCTCCTCTCTCCAACTGTGCTGCCACTTTTCATAATCTGTCACATGTACACCTAGTCCCTCTACTCCTGCACCTCTTTCAGAATTGTACCCCCTATTTTTATGTTATTTGTCCAATGAGGTGGAGGCAGATACAATTACAACATTTAAAAAGCATCTGGATGGGTATATGAAAAGGAAGGGTTTGGAGGGATATGGGCTGGGCACTGGCAGGTGGGACTAGATTGGGTTGGGATATCTGGTCGGCATGGATGAGTTGGACCGAAGGGTCTGTTTCCATGCTGTACATCTCTACGAATCTGTGACTCTCACCCTGCTGCAGATCCCTTCCCAGTCAAGAATAGACAGCATCATCTGAGGCTTTTCATGGTTTCTGCAGCTCATTAGTTCGATTCTAAATCAGGTAAATTTGCCATATTCCTGCCACCAGCCTCATAAGAGAATAAGAAAAATAACATAAGTCATCTATTCAGGCCTTCAAGCCTACTCAGCCAGTTCATAAGAACTTGTACAATCTTCTGTTGCAACTGCATTTTCCTTACCAAGTGCATAACCCTTGAATTCTTTTGAATCCTAAAATCTATCAAACTTTATCCTGAAAGTCAACATGAAATATATATTGAATAGATTCAACAACAAAGCACCCAAAGACCTCTAGGGCAGGAAAAAGTTCACAACCCTCAGTATGAACAAAATGTTGTTCTTCTCCATCTGAAACGGATGATTCCTTACCCTGAGACTGCAATGTGTAGTTCAAGACTTTCCAGATCCAGGAAACAACCTCTTGTAACTATCCTCTTGGAAGTGCAGTGATGTCCTCATACCCAACAACCCTGCCTGCAATATTTCCACTCCTTACTACTATGAGTTCACCCATGAAGGGGACATTTCACCTCAGGCATGGCATTATCCATGAAGATGGAATGGTCAGCAATGCAACATTGTCACTGGTGAAAAGTCAAATTGCTGAAATTCATCATCTAACATTATTCACCACAACTGGGATGACAGCACCTACCAAACTCACAACCGCTACCACCTCGAAGGACAAGGGCACCAGATACATGGGAACACCACCGCCTACAAGTTGCCATTCACTCACCATCCTGATTCCGAAATATATCACCATTCTTTCAATGGGGGCTGGGTCAAAATTCTGGAATTCCTTCCTTAACAACTTTGTGGATGCATCTGTACATACAATGCATGAAGTTATGTGATTCAAGACAACTCAGGATGAGAAATATATGCTGGCCTACCGAGCAATGCCCACATTCCAAGTTAAAAATCACATGACACCAGATTATATCCCAACAGGTTTAATTGAAAGCATTAGTTTTCGGAACGCTGCTCCTTCGTCAGGTGGTTGTGGAGTATAACATCGTAAGGCACAGAATTTATAGCTAAAATTTTACAGTATAATGCAATTAAGATTATATATTGGATGTATTGTTAAGTCACTCATCTTTTAGAATGACCATATTGGTTTCAGTTCTTTCATATATAAATCCAGAATCTTTTTAAAGTTACATTCTCAAGTGAACTTTAACAATAGGTGCCATGTCAGCTCAGATAATGCATTGAAGGTGTAAGGTACCCTATGTGAGGCTGTCTGTGCCCCAATGTTCAGACGGATTAAATTTCTAAAAAATGGATTTACAGAATATTACATAGATTCATGCAGTTTTTGAGCAAAATAAAATGCAATTCTGCAAGTACAAATTCACCCCACAAACTTATGTGTGTGCGTGTTTGGGGAGGGGAGGAGGATATGAGTGTGTGCATGTGTATGAGTGCGAGTGTGAGTGTAAAGGGGTATAAGGCTGTGAGAGGGTACGTGTCTGAGCGTGGATGTTGATGTGTGAGTGTGTGAGAGAGAGAGAGAGAGCCTCCAAATCTAAAACAGATCATTGTTTGCAGCAAACTGCCTGGCTTTCAGGACAGCACCATACAACCCTGTCACAGTGGACACTGCAAGACATGTCAGAGTATCAACAGGGATACCACCAAAACACGTGGGAACATCACCCAACATGTAAGCGGTCGGTACTCATGTGACTCGGCCAACTTTGTCTATCTCATGCACTGCAGGCAAGGATGCCCTGAGGCATGGTACATTGGTGAGACCGAGCAGAGGCTATGGCAACGGATGAATGGACACCGCACAACAATCAACAGACAGGAGTGTTCCCTCCCAGTCGGAGAACACTTCAGCAGTCCGGGACATTCGACCTCTGACCTTCAGGTGACCATCCTCCAAGGTGGATTTCGGGACAGGCAACAACGCAAATTGGCCGAGTAGAGGCTAATAGCCATGGTCAGTACCCATGGGGATGGCCTCAACTGGGACCTTGGGTTCATGTACACCTCAGTCCAACACTGGCACCTCCAAATATATTCCAAAGAATTGTTTCGTACAATAGGAATGTAACACTCAAGGCCTGTTATTTGTTGCACTTATTAATTTATTAACTCTCAAAAGCACAGATGTAAAACAGGGGTGGGAGTTTCACAGTTTGAACTGCAACTGGAAAAAATACATTGCAAAACTATTTTTAAAAATTTAATGCATAAAACAGAATTATAAGCAATGAAAAGGTATTAATTCTAAACAAAACAGGTAATTTAGTAAAACAAAGAACTGTGGATGATGGAAATTTGAAACAGAAACAGAAATTGCTGGAGAAACTCAGTATGTCTGGCAGCATCTGTGGACAGAAAGCACAGTTAACGTTTTGAGTCCATTTTCTGTCTGGCTACAGAACTAATAATTGGGAAAAGGTGATACAAATGCTGAAGACGGTGGGGGGGTAAGTGGTGTAAATGACAGGTGGAGACAGAGCTTACTGGGAGAGAAAGTCAGTTAGTCAGACAAAGGGATGGATAATAATAAACCAGGGAGAAAGAAACACTGATAATGGGAACCATAAGTAGGTGGGAATAGATTGGCTGACGTGAAAACAATTCATATCATGACATAGCCTGGGGTGTGGGGGTGAGTGAAGGACATGGAAGAAAGTGTTCAAGTTCTAAAATTATTGAACTCGATATTGAGCACAGATGGCTGTAGGTTCCCCAAGCGATAAATGAGGTGTTGTTCTTCCAGCATGGGCTGAGCTTTGCTGGAGCGCTACAGCAAGCCTGAGGCAGAGATGGTGACCAGGGAACAGGGTGATGCATTGAAGTGGCGGCAACTGGCAGCTCAGGATCATTTTTGTGGACAGAGAGTTGGTGTTCTGCAAAGTAGCCACCCAGTCTGCATTTCATCTCCCCAGTGCAGAGGAGACCACATTGTGAGCAGGAAATACAGGAGACTAGATTGAGTGAAGTGCAGGAAAATCGCTGCCTCACCTGGAAGTTGCGTCTGGGGCCTTGGATAGTGAGGCGGGAGGAATTAAACGGGCAGGTGTTACATCTGCAATTGCAGAAGTTGCAATGCTTGATGTTTCCATCTCCCTTTCTCACTGCTTCCATTGCTCCAGACACAGCTGGAGTGTGTTGCTGGAAAAGCACAGCAGGTCAGGCAGCATCCAAGGAGGAGGAAAATCAATCTCATTCCTGATGAAGGGCTCCGGCCCAAAACATTGATTTTCCTGCTCCGTGGATGCTGCCTGACCTGCTGTGCTTTTCCAGCAACACACTCTCAACTTTTACTGGTCTGGCTCATCTTTTTTTAGAAGGAAAGAAGGAGAGTCTGTTCAGGTCTCTCTCCTTCAGAAATGCAGAGCCATGCATCCACCCTGACAGCTCTCCTGCTTGTGGAATTGTCAGAGAAAGGTGAAACGTGGCCCCTTTTCACATCAGCCAGCCACTGTATTCCGACATTTACATTTCCTGGCCGTTGCTCTCGAACAGTAAATACCCAAAAGTAAATGTGATGATGCTATGGTGTTAGTTGCCAGACAGGTAAAGAAGGGTAGTGTGCCAAGGTGGCCAGAAATTACTGTGCCTGCTGGGTAAGATGATAGCTAGGCAGAGTGCCAGGATGCAAGGTGACAAGAGGACAGGTACGCATTGAGGGCAAGTCGATTTGTGCAGGACAGGTTCAGTGGGGAGGACTGGTGTTCCGTCTGAGGTATCCTGGTCCAAAGGAGGGCTGTCAGGTCAGGGGTCAGGTTCCTCAGCAACGGTGGGGGTTGGGTGAGAGGATCAGATTGGCTTCAGCTGGAGGGGGTGGTGGCGGGATGGAGGAGTAGGGCTCGGGGATGTGGTTCTTTCAGTCCTGGAGGAATGTCAGGTCAAAATCTGAGGGTGTGAGGGGTTTGGGGTTTGTGTGTAAAGTAACTATTGGGTTTGTTTAACAGTTAATCGGGAGGTAATGCATTTAATAGTCTAACTCTCCCTGAGTAACCATCTTATCTAATACAATTTGATTTGATTCATTATTGACATTTACCAAGATGCAGTATTGCATTGCGTGCTAACAAGATAAATCAGATCTTGCATAAGTGCATCAGAGTAATGGAACACAATTCAGTAGATAGTGTTACAGGAAAGGTCCAGAGAAAAATCCATTCATAAGTCTGATAACAGTCAGGAAGAAGCTGTTCTTAAATCTGTTGGCACACGTTTTCAAACGTTATTATCTTCTGCCCAGTGGAAAAGGGTGGGAGGGGCCTTTGATTATGTTAGTTGCTTTCCTGAGGCAGCGGGAAATGTAGGTGGATTTAATGGATGGAAGGTTGGTTTGCGAGATGGACTGGGGCGGCATTCAGAACTCTCTGTAATTTCTTGTGATCTTGGGCAGACCAGTTGCAGTACCAAGCTATGGTATATGCGGATAGGATGTTTGCTATGGTGCATCTGACAAAAGTGTTATGAGTCATTGTTGACATGCTGAATTTCCTTAGCCTCCTGAAGAAGTAGAGGTATTGATAGACTGTAGACTCTCTGATGTTTGTAGCGAGTTTCATAGGATTCTAGGCACAGTTCATTTGCCCAGAGTCATGTTCAAGTTATAGAACATAGAACATAGAACATTACAGTGCAGTACAGGCCCTTCGGCCCTTGATGTTGTGCCGACCAGTCATACTAATCTGAAGCCCATCTAACCTACACTATTCCATGTACGTCCATATACTTGTCCAATGACGACTTAAATGTACTTAAAGTTGGCGAATCTACTACCATTGTAGGCAAAGCATTCCATACCCCTACTACTCTCTGAGTAAAGAAACTACCTCTGACATCTGTCCTATATCTATCACTCCTCAATTTAAAGCTATGCCATCCCCATACTTGGAAAAAGACTCTCCCTGTCCACTGTATCTAACCCTCTGATTATCTTATATGTCTCTATTAAGTCACCTCTCAACCTTATTTTCTCCAATGAAAACAGCCTTAAGGCCCTCAGCCTTTCCTCGTAAGACCTTCCCTCCATACCAGGCAACATCCTAGTAAATCTCCTCTGCACCCTTTCCAAAGCTTCCACATCCTTCTTATAATGC
>NC_057721.1:79394970-79400751 GCF_004010195.1 Chiloscyllium plagiosum
ACATCCTTCGTCACTATCCACAACTCCACCGACCTTAGTGTCATCTGAAAATTTACTAACCCACCCTTCTATGCTCTCACTCAGGTCGTTTATAAAAATGACGAACAGCAGGGGACCCAACACCGACCCTTACGATACACCACTAGTAACCGGACTCTAGGATGAACATTTCCCATCAACCATCACTCTCTGTCTTCTTTCAGCAAGCCAATGACTGATACAAACTGCTATATCTCTCACAGTCCCATTCTTCCGCATTTTGTACAATAGCCTACTGTAGGGAACCTTATCGAACGCCTTGCTGAAATCCATATATACCACATCAACCAGTTTACTCTCATCTACCTGTTTGGTCACCTTCTCAAAGAACTCAATAAGGTTTGTGAGGCACGACCTACCCTTCACAAAACCGTGCTGACTATCCCTAATCAAATTATTATTTTCCTGATGATTGTAAATCCTATCTCTTATACCCTTTAGGGTGTAGGTTATAACCTTTTCCAACACTTTACCAACAACTGAAGTAAAGCTCACTGGTCTATAAGTTCCTGAGCAATTCCTTTGGAGTGTGCCATGATGGGCATTCTGCAGGGTCCCCAACCATAGCTCCCACCTACACATGCCTAATAACTGTTTGGCCAGTAGAAAATCTACCTCAAGGATTATTTAATATTGTTCTGGTAATGTCAATATTGAACAAACATTTCAGAAGGTCTCAATGTTGCGCTTCGGCGGGTCGGTGTGGACTTGTTGGGCCGAAGGGCCTGTTTCCACACTGTAAAGTAATCTAATCTAATCTAATCTAATATTGTTCTGTTAATGTCAATATTGAACAAACATTTCAGAAGGTCTCAATGATACAACTTCAAAAGAGGTGTAAGACCAGGGAGACCTGAGAGTTTGAGATTTACCAAACTTCAAAGGTGACAAGGGGATGACAAAAAGGGGCATAATTTTAAGGTTTAGAGGGTACTTGAAGAAAAGATTTTTCAACAGAAGATGGTGAGAGTCTGGAATGCACTGCCTGGAAGAGTAGTTGAGATGTGGTAACTTCTCAACTTTTAAATGGTACTAGGATGAGCATTTGGGGGTGTCACAATATTCTAGACTATGGACTCAGTGCGAGAAAGTGGGATTATTGCAGGTGGTTGTGTCTCTTTGCTCATACAGGAGTAGATGGGCCCAAGGGCCTCCTCTGTACTATGTGATTCTCTGATTCACTGATTCGATGACATAAAGTTGATATCGTTGTCAAGCCAAAGGTATAGCTGACTGCATTATGAGTAGAAGCTCAGATGACAGAAACAAGGAAATCATACAAAGCATTTACAAAACACAGGTTTCAGCTGAAATATTGTGGCTAACTTTAAAAAAAGCTATCAAGGCCTTCAGAGAGTTCACATGAGGTTTCCTAATCATATTAGAGATAAAGAACTTCAGTTGGATGGAGAGACATGAGAAGCTAGGATTAAGCGTTTTTTAAAATTATTTATTTATGGGACATGGGCATTGCTGGCTGGTCAACATTTATTGCCTGTCCATAATTGCCCTTCAGAAGGGCCACTTCCTGAACCACTGCTGTCTACTCGATGTAGCTACAATGCAGACCTCCCAGCCTCTAAATACACCCAGTATCAACATCATTGGGCTGCACATTGACTAGAAACTGAACTGGACCAGCTACACAAAAACAGCAGCTACAAGAGCAGGTCAGAGGAAAGGAATTCTGCAGTGATAACTCATCTCCTGACTTTAAAAAGCCTGTGCACCTGAAAGGCACAAGTTAGGAGTGTGATGGAATACTCCCCACTTGCCTGGATGGGTGCAGCTCCAACAACACTCAAGGTGCTTGACACCATCCAGGACAAAGCAGCCACTTGATTGGCATCCCATCCACAAGCATCCACTCCCTCCATGACCGAGGCTCACTGGCCGCAGTGTGTACTATCTACAAGATGCACTGCAGAAATTCACCAAAGATCCTCAGTCTGCCCCTTTCAAACCTATGACCACTTCCATGTAGAACAAAGGCAGCAGATACCTGGTGAACCCATCCTCCAAGCCACTCACCATCCTAACATGGAAATATATCACTGTTCCTTCACTATCACTGGATCAAATCCTGAAGTTCCCTCCCTAATGATAGACAGCAGGTGGACTGCAGCAGTTCAAGAAGGTGGCTCATCCATCTTCTCAAGGGCAATTAGGGATGGGCAATAAATGTTGGCCCAGCTAGAGATGCCCACCTCCCATAAATGAATAAAGGAAAGCAAAGAGGTTTAATGGGTGATTAAATGGAGATATTTAAAGAATATACAATAGAGATAGGGTGTAAAAGGAGGTATTGATTCATTGATAGGAAGGTAGATGAACACAGATTAAAGGTAATTGACAAATGAAGTAGCAGACAGAGGAATGGACATTATGTCATCCCGTTTGGATTCAAAACGTGCTGCTCGAAAGGCAGGTGTAGATCGATGCAGAACTAATTTTCAGAAAGCAATTGGACACATATTTGAAAGGGTATCATTTAAAGGCCTCTGAGACTCAGCAAGGAGGTCAGGCTCTTTGAAAGGAACATCACATACATATTTTTTATTTGTTCCTCAATTCTGGGCATTGCTGGAAAGAGAAGCTTTGATTGTCAATCACTCAGTTCCCTTCTGTCTGAGGGGCTTGTCAGTCCTTTCAGAAGAATATGAACCACACTGACGTGAGCCTTGAGTCACACCTCTAGGACAGACTGGGTAAGGAGGGCAGGTGTCGTTCTTTAAGGACTGTGAATTGATGGCTTTTATAAAAATATTCAGATAGTTGTCTTTATTAATACTTGATTTTTAACTCACATTTATTTAATCTTAGAGTTTAAATGGCCCAACTGATGCGGTAGAACATCAGACCAGCTCTCCAGATTACTAGTCGACTAAATAACCACTACATTAGCAATTCTAATGGGTCACTGGATTTTTGTGCTGTCTCATTCTATAAATTTGAAACCCTTCTATTCAGTGTGACTCATTCTCCTCAACGGACTGAGAATTATCTCTAAGAACTGGAAGGTTGGACCTTTGTATCTGTCTGAAGTTAACTGCATTAGAATAACATGACACAATCGCTGAGAAAGAGGATAAAGGGATTGAATAATCCATGTCAGCAGTTAATGCAATTTGAAAAGACAACCTCTATCACCCCTTTACCAGGTTCCAACAAGGCATAAATAACTTGTGTAAACACCGTCTTCCGCTGAGCCAAAACGTTCCAAACCAACTGGGTCTACGCCATCTTTAAATGTTACATCCGGCCACAAAGTGGTCAATATTTCTCCGATTGCACTTGCTATTCCAGGCGGTCCTGCAAAAGGCAAATGGCAGCATTCAGTCCAGAGTCAGTCTCCAGTTCTCAATCTGCTGAGGATAGGATGCTTTGCAAACAGCCTTTCCCTCAAAAGCTAACTTTGGTGTTTGACTATTCAAAGGGGCCCAGCACAAGACTCACAGTTCCATTCCATGACCTCCCAGTCCCACTGAAACTCCTCAAAATCAAAACATCTGCTTGTAGCTTTGATCTTCTCTCCCAACCTCCCTCTCACCTTGCTATTCATTGACACACGTTACTTCCTGTGAGCACAGCAGGTTTATTGTGTTAAATACAAGTGCTTGTTTTTGCTGCTATTCACTAAGTCCAAGATGTGATACTGTTTGAATGGCTCAGTTAATATTGATTGATCTTTCTGCCCCATGGCTCCCTCTTATTCCTTCAGATAACTCAACTTCAGACTGATTTTACATTAACTCAGACATTCATGTAAGGCTTGGCCTTTGCTTCTTCTTTACAGCAGTAATGACTGGAGTTGATGTCGCACTTTTAATTTGCAAATAAGAACACTGAGTACTTCACAGGAGTGCAACTGGACAATGCTTGACAGCTATAGAGTCATATGATCATGCAGCATGGAAGCAGACCCTTCGGTTCAACTTGGCGAAAGTGAGGACTATGGATGCTGGAAATTAGAGATGGGAGTGTGGTGCTGGAAAAGCACAGCAGGTCAGGCAGCATCCAAGGAGTAGGAGAGTCAACGTTTTGGGCAAATGCCTTCCATCAAGGCTTCCTGATTAAGGGCTTTTGCCCAAAATGTCGATTCTCCTGCTCCTCAGATACTGCCTGACCTGCTGTGCTTTTCCAGCACCATACTCTCAACCCTTCGGTCGAACTTGTCCATGCTGACCAGATTTTCTAAATTGAACTAATCCCATTTGGCCTATATCCCTCTGAACCTTTCCTATCCATGTACCTGTTCAAATGTCCTTTAAATGTTGCATTTGTACTCACCTCTACCACTTCATCTGTCACCTCATTCCATACACACATCACCCTCTGTGAGAAATCGTTGCTTCTCAGATTCCTTGTAAATCTTACCCCCTCACCTTAAAACTATGCCCTCCAATTTAGGACTCCCCTACTCTGTGGAAGTGACCTTTGCTACTCACTTCATTTATGACCCTCTTGATTTTATAAACCTCTATAAGGTCAGCCCTTAGCCTCCAATGCTCCAGCGAAAAAAGCCACAGCCTATTCGGCCTCTGCCTATAGCTCAAACCCTCCAGTCCCAGCAATAGCTGTGTAAATCTGCTCAGTGCCAACCACACAAAATCACCAATTAGGAAAGGTGGCCAACGTCTTTGGTGAAACAGTTAGGTTTTGAGGACCATCTCAAGAGGGAGAAAGAGAGAAAGGGGAAAGCTGTTATCCCAGGTGGAGTGAAGAACATTGGATTCTTCCACCACCCTGTGTTACTCAAATCTATCCACTTGTTTGGTGGCAGCTCAACATTGCATTCACAACCTACACCAACTCCAATCCTTTAGTACAACGCTTATCACTAACCCAGGAGCTCCAAAAGCCTTTTATAGCCAATGAAATACATTTGCTGGAGTTTTAGAGATGGTCATGGACAAAACCCTTTAATTATTTGGATTCCATAAGCTATAATTTCTTCATGTCTTTCAAGGACTCAGTCTCCTTTCTTTGGTCTCCACAGTGTAACAACATCTTAGTGAGCTTCAAATCCTGGCTCTCCATTCTCATCCATGACAGCAATATTTTCTCAAACCAAGTTTACACTGAAACTCTCACATCTCCTGCTTTTTTTTTCATTTATTTATTTATTCCAGCATTTATTGCCCATCCCTAATTTCCCCTTGAGATATTGATGACTACCTTCTCCCCAATCTTCTCCCCCACCCTTCCCCACCTCCCATTTATCTCCCCACCCTGGAGACTTCCTGCCTTCATTCCTGATGAAGGCTTTTGCCCGAAACGTCGATTTTCCTGCTCCTTGGATGCTCCCTGACCTGCTGTGTTTTTCCAGCACCTCTCTGATCTAGACTCTGGTTTCCAGCATCTGCACTCCTCACTTTTGCCTAGTTGATTTTAACCTTACTGTGAAGCCTCTTGCAAGAAGTTCTTGAAGAAGTTCTCCTCCTCTCTCCACAAAAATCTCAGTGAGTCTCTCTCTCACTGCAACCCCTAGGTCATCTCCTCTGCCCTGAAGCTCTTCAACCATGTACTACCTGCCAATCTTCCTTCCTACCTATCCACTCCACTCTCTGACCTATCACCTCCATCCCCACCCCCATCCACCTATTATACTCTTTGCTACCTTCTCTCCAGCCCCACCACCCTCCCATTTATCTTTCCACCCTGGAGGCTCCTTGCCTTCATTCCTGATGAAGAGCTTTTGCCCGAAACATTGATTTTCCTGCTCCTCGGATGCTGCCTGAC
>NC_057721.1:79400924-79441688 GCF_004010195.1 Chiloscyllium plagiosum
GAGACCCCTGCCTTCAGTCCTAATGAAGGGCTTTTGCCCAAAACATCGATTTCCCTGCTCCTTGGATGCTGCCTGACCTGCTGTGCTTTTCCAGCACCACTCTAATCTAGATATTGGTGACAAGCTATTTCCTTGAACTTCCGCAGCCCATTTGGTGTAGGGACACCCTCTGTGTTGTTGGAGTGGGAGTTCCAAGATCTTTACCCTGTGACACTACAGGAATGAAGATATATTTCCAGGTCAGGATTGTGAGTGACTTGGAGAGGAACTTGCAGCTCCTGTTGTTGACATGCTCTTGCTGACTATGCGGTAGAAGTTGTAGATTTGGAGGGTGCTGAATTTGAAGTCAAACTATGACAACCTAACTCATAGAGTCATAGAATCATGGATCCATGCAGCATGAAAATCGATCCTTCGTCCAACTGAACATAATCGCAAACTAAACTAGTCCCCCCAGCCTACTCCTGGTCCATATCCCTCCAACCCTTTCCTATTCATGTACTTATCCAATGTCTTTGAAACATTGTAATTGTGCCCACTTTTGAAGAAGCTTTGGCCAATTGCTGAAATGTGTTGTTTTAAGGGGACGATTCTAAAAGAGTTAATGCTGAAGGCTGCACCGAATTGCACCCAACGGGACAATATCATAAATATTTGTATGGGGAAAGGCAGAACAGCTCTAGATATCAAAGGAGAGGTTGACCACATGTAGAATCCCCATTGCCTATCATACCAATGTCAAAAAGTGTGGTGCTGGAAAAGCACAGACGGTCAGGCAGCATCCGAGGAGCAGGACAGTTGATATTTCGGGCAAAAGTCCTTCATCAGGGCTTCTTGATAACTCAGCTACATTAGGGAGATTTAAACAATCATTGGATAAGCACATGGATGATGATGGGATAGTGTAGGGGGATGGGCTTAGATTAGTTCACAGGTCGGTGCAACATCGAGGGCCTAAAGGCCTGTTCTGTGCTGTATTGTTCTATGTTCTATAAAACATCAATTCTCCTGCTCCTCGGATGCTGCCTGACTGGCTGTGCTTTTCCAGCACCACACTTTCTGCCTCTGATCTCTGCAGTCCTCATTTTCTCCCATCATACCAAAGTGACTTGTACCTGATTGTTGTCATATAATAAACCAATGTCTTGTTTAAGACCCTTGTGGTTTTCCTCTACCACATGAGACAAAGCAGGCCCCATAGATCCCAACCCTACAGGAGGAAAGTAGCAACAAACCTTCTTTTTGATGCCAAATTGTTTAGTTAGCTTGTACAACCATGGTGGCAGTGGTGGTCAGCTGAAGGCTCACATTAGCTGCACCACTACAACACAGTGCATCTTGTAGATGGTATACCCTACTGCCATTGGACATAAATGTGGAGAGAGTGAATGTTGAGGGTGTTGGATGGGCACCAATTCCTTGAGCTGAAATTTGACTCGTTTTTTATATTGGAAGTTTCAATAGGGAGTGTACAGCACTTTGGACTGGTTCTCCAAAATGATACTTTACATGATGTCAATAAAAAATGTCAAAGTTTTAGTGAGAGAAAGAGAGAAGAAACAGGGCGCTCTGTACCAGGCTGACATTCCAGGATGCAACTTGACTATGCTCTTCGCACATACAATGTCGTCGGTCAGGTCATCATCTAGGAAAGCTGCAATAGAAGATAATAAGTATGATATTAGAATGCGTCGAAAGATTTTGCATTCATCCAGCAGTTTTTGTCACTAATACCAAAGTGTTTTACAGACAGCCAATGGTTTGCATTGCAATTGCAATGTAGGAAATACATAGACAATGTTCACACCACACTAGAAGTACTGTGACATTGTAGTAATATTATTAGACCCATATTTCAGAGACCCAGGCCCTAGGAATATTGGTTCAAATCCCTCAGACACAGTTGGTGGAGTCTGAATTTAATACAACTTGGAACATAAAGCCATCAATGACAATTAAACTGGTATTGACTGTCATAAAAACACATTTAATATCCTTTAGAGAAGGAAATGTGCCATCTTTACCTGGTCTGGTCTACATGTTACTCTAGCCCCATGTTAATGTGGTTGACTCTCAACTGCCCTTGCAAATGGCTGGATCAAGGTATTAATTTCAAGGGCAATTCAGAGAGTGCAACAAATACTGGGTTTGTCACTGGCACATCATTTTGTTTTAAAACCACCCGGTAGACTCCAGCAAGCAGCAATTATATAAATGTGCAGATAATCTATTAATTTAATGGAGAGATAAATATTGGCCAGGACCCCAGAGTACACTTCCCACTTCTTAGGTGAAAGGATATTTTACACACCTCTCAAAGAACAAATGGGACCTTGGCTAAACGACTTGCCTGAAAGATGGGACCTCTAACAGTGTAGTGCTCCCTCAGGGTTGCACTGGGGTGACTCTGTGTTCCACTCAGAATTGTCTGGCTTCGCCATAGCTGGTACAGGTGCACAATCCTTTATCTGAAATGCTCAGAACCAGCTGGTTTTCGAATTTCAGAATAAGTGACAGTTCGATGATGAAATATTTTAAAATCTTTCCGAAGAACAGACTTACTGTGAGTAAAATGGGCCCTGAAACAGAATTGAGGCCTGCCAGTGTTGGGCCACACCCACAAGCATCACATCTGAGTTAAACGCATCGAGTGGGTGTGGAGTTGGGTTAACTGTTTGCATGCCAAACAGCCTTGTTAATAAGAATAAAAACTTCACAAAAAACCTTTGGACTTTGGAGCTTTTTGGATTTCGGGATTTCGGAAAAGGGTTGTCTACCTGTACCAGCTTTTTAAAGTGTAGTCCAAGTGACCTTCAAGAAACTAATGATTTAATATCCATCAATGGTCCCTTGACAATTGAATTTTGTCCCATGTCAAGTTTCATCTCACTTAGCAATGGGTGGTCCTGGAGGAAGGTGATCACGAGAAGTTTCCAAGACAATGTTGGTATCACTGAGTCATCACTGCCTTAGCAAAGCTGAGCGTGCACCTGCATCTTCCACTATCACTTTCTTCAGAAGCATCAATGTTCAAAATTCACCTTTGTAACGTAGACCATTATTAGCTAAAGTTACCACAGTCTGACTGAACTGTCGCACTGCTCAGTCATTGTAGAGACAACAACGATGCTTTAACCTGACGGTGACCCCACTTCTCAGTGAAGGGGAGAGGTTGAGTAAGAGAGCTCTTCACTGGAACCTCAGCCAGTGTGGAAACTGCTGTTACTCTGTATTAGACAACCAGCTATCCAGCCAATTGAGCTAATCAACTCCCTTCTACAGCAGTGGGCCAAGACGGAGGAAATTCTCTCCACCTTTAGGATGAAGAAAGCTTGAGCCAAGCAAGTCAGCACCTAGCATGGTGACGAAATGTCTGAGAACAAATCTTCCAGCTCAGTGAGTAAACTTACAACCCTTTCCTGTATGCTTGGCATTGTCAGATACCTGGTAGCTTCAACAACTCGGGTGAACATATTCCTGGAGGTTTCATCCCATGACTTCCAACAAAGGGTCAAAGGGCCTGTACTGTGCAGTACTGTTCTAAAGTAATCCACATCTCCACACATCCCATATCATTGGTCAACCAGCACTCAGCCAATTGAGAATCGGGGTCATTACTGGTTGGATGGTTCTTGACTACATGGGTCTTTGGGACCAAAAAGTGTGGCACTGGAAAAGCACAGCAGGTCAGGCAGCATCCAGGGAGCCGAAGAGTCGATTTTTCCGGCATTCCTTATTTCAAGATGCTGTGTTTTTCCAGTGTCACCCTTTTCAACTCTGATCTCCAGCATCTGCAGTCCTCACTTTCTCTTTAAATGGACCTTTATCTTCCAAGTCACGGGAGTCATAGAATCGCAGGTGTTTACTTCACAGAAAAAAAAATTCAGCCCATCAGGTCTGTATGGGACAACAAAGATCTAACTACCCTACTCCCAGTTTCTAGCTTTGGCCCATAGTTCAGGAGGTAGTGGCATTGCAATAATATCACTGGGCTAGTGACACAAAATCCCAGGTCAATGTGCTGGGTATGTGGATTTGAACCTTCACCATGGCAGATGGTGACATTTGATTGCAATAAAATTGGGGAAAAAGATGGTCTAATTGTCACCTTGTTGATAGTTGCTAAAAACCCATCTAGTTCACTCATGTCCATGAGGGAAGGAAACTGCCATCCTTACCCAGTCTGGTCGACACCTAACTCCAGAAACACAGCAATGTGGTTGACCCTTAACTACCCTCTGGGCAATTCAGATGGGCAATAAATATTAATGCCCATATCACATGAAGTAGCTTCAAAAAAGTGAATATCTAAATACTAAATAAGTGTTATGAGGTCTTCTATCTGAACCAACTATTCATACCCTGTATTCCAGAGTTGCACACCCCTCTGAGTGAAAAGAATTCTCCTTTAATCTCCTCTAGGTGTTCTCATTTTAAATTTTTGACCTCTGGTTATTATTATTACTACCAATGGAAAAGTGTCTTCCTCTCCATCCTATCCATACCTCTCATAACCTCATACACCTTCTATAAAATCATACAGTACTGTCAGCCCATCAAGTCTGTCCT
Source organism: Chiloscyllium plagiosum (assembly GCF_004010195.1). Classification (NCBI taxonomy): domain Eukaryota; kingdom Metazoa; phylum Chordata; class Chondrichthyes; order Orectolobiformes; family Hemiscylliidae; genus Chiloscyllium; species Chiloscyllium plagiosum. The sequence goes on from NC_057721.1 coordinate 79,405,494, forward strand.
ATCAAAGTTATGCTACGATCTGCCTGAGTCCCACTTTCCCACCCATGGCCTTTAATGTTATGACATGTTAAATACTCACCCAAGTACTTTTTCAAGGTTGCGAGTATTCCTGCCTCAATGGCCCACCCAGGTAGTGTATTCCAGATCTCACCACCCTCTGAGTGAAAAATCTTTTCCCTCTAAACCTTCTGCACTTCACTTTAAGATTATACCCCTTATTATTGATCTTCAATGAAGAGAACATCTGCTTTCTATTCAACCTCTCCATACCTCTCATAATCTTATAGACATCCATCAGGTCCCCCTCAACCTTCTCTTGAATCTGGGGTTGTCCAGCCTCTCTTCATGGCAACAATGCTCCATCCCAGGCAACATCTTAGTGAATCTCCTCTGCATTCCCTCCAGTGCAATCACACCCTTCCTCTTGTGTGGTGACCAGAACTGCACACAATACCCCAGATGTGATCAAACCAAAGTCTTGTACAACTCCAATGTGACTTCCCTGCTCTTGTAATCCATCCACGACTGATAAAGGCAAGTGCCTTGCATGCTATTGACTATTAACTAATAGTTGAGATTAGAGATAGATGTTTAACTACTCTGGATCACGTTGACATATGTAGGGAAGATGTGTTGGGTATGCTAGTGGTTATTAAGGTGGACACATCCCCAGGACCAGATGGGATCTATCCCAGGTTGCTGACGGAGGCGAGAGAGGAAATAGCCGGGGCCCTGACAGATATCTTTTGTGACATCCTTAAAAGCAGGTGAGGTGCCGGAGGACTGGACGGTTGCTCATGTTGTCCCCCTTGTACAAGACGAGTAGTAGGGATATTCTGGGTAACTACAGACCAGTTAGCCTGACGTCAATGGTGGGAAAGTTGCTGGAGAAGGTACTGAGGGATAGGATCTATTTATATTTAGAAAAGAATGGGCTTATCAGTGATAAGCAACATGGATTTATGCGGGGGAGATTGTGCCTTACTAACTTAATAGAGTTCTTTGAGGAAGTGAAGGAAGGGCTGTAGATGTCATATAGATGAACTTTAGTAAGGTGTTTGATAAGGTTCCCCATGGTAGACTAATGGAGAAAGTGAAGCCACGTGTTGTGCAGGGTGTTCTCGCTAGGTGGATAAAGAACTGGTTGAGCAACAGGAGACAGAGTGTAGTAGTTGAAGGGAGTTTCTCGAAATGGAGAAAGGTGACCAGTGGTGTTCCACAGGGGTCAGTGATGGGGCCACTGGTGTTTGTGATATACATAAATGATCTGGAAGAGGTCACTGTTCGTATGATCAGCAAGTTTGAGGATGACACGAAAATTGGTGGAGTAGCAGAAAGCATAGGGGACTGTCAAAGAATACAGGAGATTATAGATAGTCTGGAGAGTTGGGCGGAGAAGTGGAGATGGAGCTCAATCCAGGCAAATGTGAGGTGATGCATTTTGGGAAGTCTAATTCTCGAGCAAATCATCCAGCAAACGGAAGAGCCTTGGGAAAAGTTGATGAGCAGAGAAATCTGGGAGTTCAGGTCCATTGCACCCTGAAGTTTGCTGCACAGGTGGATAGAGTGGTCAAGAAGGCATATGGTGTACTTGCCTTCATTGGACGAGATATTGAGTATGAGAGCTGGAAAGTCAGGTTAAAATTGTACAAGACATTGGTTCGGCCACATTACCAAAAGGATGTGGACGCTTTGGAGATGGTGCAGAGAAGATTTACGAGGATGTTGCCAGGTATGGAAGGTGCTAGCTATGAAGAGAGGTTGAGTAGGTTAGGATTGTTTTTATTAGAAAAAAGGAGAATGAGAGGGGTCCTGATTGAGGTTGAAAAATCATGAAAGGTATAGACAGGGTGGATAGAAATAAGCTTTTTCCCAGGGTGAAGGATTCAGTAACGAGAGGTTATGCTTTCAAGGTGAGAGGTGAAAAGTTTACGGCAGATACACGCGGCAAGTACTTCACACAGAGGGTGGTGGGCGTTTGGAACATGTTGCCAGCAGAGGTGATAGAGGCAGGCACGGTAGATTCATTTAAGATGCGTCTGGACAGATGCATGAGTAGGTGGGGAGCAGAGGGATACAGATGCTTAGGAATTGGACGATAGATTTAGACAGTGATTTGGATCGGCTCAGGTGTGGAGGGCCGAAGGGTCTGTTCCTGGGCTGTAAATTTTCTTTGTTCTTCATTCTTTCTTTGTTCTTATCCTATTAACCTATCCTGCTATATTCACGGATTTGTGGAAAAGTGCCCTGAAATCCCTCTGTTCCTCCGAACTTCTTAGTGTCCTACTACTGATTGAATTCTCGTTTGCCTTGTCTCTCATTCTCCAAATTTTTTTGTTGGCACTGAGGAGTTCAAGAAAGTTTTTATGAACAGCACAGAGGCTTTATTAAACTCAGCTGTTTATCTCTGTGGGTGCACTCACAGCAGCACTGAGAATTAGTTTGTTCGTTCCTTGCATGTCCAAGATGGTCCTGGGAAGGAGTGGGGAAATCAGAGTCTAATGGACAGTTTCTCACCAAGTTCGCCTTGAGAACTTTAAAGAAACTACAGGTAAGCTATTTTCTGCACTTCATTTAACTTTAGAGAGGAACGACAAAAGAGTGTCTTACCTGAGCAGCTCATGCCACAGTTCCTTAATGTAACAGGAGTATCATTATCCAGACACCACCAGAAACTGTTGATCTGAAATATGCCACAATCCATTGACAAGATTTTCCCCTGGTGCCAGTCAATGTTGAGGGCAGCAGAATTGTATGCACTCTCATAGAAGGCGGTACAAACCCCTGGGGATCAGAGAAAAAGGAGGAACATAGGAATGGAAGAAAGCTATTCAGAACATTGACCCCTTTCCGCCAATCAGTAAGATCATTGCTAATATGAGGCCTAATTTCATATACCTGCCTTTCGCCCATATCCCTTAATATCTTTGGAGAGAAAGAAGAGTGAATATTTCAGATCCAGTGACCCTTCTTCAGAACTGATTATAGCTCAGAAAAGGCTGGTATATGTGCTGAAGATGGGGTGGGAGGGAGAGAGGAAGAGTCAACATAGTTGGAGATGGAGCCCACAGAGAGAGAACAACAGAGGGGCAAAGGAATGGGTGAAGGTCAGCCTAGGGGAATCAATAGTTGCTGATGGGGACCGTTAATGGTGGACAATCAGTTGTTTGCAATAGCAGCCCAAGTGATGATAAGGCCTGGCATGTGGGGGTTGGGTAACGACATAGGAAATGGTGCTCAGGCCCTAAAATGATTAACTCAATATTGAGCCCTGAAGGTTACAGGGTTCCCATCCGGAAAATGAGGTGCTGTCCTTCCAGCATACACTGAGCTTCACTGGAGCACTGCAGCAAGCCTGAGACAGATATTGGCCAGGGAACAGGGTGGGGTGTTAAAATGGCAGGCAACTGGAAGCTCAGGGTCATTTTTGCAGTCTAGTGAAGCTCAGCACAATATTGAGTGCAATCAGTTTAGGGTCACGACCTTACCCCAACCTCCACCAGGCCTTGTCATCACAAGGGCTGCCCTTAGAAACAACCCATTATCAGCCACTGATGCTCCCTATTAGCAGCTCTTTATTCTTCCAGGCTAACCTTTACCCATCCCTGAACTTGGCCAACTGTTCATCGCACTCTCTGAGCTACATCTCCTCCTTTTGCTGCCCATCTTCAGCATGCTTTTCCCAGGTACACGCAAAAGGGTAATGAAACATTAACTCTGCTTTTCCTCCACAGACGCTGCCAAACCTGCTGAATTCCTCCAGCACTTTCTGCTTTTGTTCCTGATTTCCAGCAACTACAGTCCTTTGTGGGTTCTTTTTTTACAAAATGCATCCAACTCATTTTTAAAATTAACAACTCATCCGACATCCCCAGCCGTTTGTGGAAGTGAGTTCCAAACCTCTCCCACCCTCTGTGTGTAGAAGTGTTTCCTATAATCTCTCCTGAATGGTCTGGCCCTTATTCTCAGACTATGCCCCTGGTTCTAAAATCCCCAACCAGTAAAAATAGATTAGATTAGATTCCCTACAGTGTGGAAAGAGGCCCTTCGGCCCAACAAGTCCACACCGACCCTCCGAAGAGTAAACCACCCACTTCCATTTCCTTGTCACTATTGACACCTAACACTATGGACAATTCAGCATGGCCAATTCACCTAACCCCCCACCTCTTTGGAAACTGGAGCACCCGGAGGAAACCCACACCGGCACAGGGAGAATGTGCAAACTCCACACAGACAGTCACCCGAGGCTGGAATCGAAACTGGGAACCTGGTGCTGTGAGGCAGCAGTGCTAACCACTGAGCTACTGTGCCACCCACAGTTTATCGTTATAAAGCCTGTCCTTTCCTGTTAATATCTTGAGAATTTTGATCAGCTCACCCTTTCAGTTCTTAACTTTGAGAGAATATAGGTCTAGTTTGTATCATCTCTCTTCATAACTTGACCCTTAAAGTGGGTGGGTAGAGATAAGCAAACCCACTCAGCCTTTTCAGTTTAATCCAGTATTCAATTAAAATTGAGCTGGGAAACCTTACAACCTTGAAAAGTTTCTTGGATGAGCACTTCAAATGTAATAACATTCAAGACTATGAGTCTAAAAGTGTGGCGCTGGAAAAGCACAGCACCCAGCTGTGGCCCCAGTGCAGGGAAGTAGGACTACAGATAGTTAATCTATAATACAATGGTTTCGTTCTTGTGCAACCCTGTGCTATAGAAAAATCGCGCTTTAGAAACAGAGCTTAAAGTGTTGGTGACGTAATGGTATTACAGCCAACACACGTTTTAAAAGTTTGCGTTTTACAAAGAGTATCCTCAATTCATCAAACGCGTTACAGTGAATTCGTGCTAACGAAACACGCACTATGGCAGAACGATCTGTGCTATGCAAGTGCTGACTCGATGGGTCAAAGGGCCTGATCTGTATTGTGTGATTGTATGTTCCTATATTCAGAATCAAACCATAGTGGCTCATTCATCATGTTGTTTTATGATTACATTAGATTAGATTAGATTCCATACAGAGTGGAAACAGGCCTTTCGGCCCAACAAGTCCACACCGACCCTCCGACAAGTAACCCACCCAGACCCATTTCCTTCTGACTAATCCATCTAACACTATGGACAATTTAGCATGGCCAATTCATCTGACCTGCAGATCTTTGGACTGTGGGAGGAAACCCACGCAGACACAGGGAGAATGTGCAAACTCCACACACACAGACAGTCACCTGAGGCTGGAATCGAACCTGGGACCCTGGTACTGTAAGGCAGCAGTGCTAACAAACTTTCCTCATTCCTGAAGAAGGGCTTATGCCCGAAACGTCGATTCTCCTGTTCCCTGGATGCTGCCTGACCTGCTGCGCTTTTCCAGCAACACATTTTCAGCAGTGCTAACAACTGAGCCACCTTGCCACCCCATGGCATGGACATATAAACTTACAAATTAGGTGCAGGGGAAGGCCAAATAGCCCCTCAGGCCTACTCCACCATTTGAACATAGAACCTAGAACAGTACAGCACGGTAGAGGCCCTTCAGCCCTCAATGTTGTGCCAGCTCTAAGATCAGATTTAATAATTTTGACTGACCTGATTGTGGCCTTAATCCCAATGTTGCACTTACTCTTTTTGATTCCCTTATCAATCAAGAATCTGTCCACCTGTGACTCAGAAATATTCAAACGTCCTGCTTCCACCGCTCTGGGGAACAGATGTTCACAGTTTAGTGACTATCTGAGAGAAAGGATTCTTCCCCAATTCTGAGGAAGGGTCACTGGACCCAAAGCATTAACTCTGATTTCTCATCGCAGATGCTGCCAGACCTGCTGAGCTTTTCCAGCAACTTCTGTTTTTGTTTCTGATTTACAGCATCCACAGTTCTTTCAGGAGATGTCTTATTCATAAGTATGTTCTCTGGCCCTAGTCTCCCTACAAGGGGAAATGTGCTGTAAGTATCCACCCTGCTGATTCTCCTCAGTATCATTAGATTTCAAAATGATCGCCACTCACTTCTAAACTCTAATGGATACAGGCCTAAATTATCCAACCTTCCCACAGAAGACAACCCAACATCTCAGAAGGCTGAGTGAACCTTCTCTTATTCAATCATTCAATTCCAAAAATGTGTCAATATATACATAATTATTCCTTCATTTTAAAAAAGTTATATAATTGTACTTAGAATGTTACAAAGTCAAAGCTATTATCCAAAAACCTCATTAATGTCATTCAGAATAATCAGAAGGAGATACTAGGCAGACTATGATGATAACTGGGGCATTTATTTATGAGCAGCTACTGAAACTCACAGTTTTGTAGACTGTATCCTTCAAAACCATCCAATCCAGCACGCTTGAAGATTCGAGCTAACTCGCACTTGTCATAGGTTTTTGCCCTTGTGATCGTGAGGATGGTGCTCAGAAACAAGAGCTTCTTCATGCTTCTGGTACACATTCTATTGACTTCGGTAACAGTTTCTTAGATAATCTTACTGTGTATTTCAGAAACCACAAACAAAACTCCTAGGAAGAAAGAAGATGTGACATGCATTGTAGCTTAATAATACCACGAGCTCTGCCAATCCCTCCATTATAATCCTGTACAGATCTTCAAATCACCCCAGATTCAACGTGCATCCTGCACTATAATTAGTTGATATCCCTCAATCCCTGAACATGCTTCATTGCATGAAAATCAACCTGGTGTGACTCATTTTAAGAATGAAAATGTACCACTGATTTCTTCCTTCAACTTTAATTATTGGGATGGCATTTGCCATCATGTAAACCAATTTTCTGAATCTGGCAAGCTTGGAAATTTAGGACTAATCACCCCTTGATCAGAGTGGCTTGCCATTGGAATGGACAATTAACAGTCAACCACACTGTCATGGGTCTGGAGTTAAATGCAGTCCAGAACAGATAAGGCTGGCAGATTTCCTTTCCTGAAGGATGTTACTGATCTAGATGGTCACCATTGGACTAGCTTTTTAATTCCATGTTGAGTAAATTCAAATTTCACCATCTGCCATCATGAGATTCAAATCTATGTTGCCAGAACATTAGTTTGAGGTTTTGGATTACTAATCCAGTGACATTACCAAGATAGCACATCCTCAGATCAACATATTCTTACCCATTCCTCTTAATAGCCTGGAGGGAAAAATATCAGGTCCGCAGAAACTTGTCAAACTTAATTTCCAACATTTTGTCCATTACCGTTTGGAAGTGTTATTTTCAATCACAAAGACCCTTGAACAGATTATTCTGGCATTTGTGCTTTCTTTACAGTGAAGACAAGTGTTGGAGTTCAGAAAGACCCAGAGGTTCAGTTACATAATTCTTTGAAATTTGGGTCATGTATCGACAGGCTGGCTAAGAGGTATTTAGCACGCTGGCCTTCGTTCTTCAGACCTTTGAGTATAGTGGCTGGGATGTCATGTTGAAATTGTACAGGAACATTGGTGAGGCCTCTTCTGGAGTATCGTGTCCAGTTCTGGCTACCCTTTTGTAGAAAGGGTATTTTGGGGGATTTCAAGACTCAGGGAGGTGGGACTAGTTTAGATTGGGAATATGGTCCGCATTGACTGGTTGGACTGAAGGGTGTGTTTTCACGCTGAATGATTCTATGATTCTAAGTCTCCTGTTTCCTTATGATCCATTATGGTCTCACCTTCAGCAGTTAGAATAGGCCAATTTTCCTCTTCACTGTTCTTATTCTTAATGTTTAGCAAAGTTTTTGCTTCCTGTTGGCTTTGATACCCACAGTTAGTATTTTTTAAAAACATATTACCTTATTTACCTACATTATGGTTGAGCACAGCCCAAAGTAGATCGATATGTCCAGACCAATGTTTCTGCTCCATGTCCCTCTGCAATTCACTTTAGCAGGATATTCTTTGACTTCTTTCTCTCTCATGGGTTTATTTATCTTCCTTTAAACACATCGTTGTTATGTTGCCCCGGATTTATTATTCAATTAACAAAGCTTTTTATTGAGCACCCAAATAAATCATAGAATCCCTACTGCACAGAAGCAGGCTAATCGCGTCCCCATTGACCTGCTGAAGAGCATCCCACCCAGACCAACTCTATCCCTGTATTTCCCGTGGTCAATCCACCTAACATGCACATCTTTGGACTGTGGGAGGAAACCAGTGCAGACACAGTGAGAATGTGAAAACGCCACACAGTCGCCCGAGGGCAGAATTGAACCCATGCCCCTGGTGCTGTGATGAGCCACCACGCCACTCTGGATTCTTCCTCACTTCATCTATCCTTTATCACATGACCTCATGTCACACATCAACTTTCTCTTTTCTAGTGATTAGCCCCTCATGGGACTTGACATTACTGCCCTTGTAAAAGTTGGAGAATTACAGAGCTCAGGTGGATCCAAACCTTGAATTAAATCTCAATTTGTGGCAGTTTTGTCCTCTTCCCATGGTCACTGGCTTTGAAGACTAATTTGTCTTTCTAACGCCTCCACCCCATTAGCTCCACATTCCTCTTCCCCTTTACCCCAACCCTACCAGAAATGTTCTGTGAGACACTCAATTAGTGTTCCACTAATTTAAATGAAGCTGTTGTCTTTTATGTTCATGTGTTTGCTTAGTATTCTATCAAATGCTCCTGTTCCAGTCTAGGCTATTCCATTAGCAGGTCAACACCACTGTGACAAATAACCTCCTGTCGCATCAAAGTTTGTCTTACTTAATTTAATATCTGTGCTCTTACCCATCCCAGATTCAATATCAAACCTAACCCTATTAACAAGCATTGATATAAACCCGGTACGTTATTAATGCCATTTTCAAATGTATTACGACCTCTGATAAAGTAATGATGTTGAGGTGCTGCTGTTGGAAAGGGTGGACACAGTCAGACATCACACGACACCATGTTATAGTCCAACAGGTTGATTTGAAATCACAAGCTTTCGGAGCGCTGCCCCTTCATCAGGTCGCCTGAAAGCTTGTGATTTCAAATCAACCTGTTGGGTTATAACCTGGTGTCGTGTGACTTCTGGTGTTGATAAAGAAGTAAGATGGCTCTCTGTACAATATTAATTCTATTTCTACAGATGGTGCCAGACCTTCTCTGTTTCGCCAGCATTTTGTTTCAGATTTTCTGAAACTGCTGTATTTTATTCTTATTATATTATTTTAAGACAGCTTTCCAGGATAACTGTCCTGCCATCTGCCCTCCTGACTTCACTTTCTGTTACAATATCGAGAGTGTGGTAGTGGAAAAGCACAGCCAGTCGGCAGCATTCGAGGAGCAGTAAAATCAACGTTTCAGACATAAGCCTTTCATCAGGAATGGGGCTCTGTTGTTCACAGAATCATTGATGAAGGGCTTATGCCCAAAACATTGATCCTCCTGCTCCTCGGTTGCTACCTGACTGGCTGTGCTTTTCCAGCACCACACTCTCAACTCTGATCTCCAGCATCTGAAGTCCTCACTTTCTCCTTTCTGTTACAATATCCCTGTTTCAAGCAACTGCTTCTCTAAATTATATTTAGAAATTACTCACAGCTTTGTTGTGATGCTGATTGAAGTGTGAGCACAGTTTTGTAATCCAAACAAGCCAATTTATCCTTGTCAGTCTCTTTACTGATTTTAGTCAGCTTTCTAAATGTCCTTGAAACTTAAATGTTTTCACAGAAACGTCATTTCTCCAGGATTTTAGTTCAGTTTTATCAACCACAAGGTCACTGAGAATAAACTCCTTTTGTCTTAGTTATATTTCTTACTCTCCATTGCTGGTAGAACTGCCTTAACTTTATCAGTAAGCAGGCACTGAAATAGAAAAAAAATTAACTTTCTCTTGAACCATGCAATTTCAGTGCCTTATATGTCAGCTGGGTGAGGGCTGTTAAACAGGGCAATGCAGGGGGAGCTTTAATTTGTATCTGAGTCAAACTATATCTTCCCTAGAGTATTGCTGGAGCTTTACAGAGTTAGGTGTAGAATGTAGTATGTCCAAGTAAAGCTCCCATTATACTTTTCCCTTCAAACACACAGGACATGTACAGCATACAGAGTAAAGCTCCCTCCATGCCTTATTCACCAAATGTTCCCACTACAGGTATTAACCCTGAGCTGTATTAGTTTGTACAAGTAAAAGACAGGGTTAGATACAGACTAGATCTCTCTCGACACTATCTCCATTGAAAACTTGCAAGGTAGGCGCAGCGCAGAGTTAGATACAGAGAAACCATCCCTCTACATTGCCCCATAACCGTTCCACAAAATCCACCCTCCATGCCAGATATAGCACAGCATGGGGTTAGATACAGAGTGAAGCTGCCTCAAAACTGTCATCAAACACTCCCAGGGCAGGGACTGCACAGGGTTAGATAGAGATTAAAGCTTCCTCTAAACTGTGTCCATGAAACACTCTTAGGACGGGGACAGCATGAGGTTGGTTACAGAGTAAAGCAACCTCTACACTATCCCCATTAAACACTCTCAGGACAGGGACAGCCTGGGGTTGGTTACAGGGTAAAGCTCCCTCTTTACTGTCCATAATAAAAAACCCAAGGGCAGGTATAGGACAGCATTAATTACAGACTAAAAAGCATTCTACGTTGTTCCATCATACACTCCCAGGGCAGGTACAGTAAGGAGATAAATGCAGAATAGAGCATTCTCCATGCTGTTCCTATCAAAAATGCCCAGGACAGGGACAGTATGGGGGTAGATACAGAATAAGCTTCCTCTACAGTGTACCATCAAACACTCCCGGGACCAGGATACCACAAGGTTAGATAGAACATTTCCTCTACACTGTCCCCATTAAACACTCCCAGGATATTGACAGCACAGTGTTAGATACAGAGCAGAGTTCCCTTCATTCTGCACAACAAAACGCCTCAGCTCACAGCATAGTATAGAATTGTACACTATACTACTGTACCAAAGCAGACAACAATCCAGATCTCAACCAGCATAGCTGAAGATTCAAACTGCTCCCCCTGCCCTTCACCACTTCCATTTGGCATGTTTCCCCACATGGACAATCTCCTCCCTTACCTCCTTAGACCACCTCCAAGTTCTGTCCTGTTTCTGTTGCGGTTTGACTGAAGAATCTAACCATCTGGTGGGAATTTCTGCTCAGAGTGTAGGACTGAGGGGAGGAGCCAAGACTGAGACTTCAAGGAGGAGGAGGATAATGGGCTGACGGTTAGAAACAAGAGAGGAGAGCTAGGGATAAAACTGAGATTTGGAACTGGGCCTGAAGGGAGAATGGGAAGTGGGATTAAAGAAAGAAAGGATGAAACTGTTTGGTTTGAAGCTTGAATTGGAACTGAGGAGTGGTTTGGGGATTAGAATTAAGAGAAAGTAGGGTGAGACTAAGAGAGAAACAGGAGCAGACTCCCCCCAATGAGCAACGGCCAGAATTTAATACTGTCAAAGACCTGAATAGTGGTCTTCATAAATAGAGTCATGGAGTATTAGAGATGTGCAGCACGGAAATAGACCCTTCAGTCAAACTCATCCATGCCGAGGGGCGGCATGGTGGCACAGTGGTTAGCACTGTTGCCTCACAGCGCCAGAGACCTGGGTTCAATATATCCTAAACTAATCTATACCCACTTGCCAGTCCTTGGCCCATTTCCCTCTAAATCCTTCCTATTCATATACCCATCCTGATGCCTTTTAAATGCTGTAATTGTACCAGCCTCTACCACTTCTTCTGGCAGCTCATTCCATGCACACACCACCCTCTGTGTGGAAAAAGTCTCTTAGGTCCCTTTTAAAGCTTTCCCCTCTCACCCTGTCACTATTGAAAAGCTGATGTTATATAGCTCTAGTTTAATTTCTCACTATTTCTTGGGATGACACAGTGATGTTGAATGTTGAACATGAACTGCTGTCTATCTCTGTGACCTTGACAAGCCTAAACCTTCCAAGATTGTTGGACCTCCCTGGTTCTGTATCTTGCACTTCCCTGGTTTTAATTCCACTACCATTGGTGGCTGCGTTTTCAGCTGCTTTGGGTCATAAACTCTGGAACTGCCCCCTAACCAGCTCCACTTTGTAGATTGTCCTTCAAACCCTTCTCTTTGACCAAATGTATTGTCATCTGTCCAAACGGCTCTTTATGTGGCTTGATATCAAATGTTGTTTTCTCCTATGAACTAACCCCCCCCACCACCACCTGATCTTGGGCTGTCATGCTCCCCTGAACGTGTTATAACGCAGGATCACAAAACCATTATGGGGTAGAATGAAGTTACTCAGCCCTTACATCTGTCTTAACTCTCTGAGCATTTTAATGAGATAGTGATTCACAGAGTGGAAGCAGGCCAATCAGCCCATCAAGTCCAAACCGATCCACTCTCCTTACCCTATAAGCCCCCGTTTCCCATGGATAATCCACCTAACCTGCACATCTTTAAATTGTGGGAGGAAACCCACACAGACATAGGGAGATTATACAAACTCCACGCAGTCAACTTGAGGCTGGAATTGAACCTGGCTCCCTGGTGTTGAGGGGCAGCAGCGCTAACCACTGAGCCACTGTGGCTTTCGCCCAAAACATCGATTTTCCTGCTCCTCAGATGCTGCCTGACCTGCTGTGCTTTTCCAGCACCACTCTAATCTTGACACTGAGCCACTGTGCCAGCCCTAATCGCCTACATTTTCTCCATAATGTTTTGATTTTAAAACTCATTCAGTGTTTTAAAATACCTCACTTGACTCTATCTGTAGCACACTTCCAGGAAATGCATTCCAGACCCCAATCACTTTCCATGTGAAGGGGTTCTTTGTTTTCACTTCACCTTTGCTTCTTTCGCATAGCTCTGGTAGTCAACCTGTTTAAGCGTGGCAACAGTTTCTCCCTGTCTGCTCCGTCTAGAGTCCCTCATGGTTTTCAAAACTTCTATCAGATATTCTCTGAGCCTTGTCCTCCAAAGAAAACCTCTCTAACCTTTCCTCATAACTGGTGTATCTCATCCCTGGAACCGTTCTTGTAATCTCCTTCTGTACTCTCTCCAATGTGTTCACATCCCTCCTAAAGTGTACAGCCCAGAACTAGACAAAGTGCCCGCTTTCAAAATAAAAGCTTTTTGCCTCTACACAGTCTGTATCCCTCTATTCCCTGTCTGTTCATGTCTCTGTCAGGATGCCTCTTTAACGTTGTCATTGTATCTACCTCCACCACCTCTTCTGGCAGCACATTCCAGGCACTTACTACCCTCTGTGTAAAAAATACTTGCCATTCACATCTCCTTTAGACATACCCCCTTCTACCTTAAATCTATGTCTCTTAGTAATTGACATTTCTATCCTGGGAAAAAGACTCTGACTATCCATTCTATCACCACCTCTTAGAATTTTGTAAACTTCTATCAGGCCAGCCCTCAGCCTCTGAGGTTCAAGTGAAAACAAATTGAATTTGTCCAATTTCACCTCATACCTAATACTTTCCAAACCAGGCAACATCCTGGAAACTGTTTCTGTATTTTTTCCAAAACCTCCATATCCTTCGGTAGTTTGGCTACCAGAACAGTATGGAATATTCTAAATGTGGCCTAAACAAAGTTCTATACAGCTGCAACATGACTTGCCAATGTTTTATACTCTATGCCCTGACTAAGGAAGACAAGCAAGCCATTTGCCTCCTTGGCCACGTTATCCACTTGTGTGGCCACTTTCAGGGAATTGTGGACCTGTGCACACAGGTCCCTCCATGTGTTGAAGCCACTAAAGATTCTGCCATTTCCTGTTTACTTCCCTCTGCATTAGATCTTCCAAAATCCATAGTCTTGCATTTGTCCAGATTAAATTCCATTTGCTATTTTTCCACCCATGTGCCCAAGGAGAAAGTGAGGACTGCAGATGCCGTCCCTCAGTTTCCCACTGACTATTGGAGTTCCACACCAGGACATGGTGTAACTTGGAGCTGTTTGTATATATCTAGTGACGCTGTTTATCCAGGTGGCAGCTGTTGTAGGTTTAGAAGCTGTTGAAAGAGGCTCAGTGATTTGAGTGCATCGTGCAGATGGTGCACACTGCTGCATCTATGCTAGAGGACTCAGTGTTTAAGGTGGTGTGTGGGGTGCCAATCAAATTATTTTTTTTCCCAAATGGTGCCAGGCATCTTGACTTGTGGGAGATGCACTTGTCCAGGCGAGCAAAGAATAGTCCACCACACTCCTGACCTACAGTCCTAGATGGCAGATAGGCTTTGAGGTGCCCAGGAACAATTATCCACTGCAGGATTCCAAGCCTGTGGTCTGTGTGTCAAATCACAGTGGCTAGCCCAATTCAATATGACTGGCCAACGGCTAACTACAAGAGGTGATTGAGCAATAAAAATGCTATTTCCTATCAAGAGGCAGATGAGTGAATTCTCTTCAAGTGATGGTTAATGACTTGCTACATATCAGCCTCGGTCTCTTAGGAGTTGTTAATGGTACTGAACACAGGTTAATCATTGGTGAACATCTCCATTTCTGACCTTATTACTCGGGAAGATCATTGATGAAGCAGTTTAAGATGGTTATGTCAGACACCAGTTTGAGAAGCAGTGTAGCAATGTTTTCGGACTGAGATGATTAGCCTTCAATAACAATAATCACCTTTCACTGTGGTATGTGTGACCCACGAACCAGACTGTTTATCTTGACTCTCATTGACCAGTTTCACTTGGTTCCCTGGATTAGAATTAGAATCCCTACAGTGTGGAAACAGGCCCTTCGGCCCAACGAGTCCACACCAACTCTCCGAAGAGTAACCAGCCAGACCCATTCCCCTAGCCTATATTCACCCCTGACTAGTAACCTACTCGATGGGCAATTTAGCACGGTTAATTCACCTAGCTTGCATGTCTTTGGATTGTGAGTGGAAACCGAAGCACCCAGACACGGGGATAATGTGCAAACTCCACCCAGACAGTCGCCCGAGGTAGGAATGAACCCGGGTCTCTGGCGCTGTGAGGTAGCAGTGTTAACCACTGAGCTACCATGACGTCTTGAAGCCACACTTGATCAAAAGCCAGCTTAATGTCAAGGATAGTCACTCCCATCTCACCTCCTCATTCAGCACATTTTGCCCATATCACAAATGGAGCCCTAATAAGCAGGTTATTTCTGTGCAAACACCACTTTATAGTATTATCAATTACACCTTTTAACACTTCACTGATGATTGACTGGGCTTATGGAGCAGTTGGTGTGATTTGCCGAATTGTATTTGCCCTACCTTTTGTGGACAAAACATATCTAGGTAATATTCTTTTACGATATCAGGTACATAATAGTGTTTTCTTGGCTAGCAGTGCGGTTAGCTCTGGAGCACAAGATTTCAAAATTGCAGCTGCAATGTCATAATAGCACATAAATATTCTTATGTCCAGAGTCTTCAGCTGCTTCTTTACAAAAAAGGAAGTGATTTAAATTGGCTAATAACTGGCTTCTCTGATTCTGAGGATCTTAGAAGCAGATAGAGATAGATCTCCTACTTGGCATTCTTTGTGAAGAGAGTTGCAATTCTTTTTCAATTCATTCTGGGATGTGGACTTTGCTGGCTGGATACAATGTTGTACAATCATCAGCAAACATCCCCGCTTCTGAAACTAATAATGGAGGGAAGGTCATTGATGAAACAGCTGAAGATGGCTATGCCTCGGCATCTATTTTGAGGAACTCTTGGAGCTGAGGTGACTGACCTCCAACAAACACAACCATCTTTCTTTATGCTCAGTATGATTCCAAGCAGTGACGAGCTTTCCACCTGATTCCCATTTACTCCAATTTTGCTCAGGTTTCTTGATGCCACATTCAGTCAAATGTGGCCTTGATGTTGAGAACAATCCTGCTCTCCTGACCTCTGGAGTTCAGCTCTTTCATCCATATTTGAACCAAGGCTGCAGCTTTTTTTAAAAAATGAATTCACTTGTGGGTCATGGGCTTCTCTGGCTAGGCCTGTAGCTCATCCCTCATTGCCCCCTGAGAAGGTGGATGTGAGTTGCCTTCTTGAACCGCTGCAATTCCTGTGCTGCAGATAGACCCACAATGCCCTGAAGGAGGGAATTCCAGGACTTTGACCCAGCAACAGTGAAGGAACAGTGATATATTTCCAAGTCAGAGTGGCTTGGAGGGGAGGTTGTAGGGGGTGGTGTTCCCATGTACCTGCTGCCCTTACCCTTCCAGATAGAAATGGCCATAGGAGTGCTAAGGAGCTTTGATGAATTTCTGTGAAGCATCTTATATATAATACCCTGCTGCTATTAAGTGTCAGTGATGGAGGGAGTGGATGCAGTGCTCGTCAAGCTTCTTGAGTATTATTGGAGCTACACTCATCCAAGCAAGTGGGGAGTATTCCATCACACTCCTGACTTGGGCCTTACAGATGGTGGACAGACTTTGAGTCAGGTGAATTACTCATCACAGTATTCTTAGCCTCTGACCTGCTCTCATAGCCATTGTATTTACATAGAGTCCAGTTTGAGCTTCTGTTCACCAATAACCCCCAGAATGTGGATAGTGGGGAATTCAGTGATGGTAACACCATTGAATGTCAAAGGCAGTGGTTAGATTGTCACTTCACAGAGGTGGTCATTGCTTGCAATTTGTGTAGTGTAAATGTTACTTGTCACTTATCAGTCCAAGCATGGATACTATCCAGATCTTTTTGCATCTGAACATGGACTGCTTCAATTACTAAGGAGTGTCATATGATGCTGAACATTGTGGAACCATTGCCAAACATCTCTTTTTGAGAGAGGGAAGGTCATTGATGGAGCGGCTGAAGATGATTGGGCCTGGGACACTCCACTGAGGAACTCCTGAAGATGTGTTGGAGCTGAGATGACTGACTTCCAGTGATTACAACCTTCTTCCTCTGCCAGGTATGACTCCAACCAGCAGAGAATTTGCCTCAATTCCCACTGATTCCAAATTTGCTAGGGCTTCTTGATGTCACACTCGATCAAAAGCCTTTGATATCACTCTCACCTCACCTCTCGAATTCAACTCTCTCACGCATGTTTGAATCAAGGTGTAATGAGGTCAGGAGGTGGCAATGGGCATGTTAGTAGGTGCTGCTTGATAGTACTGCTGGTGACAGCTTCCATCACTTTACCGATAGTCATGAATAGACAGACAGAGCAATAATTCACCAGGTTAAATTTGTTTTGCATTTTGTATACAGGACATAACTGGGTAATTTTTCACATTGCTAGGTACATGCCAGCATTGGAGCTGGTTAGGACACAGCAAGTTCTTAAGCACAAGTCTTCAGTATTATTGCAGGAATGTTGTTTGGGCCAGTAGTCTTTTCAGTATCTAGTGTCTTCAAATGTTTCTTGATATCACTTGGAGTGACGTGAATTAAATGAAGATGGTTAAATCACACAACATCAGGTTATAGTCCAACAGGTTTAATTGGAAGCACACTAGCTTTCGGAGCGACACTCCTTCATCAGGTGATTGTCCTGATGAAGGAGCGTCACTCCAAAAAGCTAGTGTGCTTCCAATTAAACCTGTTGGACTATAACCTGGTGTTGTGTGATTTTTAAATTTGTACACCCCAGTCCAACACCAGCATCTCCACATCATGACTGAAGATGGAATCTGTGTTGCCGGGGGCCTCTGGAGGATGCTGAGATGAATTGTCCACTCAGCACTTTTGGCGGTCGATTGATGCAAATGCTCAGTCTTTTGTTTTGCACTGATGTGTTTGGCTCCCCATTATTGAAGACAGGGAGGCTGGTTCAGTGTAGTTGATTGGATGGCTAGTCTGCGAAGCAGTGTGATACCAACTGCATGGGTTCAATTCCCATCACTGGCTAAGGTTACCATGAATGACTGTCCTTCTCAAACTCTCTCTTCACCTTAGGTACAGTGGACCTCAAGTTAAATCACCACCAGTTGTCTCTCTCTAATTTGAGAGCAGCCCGATGGTCTGGTAAGACAATGATGACTTGATTGAGGACAGGATTATATGTTGAGCCTTCTGCTCCAGTCAGCTGGGTACTCACCTCCATCCATGACTGGAAGTTACAGATTAGATAGTGGAATTTCTATCACTTGTTGCTTACGCTGTGTGGGTGGGTAAGCAGTCATGTTTTGCACTTCACCAGGATGACACCTCATTTTTCAGTATGCCTGGTGCTGTTCCTGGTACGCCCCCCCTGCACACTCCATTGAATCAGGGTTGAGCCTGTGGCTTAAAGTTAATGATAAGTGAAGGATATGCCATGCCACAAGGTTGCAGATTACAGCTGAACACAGTTACTGCAGATCCAGTCTAGCAGCTATGTCCTTGGCCAGCTTAGTCAGTGAAATCACAAAATCCTTCTTGGTGATACACGCTAAATTCCCCCAGAAAGCAGCAGATTTCATTTTGCAAGGAGTATTAGTAAATCAGATGGATTTTTCCAATAATAAACAATGGTTACATTGTCAGCTATCTAATTCCAGATTTTACTGGATTCAAATTCTACAACCTACAATGTTTGGACTCAAATATGGATCTCACAGCATTCATTTGGTCTCTGAATTACTAGCCCACTTACTATGCAACCAAGTTTGCTCTTTGTATCGAACATTTGTGAGCTCCACCCAGAATAAATTCTGTACTCTTGCCACTGTCAGTTCTTCTCAGTGATGTCTAACATGGTCCTGATTCAGCGAGTTTTGAAAAGATTTGTAGCTCAGGTTGAGGTTCTGGATGTAGCTTTGCTCGCTGAGCTGGAAGGTTCATTTTCAGATATTTCATCATCATACTAAGTAACATCATCAGTGAGCTTCTGTATTAAACACTGGTGGCATGGCCCGCTTTCTATTTGTGTTTAGGTTTCCTTGGGTGGGTGACGCTACTTCCTGTGGTGATGTCATTTCCTGCTCAGGGGGTAGTAAATGGGATCCAAGTCGATGTGTTTGCTGGAATGCCATGCTTCTAGGAATTCTCATGCATGTCTCTATTTGCCTTGTCCTAGGATGGATGTGTTGTTCCAGTCAAAGTGGTATCCTTCCTCATCTAAGGATACTAGTGAGAGTGGGTCATGTCTTCTTGTGGCTAGTTGATGTTCATGTATCCTGGTGGCTAGTTTTCTGCCTGTTTATCCAATGTAGTGTTTGTTACAGTTCTTGCAAGGTATTTTGTAAATGACATTAGTTTTGTTTGTTGTCTATATAGGGTCTTTCAAGTTCACTAGCTGCTGTTTTACTGTGTTGGTGGGTTTGTGGGCTACCATGATGCCAAGAGGTCTGAGTAGTCTGGCAGTCATTTCCGAGATGTCTTTGATATAGGGGAGAGTGGCTCGGGTTTCTGGACGTGTTTTGTCTGTTTGTTGGGGTTTCTTGCTCAGAAATCGGCGGACTGTGTTCATTTGGTACCCATTCTTTTTGCACACTATATAGGTGATTTTTCTCTGCTCTATGTAGTTCCTCTGTGCTGCAGTGTGTGGTGGTTCATTGAAGTAATGTTCTCATGCAGCTTCATTTGTGGGTGTTGGGATTATTGCTTCTGTAGTTCAGTATTTGGTCCGTAAGTGTTGTTTTTCTTTAGAAAACATGACCCACTCTCACTAGTACCCTTACATACAGATGAGGAAAGATACCACTTTGACTGGGACAACACATCCATCCTAGGACAAGCCAAACAGAGACATGCAGGAGAATGGCATGGCATTCCAACTGGAACTCTATCAACAAACACATTGACTTGGATCCTATTTACCACCCTCTGAGAAAAAGAACAGGAAATGACATCACCACAGAAAATGATATCACCCACCCAAGAAAACCTAAACATATAAATAGGAAGCGGGCCATAACACCAGTGCTTAATTGGAAGCTCACTGATGATGTTACCTAGTGTGGTGATGAAACATCGAAAACAAACCTTCCAGCTCAGCAGCAAACGTACATTCATGGTACTGATTCATCAGATGAGGGAAAGCAGGTCAGCAGGACATTTTGTTGCCCATGTTTGACCAAATGCCATGATACTTCATGGAGTCCAGAGTTAATTTTACCATGTGCAGAACACCTGGGGAGTCTGCTCTGCTGGTGGACAGTACAAATGAAAGGATGATGATACAAGTGTCTGGGACAACATCTGTAACAGACGAAATCAGTGAAGCTGACTATATCAGATTGTTGTTTGACTATTTTGTGGCACAATTCTCCAAATTTTGGCAGGCGTCTCCAGCTGTTTGTGGGGAAGGAGGACTTCACATATCTGACAGAAGTGATTTTCCCATTATCCTTTCTGGTACCTAGCTTGATGACTAGTAGCCCTTCTTAGGTCTCTGTTATAGTGCAACCCAATGAGGCACTAAAACGTGTAAAGCAAAATAACTTTTCAAGATAAGGCAGTGTGCAACAGCATTTAATGTGCAAAAGAGACAATGAATTAGCCAGCTATGAATTTATTGGTATTCCCATCTTCACAGCAGGAACAAGCAGTCGAAGGCATCGTGGCTTGGTGTACTGCCAATCCACTCAACCATGCCACCCTCAAACACAGCTCCCACCAATAGCAAAATTACAGGTGAGTCTACCATATAGGGGTCCCAAGTGCAATAATTAGTTACATATCATTCAATCATAAACTAAAACCAATGAAGTATAAAGTGACCTAATGCACTAAAATCATCAGTTCAAATTGCTCCTATTCGTAATGTTGCCGGTGTGAAGAGAGCTGGAACCAGCAAAAAGGGTACTCCAGTTGCAAAAAGTTTTAAAGCTTCTCTCCACATACATCCCAACTTTGCAAGTGACATTAAAAGTATTTCACAGTATGAGTGGAGTGTTCATGAAATGCTTCAGACACCCATAAATAAATACTTTACTCAACTCTCTGTGATAACTCTATTACCACTAATCCACCTTTGTGGCACCAATATTCTCAGGACCACATCCTCCACCTACATAATCTTACATCAGGCTTATGGATTTGAGCGTACAATCCAACTTATCACCTGAACAGGTGTCAAGATATGTTTCTTGTCTAGTGTTACAAAACTGGTCTTATTTCTGTCAGGTCTTTCACACATCTTTACCAGAGATCAAAGGTAAGAGCCTCTACTCTGAGCTCAATCTACTCCCACCCTCTCTCTTATCAGTATTTCTTCTTTTTGGATTTATGCTTTTTGTACTGACGGCTCCGCTGCTTGCTGGCTGTCTGGAGCTTTTCCATGTTTTTGTTGTCACTGTCGCTGTCTGATTCCCTCGCCTGTCCTCCTCCACCACTGCTGGAGCAGTTCCCAAGGACTGGGTCCCTCTGTAGACGATTTTCCCACGCAGGCTGATGTGACCTGGACATATACTCTGGCATCGGATCGAAATGGGGCATCTGAGCTGGGAGGCCCACGTGTGCCATTGCCTGATAGTATTGCTGCTGCTGAGCCATCTGAGAATTGATGTGATACTGCTGCAGGGCATACGTGTTCATCTGAAAAGAGGAGCAGACCAGAATGGTGACCCACTGCAAGATTTCAGCCCCCGTCCCATCTCCGTTCTGCCCACCCCAGACAACACCATGTTCCCCTCCCCCTCTGTGCGCACTGAAGATATCCACAGTCCAGTTTTGCAAGCACTGGTTCCCCTCAGACACGCTGAGCCAAGCATGGTCATCTTCTTCCACAAGATTGTTTGGAATTTAACCACCAGCTTGTCCAGCGACAGTGTAAGCCCAAGCCCCCTAGCCCAATGACATTGCCAACATTGGCATAAGGTGCAGCAGCAGTGGGATCGTGGGATCGAAGCTGGGGAGACAAGAAGATGAGACCCAGGGAGTGTTACTCAACAGGTTCAAAGCTCAGGCTAACTCTCATGTATTGAACTCGGTTTTGACCTGGAGAGGTGACCAGTGAAGTACAGAGCCAGGTTATTAACAGAACGGAATGACCAGGACCATGAACAATGAAAAAATAAAAGACTTGCATTTATATAGTGCCTTCTACAACCTCAGGATGTCCCAAAGAGTTTTACAGCTAATGGAGTGCTGTCTTGTTGTAATGTTGGAAGTGCAACATATAACCACAGCATAGATAGATCAGAATAATACTGGCACTAATAGCATTAAATTATGAGGTAATGTTGTACAAACTAAACTAATATTCTCTCTCTCCGCACCACCAGGTAAAGATTTAGGGGTGATTCAGATGACCAATAGGCTTGATGGAGAGAAACTATTTCCCATAATGAACAGATGATCAAGAGCATGTGGATGCAACCTTAAAATGAGAGCCAGTACATTTAGGGGCTTTGTCAGGAAGCACTGCTTCCCTCAAAGGAAGTGGAAACCCACAACCCCTGCCCCCAAAAAAACTGTTGATGCTGGGGCTCAACTGAAAATTCTGAAGTGAGTTATACTTTGTTATGAAAGGTTGGCAAAGGACATGGAACCAAGGTGAGAAGGTGGAGTAAAGATATAGATCAGCCATCGTCTAATTTAGTGACAAAAATCCACAATGGATGAATGGCCTCCTATTGTTCCTATATTCGCCTCTAAACCAGAACAGTGAGAAGAACCTTTCTGTCTTCTTCAAAAGTTCCACTGGCCTTGATAATGTTTGATCTGAAAGACCCACTGTCCAGTGTGCAACACCCATTCAGCAGTGCATTGTCAGCCTAGAGTTTGTGCTCAAACCTTCTCGCAGAGTGCTTCAGAGAACATCTCTGGGACACCCGCACCAACCGACCCCACCGCCCCTTGGCCAGACATTTCAACTCTCCCTCCCGCTCTGCCGAGGACATGCAGGTCCTGGGCTTCCTCCATCGCCACTCCCTCACCACCTGACATCTGGAGGAAGAACGCCTCATTTTCCCTCCCATTTATCTCTACACCCCGGAGGCTCCCAGCTAATTCCTGATGAAGGGCTTTTGCCCAAAACATCGATTTTCCTGCTCCTCAGATGCTGCATGACCTGCTGTGCTTTTCCAACACCACACTAATCTTGACTCAAACCTCAGTCAGTCAATGAGTGAGCTTATATAGTTATTCAATAGGTTTATGGAGAACAGATAAATAGATTGCCAATGGGATGCTCATTACACGGTCCAGCTAAGCTACAACTCCATCATCTTCCAGTACCAATTTCCATTTCAGCTTCATCCACCTGATCCCTTCTGTGACTGAAATCATCTTTTTCTAATGCCTTCAATCCCGGACAAGTCCCAACTTGTCTAACAATAATCTGCACATGCCCATTATACCTACTCTTGCCAATCATCCCAAACTGCTAATCCCAAGGGATTCCAAACTGGCCTACTATCACCAGTGGATTGTCAGCCATCTTATTCCCACATTATACTTCAATACAATACTGTACGTAAATTTCTGTATAAATCTGTTAAAATTTTAATGAATTAAAATTCGCAAAAGCAGCCATTTGGAATATTGAGCTTTCTAACAACAAAATTCTGTGGAACAGCTACTTCCATGGCCTGATTATAAGTTCATATTTATTTTACAATTAATTTTCAAAACTACACACTTCAGCAACAGAACCATTCTGTGCTGACATGCTCCTGCCCTCTGCCCACCAGGGGAAACAGTTTCTCTTCCTTTAAGTCACCCCCTAAGTCTTTACTCTGGGTGAGAGAATACAAGTTTAGTTTGTGTAACATTATCTCATAAGTTAACCCTTTCAGACCTAATATTCTTCTGGTGCAGCTGTGCTGTAGTAGCATACCTATATTTCTAACATTACTTTGGTTAATTTTTCCATCATTATAAAACTGCATAACCTTCAGTAACTGTAACCCTTTGATATATGGTTTACCCTCTGATAAAATAATGAACCCTTTGATACATCCCCAGATTAAATAGTGTGCTCTTTGATAAGACAAATACACTTTCTCACAAAATAGTGTACCATCTGATAAAGTACTCGCTGTTACACAAATTATTGTCTAACAAGAACAGTGCCCTTTCTGACATATCGTCTGGCAAATTATTGTCCTCTGTGATAATGACTTACTCTCTGAAAAAACAATGTACCCCTGTGTTGTAATAGTGTAACGTCTGATAAACAGTGTACCCTCTGACTTACCAATAGCAGCTTCACGGAGGATTTTCTAGTATATGTAAAAATGGTACATGTGCGTGCATTTTGTCCATCATAATCCAGATGTCACACTTTGTTACAGATGCAAAACAAGCTTTAAAAAAGAGAAAGAAAGCCAGTCACCTATTGGTTCTGACCCAGGGCCTGAATCTGAGTATTTTCCAATCCTCACTGTTCCCTTGTGTAACAATTAAACTCAAAATCGATCTGCCAGCCTGTACTTACGCAATAATTAAACTCTACCGCCTTCACTAATTGACCTTAGCAGTATTTGGGGTGGCATGGTGGCTCAGTGGTTACCACTGCTGCCTCACAGCACCAGGGTCCCAGGTTCGATTCCAGTGACTGTATAAAGTTTGCAAATTCTCCCCGTGTCTGCGTGGGTTTCCTCCGGGTTTCCTCCCATAGTCCAAAGATGTGTAGGTCAAGTGAATTGGCCATGCTAATTTGCCCATAGTGTCAGGGGCATTAGTCAGAGGAAAATGGGTCTGGGTGGGTTACCTTTCAGAGGGTCAGTGTGGACTGGTTGGGCTGATGGGCCTGATTCCACACTGTAGGGAATCTAATCTATTATAACATATTGTAAATCACAGTCTCACAGGAAGTGAGGACTGCAAATGCTGGAGAGTCAGAGTTAAAAAGTGTAGCACTGGAAAAGCACAGCAGGTCAGGCAGCAGGAGAGTCGGCATTTCGGGCATAAACCCTTCACAACTATCAGTCAGCAAAAATGCCTCACAGTTAATATTTATAATTTGTTTTAATATTAGATTGTTTTCTTTTCATCAAGCTCACACCACCTCTGCTCCTGGATCTTGGTTAATATTGTTAGTGGATCACTAGTGGGGTTTTCTTTTAGATTAAAAGAGTAAATGTAAGGTTTATAAATACTGTCCTCTTCCATTGCAATTCCCCAGCTCAGCACATCTGCTAATGGAACCCAGATCCATGCCTGTCATCTTCAGACAAATCTGTTCTGGTGAACTCTACTCTCTTGGAAGGCTTGCCATTCAAGATCTATGAATTTCAAATAGCACCCATATCTCAATTTCCTCTAAATTCCGTTCATCCTCTGCTGGCTAACCTTGGTCTAAAACCTTCCATTTTAAAATCCCTAATCTTGTGTTAAAATCTCTTCACAACAGAGCTTCTCTACTCTTGAAAGTCTCTACCATCTCTTGAATGATCCCTCCACTCCTCTGCCTCTTTCTGCACATGTGTTCTTTGAGCCCACAGGTGAGGCTGCTTAGACCTCAGACTCTGAAATGTCTCCTTAAAGTCTTTTGCCTCTCCCCCCACCTTTTAAAGATGTCTGTTCCAACCCACTTCTTCGACCAAGCTTTGATCACCTACTCTCACAACCACGTCTTTGCCTCAGCATCCACTTTAACGGATTATGTCTCTGCAAAGCACCATGGGACGTTCCTGCACATTAAAGTCACTATATAAATGCAAGCTGCTGTTGTAAGGAATACAATCTATGTCCTTGAAAAAGCTGCAGATTACCTATTGTACAAGACTATAGGCCTGACAGACTTCGAAGGTCCACTCCATTGGGCTTCATAACTTCATACTTACCATAGTTTGCCAGTAGTAAGGGTCAGGGTTGAAGTGGTTGTTCATGGAGTATGGCGGAGTTGGATACAGTGAAGAACCTGGTCTGTCTTGGAATGGAGAGTTCCTAAAACAGAACACAGTAAATGTGTTATTAGAAGACTGAAGGAGACAAGGAGGGACATGTACATGACCCTTGCACTATAACGGCAGCAAGGTTTTAAAATATTCGCCTTGACTCTCAAATCCCTCCATGGCCTCACCCTATTGGTTTCTCTGCAAACTTATCCAGTTTTAGAATTCTCCAAGATCTCTGTGCCCCTCCAGTTCCGGTGTTCAGTGCATTCCTGACTTTCATCGCTCCACCTCTGGCAGTTTCAGCTGTCGGGCCCCAAAGTCTGGAGCGCTCTCTTAAAACTATCCTATCACTTTCATATTCATTTAAAACCATCCTTAAAGCCTACCTGTTATCCCAACATCGGTCAGTCCAAAAATCGGTTTCAGGTGCTATATAAATGCAGGTTGTAAGCGCATACAGAACGACAGAGGACTATACCATTTGGACCAAGAGGGATAATTAAACTTCACAGAGGTTCCTCACCTGAATACATTTCTATCCCGTTTTCTCTTGGTAATCATCCAGTTACAGTTTGACCGCATTCAAGCGTTTTGTCTGAATGATTTCCTGAGGTGACAAGTTTCACATTCTAAGCAGTGAGAAATTAAATTGCTCCTTATTTCTTTATCTCGGGAGTCTGAAAACTACAGCGTCAAAGACTCTTAACATGAAAAACTCCTTTAAGAAATGAAATTAAGAAAAATAATTGTAAGTAGTTTTTTTTATTATGGAGGTAAAAGTCTAAATGCTGTGCAGCAACTTTATGGTTTCAAATCATTGTATATAAAAAAAATTATGTTCTAAGCAAACTTGTTTGAAAGGTATGGCGATACCATGATTATAGACTATACCTTAGGTTTGGTGACAAATTTTTATGCTATGACCACGGTTTTGTCTTTAATTCTGCAGTGAGTAACTATCTTCCTGTCTCCCTAAACCCTGTCAAGGCACAAGTCAGGAGTGATGGGATATTCTCCATATTCCTGGATGTGTGCAGCTCCAAAGACACTCGGCATCATCAAACACAGCCGATCTGACTGAGATCCCATCTAGCACCTTCAACACTTATGCTCTTCACCTCTAATACACATGGCAGTAGTCTGCACCCCAATGAAATGCACTGCAATAAGATGGCAGGGATTGGGTTGGGGGTGGGGGTACTGTGTTGTTGCAACATCAAATTGACAGAATGTGTAAATTGCTCAGAGATGCTCACCTGGCCCTATTGAGAGCCAACTCCTTTGTTTGATTTTCATGTCCCCATTTCCAGCAACATTGGGAACCTTCCAAATTTCCAAACAGAGCCTTATGACACCATCACAGCCGAGATAGGAAACTAAGTGACATGGGCTTATTGAATTGCGCCAGCCAACAGATTGATGTTCCAACACACTCTGCTACAAACTACCAGGGTAGATCTCTTCCTTTGATTAATACGTATTAATATCCCACCCCCCCCCCCCACCCCCGGAGTTGGTTAACTCAGTTGGCAGTATGACTGGTTTGTAATGCCGTGATGCCAACAGCATGTGTTCAATTCCATACCTGCTGTGGTTACCATAAAGACTCCACCTTCTCAACCTCGCTCCCTCACCTTAGGCATGGTGACCCTCAGGTTAAACAACCACCAGTCATCTCTCTCTCTCTCTCTAACAAGAGAGCAGCCCTTTGGCCCTCTGGGACTATGCTGACTATATTTAATACCTTGTTTTCTTTCACTCCTTCTCTCCTGGTTCTTGCATTCCTTAGATATAGCAGCCTGAAAAGGATCCAGTATGAGGTCTCAAAAACCTCTAGAACCTCCAGAAAGGTCTCACATTTTGCTTTGTAGCAATGGAAAAGGTTTATTCTGTACCTGAAGCTCTCTTGTGGTGCTCGGCATGGAGTGTTTTCTACTCCCAAGTGTGCTGTGCTTGGTTCCACTGTGTGGGAGCTCCCTGAAACACAGACAAACACATCTGGCCAAATACTATTACAAAACACATTGTCACAGTTAAACTCATTAGTTACAATGCACTGTCAAAAAAATCTCAAGCTGCAAACCTTGTTTTACACAATACAATGTCAGTATTAGAAAGATAGGACTCTTCAAGGAACAACCAGAACAGCTTCACAGCTGACTGAAAGTAGCATTGGACTTTATATTCAAATTATTACCTGGTTGGTAAAAGAAAACTGGGTAGGCCCCTTCCAATTCCATTTTAATTTAGTCCCCTCCCTCTCTTCTTACCCTCTGCAATGTTTGTTCTTGTTGCCCTGTTCCTGGTGTGTGATGTGTCTTGTTAATTGCTGGTTTAGCAGATTATTTGGTGGTGGGTCATCAGGCGCTCTGGTGATGTAGTGGTAATGGCCCTAAATCTGAAGTGGGAGACGTGGATTCAGGCTGTACCTGCTCCAGAGGCCATACCCGCTCTCTGAAAAAGCTGATTAGAAAATATCAAGAACGGGGTCCTTGTTATTGTGCACTGCCCCTGGCAAGCACTGCTTGCAATTTGTCAATTGTTAAATAGGTGAGTTGGTGGTTTATCCACAAATAAATTGGGTCCTTGGAGGGATCTCATGGTGCAATGGTTTATTCTTACCAATGGTTGGAGGCCTGGCCTCCTGCTTCAGAGGACCTGTGATTGAGTTAAAAAACAAACTAGGTTCTTGAGTGAGTGATTTGACAGTAGATCTTTTTGTTTTAGAAAAGATTGTTCTTATGTGGACATGTGTGCATCATCTCTCTCTCTCTCTCCCATACTATTTTGATTTATTCCCTCGCTCTTTTCCTATCTTTCTTTGATTTTTGTTTAAGAAGGGTAGCAGGAATAATCCAGGTTATTATAGACCAGTGAGACTGATGTCAGTCGTAGGGAAGATACTGGAGGAGCTACTGAGGGATAGGATCAATTCCCATTTGGAAGAAAATGGGCTTATCAGTGATGAACAGCATGGTTTTGTGCAGGGAAGGTCATGTCTTATCAACTTAGTAGAATTCTTTGAGGAGGTGACAAAGTTGATTGATGAGGGAAGGACTGCAGATGTCATATACATGAACTTTAGTAAGGCATTTGAAAAGGTTCCCCATGGTAAGCTGATGGGAGAAAGTGAAGTCACTTGGAGTCCAGGATAGATGGCTGGATGGATAGAAAACTTGCTGGGCAGCAGGAGACAGAGAGTAGTAGTGGAAGGGAGTTTCTCAAAATGGAGACCTGTGACCAGCAATGTTCCACAGGGAGCTGTGCTGGGACCACTGTTGTTTGTAATGTATGTAAATGATTTGGAGGAAGGTGTAGATGGTCTGAGTAGCAAGTTTGCTGATGACACTAAGATTGCTTGTGTAGCAGATAGTGAAGGGGACTGTCAGAGAATACAGCAGAATATAGAAAGATCGGAGAGCTGGGCAGAGAAATGGCAGATGGAGTTCAATCCAGGCAAATACGAGGTAATGTATTTTGGAAGATCCATTTCAAAAGTGGAATATACGGTAAATGGAAAAGTCCTGGGAAAAATTGATGTAGAGAGAGATCTGGATGTTCAGGACCATTGTTCCCTGTAGGTGGCAATGCAGGTTGACAGAGTGGTCAAGAAGACATACAGCATGCTTTCCTTCATCAGACGGTGTACTGAGTACAAGAGTCAGCAGGTCATGTTACAGTTGTATAAGACTTTGGTTCAGCCACATTTGGAATACTGCATACGTTCTGGTCGCCACACTATCAAACAAATGTGGAGGCTTTGGAGAGGGTGCTGAGGAGGTTCACCAGGATGTTGCCTGGTGCGGAGGGTGCTAGCTATGAAGAGAGGTTGAGTAGATTAGGATTGTTTGCATTGGAAAGACGAAGGTTGAGGGGGACCTGATTGAGGTCTACAAAATCATGAGAGGTATCGACAGGGCGGGTAGCAAGGAGCTTTTTCCCAGAATGGGGCACTCAATTACTAGGGGTCACGAGTTCAAGGTGAGAGGGGAAAAGTTTAAGGGAGATATGCATGGAAAGTTCTTTACGTAGAGGGTGGTGGGGTACCTGGAACGCGGCGGAGACAGTAGAGGCAGGTACAAGAGCGTCAATTAGACAGATACCAGAATGGGCAGGGAGCAGAAGGATACTGATCCTTAGAAAATAGGCAGCAAGTTTAGATAGACAATCTGGATTGGCAGAGGCTTGGTGGGCCAAAAGATCTGTTCCTGTGCTCTAAATTTCTTTGTTACACTTAGATCAGGATCTGATACCCTGATTGATTTTCCTCCTCTCAGAATAGATCAGACTGAGATCAATGAAAGCGTGGAGTAGCACTCTTGCCCTAACTCACCTTTCCAGCTTGGTGATAAGGGAGGGACTTCCATGCTGTGAGGGGTGGTTTTCGGCTGTGATATTAAACAGGCTTTGTCTCAGGTCGGCATGAGAGATCCCATAGCAGTCATTTTGAAGGAGAGCACTGAAGCTCTCACTGGCATCCTGGGCCAATGCATTTCTCTCAGCAAAAATCATGAAAACAAATGATTTGGGACATTGATGTTTGTAACAGCTTGCTATCCACACGCTGGCTGCCACGTTTCCCACATTGTTAGTGTGGCCACACTTCCAAAGTAGTTTATTGGTTCAAGTGCTTTAGGACACCTTGAACTGGTGAAAGGTGCTATTTAAATGCAGGGCTGCCTTTACTGTCCACCACTACCAGAGCTATTCTGCTGTATAGTGACAGTGTTACAGCCAAACTGCCACTCAACAGGGAAAAACAGATGCTTTTTATTGTCAATTCTCCTTCCCAGTTCCCGGAATGCGTCACTCATTCCCAGTTCCCGGACTGCTCCAATCCTTCCCAGCTCCCGGACTCCCTCAATCTTTCCCAGCTCCAGACTCCCTCAATCATTCCCAGCTCCAGACTGCCTCAGTCTTTCCCTACTCCCGGACTCCCTCAGTCATTCCCAGCTCCCAGACTGCCTCACACATTCCCAGCTCCGGGACCGCTTCAGTCATTCCCAGTTCCCAGACTGCTTCAATCATTCCCAGCTCCCGGACTGCCTCAATCCTTCCCAGCTCCCGGACTGCCTCAATCCTTCCCAGCTTCCGGACAGCCTCAAGTATTTCGAGCTCCCGGACTGCTTCACTCATTCCCAGCTCCCAGACTGCCTCAATCATTCCCAGCTCCCAGACTGCTTCACTATTCCCAGCTCCCTGACTGCTTCAGTTATTCCCAGCTCCCAGACTGCTTCACTCATTCCCAGCTCCCTGACTGCTTCAGTTATTCCCAGCTCCCGGACTACTTCAGTCATTCCCAGTTCCCAGACTGCTTCAATCATTCCCAGCTCCCGGACTGCCTCACTATTCCCAGCTGCCTGACTGCTTCACTCATTCCCAGCTCCCGGACTGCTTCAGTCATTCCCAGTTCCCGGACTGCTTCAATCATTCCCAGCTCCCGGACTGCCTCAATCCTTCCCAGCTCCCGGACTGCCTCACTATTCCCAGCTCCCTGACTGCTTCAGTTATTCCCAGCTCCCGGAATGCTTCAGTCATTCCCAGTTCCCGGACTGCTTCAATCATTCCCAGCTCCCGGACTGCCTCAATCCTTCCCAGCTTCCGGACCGCCTCAAGTATTCCCAGCTCCCGGACTGCTTCACTCATTCCCAGTTCCCGGACTGCCTCAATCCTTCCCAGCTCCCGGACTGCCTCACTCATTCCCAGCTCCCGGACTGCCTCACTGATCCCAGCTCCCGGACTGCCTCACTCATTCCCAGCTCCCGGACCGCCTCACTCATTCCCAGCTCCCGGACTGCTTCAATCATTCCCAGCTCTCGGACTGCCTCAATCATTCCCAGCTCCCGGACTGCTTAAATCATTCCCAGATCTCGGACTGCCTCAATCATTTCCAGCTTTCGAACTGCCTCACTCATTCCCAGCTCCTGGACTGCTTCAGTCATTCCCAGCTCCCAGACTGCTTCAGTCATTCCCAGCTCCCAGACTGCTTCAGTCATACCCAGTTCCCGGACTGCTTCAAGCTACACAGCATTTACTGAGTGCAAAGGGCTCTGGCCACTTGGATGTCTGACGGATGGACCACTCTGGGGGGAAGCCAGGAGACTCTAACACTGTTCTACTTTCAATATAACAGAAACCAGGGCCTTGAAATCTCCTGGCTGTAACCTGTTAAAACGCAAAAGCATGTGACATACCAGAGCGAAACTGCAGATTCAGCGGTCTGCCATATAATCTGATTCCATTTAGCAAGGTGATGGCATATGGAACGGACTCGGTGTGCTTGAAGCAGACAAACCCATAGGTCTTCTGCCTGCCATCTTTGTCTTTAGCTATGTGCACCTTTGTCAAAGGTCCAGCCTGCAATCACACACACAAGTACAAGTCAGCTGACTGAGCTACCAGCACCACGTGAACTCACAGTACATTCATCCCAACGTGTCTGCAGTGCTTCCGTCTAAAGATATTTGGACAAGTACTTGGAAGACTCTTTGGGGAGAGAAGAGCAGAAACAACTTAGAAGCTCAGCCAAAGAGCTGGCAGAGACCTGTTGAACTGAATGGTCTCCTTCTGTGCAAAAACTTTGATTCAAAGAGATGAAATATGCTCCTGTTAACAAATAGGATTGAGAATTATTACAAGCATACAGTGGATAGGTGAGTTAGACGGGCCAATTGTCATCTGCCTGAATTCTGGAAGGAATGAGGGACTCAGTCATACAGCACGGAATCAGACCCTTCGGTCCAACCAGTCCGTGCTGACCATAATCCCAAACTAAACTAGTTGACTTCGGTAGATGAGAGAAGGCAGTTTTACTGGGGCTAGCAGTGAGAGCTGAGCATCATAGCTTCTGTGAAGGAAAAAGAATTTTACTTAGAATTATTAAATTAATACAGTCGTAAATAAATGTGAAATTCAGCTCAACAGACTCAAACCTTAGCTTTTAGCCATCTTCAAATCTTTTCCATCTAACTCCCTCAAGACAATTGCTATTTCTTCCTTTTACCTGTGATCTTCTACCTTCTCCTTAAAGACGTCTCTGCTGCCCACCTACTACTCTCTGTGGTCTCAAGTGACATGATTTGCTCGTAAAAGGAGGTTGTGCAGGGTGACACAGAGAAGGTGGGAGAACGGGACGAGGTAGACTGCTCATTTGGAGAGCTCAGTCAGCAATGAAATAATTCTGTGGTGCAGGAGTCCATCGAGAGATTTAAAAAAGGGGCAAAAAAAAAGAACAGTTCACTTTGTGCCATACTCATCAAAACCCTGAACATTCTGCCTTTTTGGACAACAGTGTATTCCAGACCCTGCCACCTGATGCACAATAAAAGTTTAGATCAGAGAGTGGTGCTGGAAAAGCACAGCAGGTCAGGCAGCATCCAGGAAGCAGAAAAATCGACGTTTCGGGCAAAAGCCCTTCCCTCAGGAATGAAGGCAGGGAGCATGCACGATAAAAACTGTTTGATACCAGAGACCAAAACAGAAATTGCTTGAAAAATTGTTTTTAAGAAGGTCACTGGACCCGAAATGTTAATGCTGCTTTCTCTCCATAGATGCTGCCAGACCTGCTGAGATTTTCCAGCAATTCCTGTTTTTGTTTCTGCTTTCCAGCTTCTGCAGTTCTTTAGTTTTTTGTTTGTTTGGAGGTTTATCGTTTGATGGCACAATCACAACGGCACAGCTGTCACAGACGTGGGTTCAAATCTCCGACCGGCATCTTTTTCCAGAGGGTGTTTAAGAAAGTTCATTTGAGCAATCTTTTCAAGGGAGTGACATTTACTTAGGGCTTGTGGGGTTGGCGCAAGGGTATTTTCAGGGAATTCAGGTCTGGGGGAGATTTTCAGGTTCGGATTTGGGGGAAGAGAGTATTTTTGGAATGCATTTGGTAGGAGTATTTCAGAGTGGGCTCTGGAAGGAATGAGGGACTCAGTCATACAGCATGGAATCAGACCCTTCGGTCCAACCAGTCCGTGCTGACCATAATCCCAAACAAAACTAGTCCCACCTGCCTGCGCTTGGTCTATATCTCTCCAAACATTTCCTATTCATGTATTTATCTAAATGGCTGTTCAACGTAGTAACTGTACTGGCATCCACTACTTCCTTTGGAGGTTCATTCCACAAACGAACCACTCTCTGTACAAAAAATTTGTCTTTCCTGTCCTTTTTAAATCTTTCTCATCTCACCTTAAATATACCCCCCCAGTCTTGAAATCCCCTACCCTAAGGAAAAGACATTTGCCACTCACCTTATCTATACCCATCATTATTTTATAAACCTCTGTAAGGTCACCCCTCAACCTCCGACACTCCATTGAAAAAAGTCCCAGCTTATCCAGCCTTTTTCTTTATAACTCAAACCCTGCATTCCTGGCAACATCCTGGTAAACCTCTTCTGAACGCTCTCCAGCTGAATAATATCCTTCCTATAACAGGGTGACCGGAACGAGACTCAATGTGTACAGAAATTATACTGGGGCACAACTTCAAGGGCAGCCCCTGGGCTAGATGATGTGGTGTAGATTTACGGATATTGGGGGGAGGGAGTGTGGATGGCATCTTCGGAGGTTCATATTTGGGGAAGAACATTTTTTTGGGATATTTCTCATGGATAGATTTTATGGAAATATTTCAGAATTGACTCTCACTAAAGAGTGGGTTTGAAGGTTTTCCAGGAGATTAAAAGTTGCAGGAGTTCTTTTTGTAGATATTTTGTAGAATACCTACAGTGTGGAAGCACGCCATTGGGCCCATTGATTCCACACCAACCCTCTGAATAGTACCTCAGCCAGACCCACCCCATCCCTGTATTTGCTGTGGCTAATCCACCTAACCTGCACATCTTTGGACTGTGGGAGGGAATCAAAGCACCCAGAGGAAACCCAGGCAGACATAGGGAGAATGTGCAAACTCAGACAGACTCCACAAATTCCCAGGGTGGAATCAAACCTGGCTCCCTGGTGGTGTGAGGAAACAGTGCTAACCACTGAGCCAAGTTCAGTATCCATGAGGATGGCCTCAACCAGGACCTTAGGTTCATGTCACACTACAGGTGACCCCACTGCACTACACGCTCTCTGTCTGTCTCTCTCTCTCTCACATACACACACACATTCCTACAGACCCATACACTCACGCAGACCCTCACTCATACACAAGCTCTCTCTCATATGCTCACACAGACACGGTCACTCATGCACCCTCTCACAGAATTATACCCTTTTACACTCACACTCATACACATACACTCTCACAGACACTCATATTCCCCGCCCCCCCAACACACACGCACAAGTTTGTGGGGTGAATTTGTATTTGCAGAATTATATTTTATTTTGCTCAAAAACTGCATGAATTAATGTAAGATTCTGTAAATCCATTTCTTAGAAATACAATCGGCCTGAACATTGGGGCACAGATAGCCTCACACAGGGCACCTCACACTTTCAAAGCAGAATCTGAGATGACGTGGCACCTATTGTTAAAGTTCACTTGAGAATGTAACTATGTTCTTGGATTTACACATGAAAGAACTAGTGCTTTCCAAATAAACCTGTTGGACTATAACCTGATGTGTGATTTTTAACTAACCACTGAGCTGCCCCAATTTTTTTCAAATAAAATTCCTGAGGGATAATTTTCAGGAGATAGATCTTCAGGCAATTAGATTTTCTGGGTATGACTTTTTTTAAAGAATATAGAACAGTACAGTTCAGCACAGTACAGGCCCTTCAGCCCTTGGTGTTGTGCCAACCTTTTATCCTACTCGAAGGTCAAACTAACCTACATACCCTTCATTTCACTAACATCCACACGCCTATCCAAGTCGCTTAAATGCCCGAATGGATCTGGAAGATATTACAGGTTGGGCTTCATTGTGATTAAGCAGTGTTATCAGGAATATTTTCAGGGTTAGGTCCAAAGGCATTTTGATGGGTATTTCAAGGATATTCTCAAGGGCATTTTCAGGGGTGTTATGAGCAGCACCTTCAGAGGTAATGAAGGAATATCCTGTGGGATATTTTCATTGGTATCTACAGGACTATTCTCATTGGGTACTTTCAGCTGTGTTCTGGGGGTGCATTCAGAGATGTTCTCGGTGGTACTGGAGGTATTCAAGGGTGCTCTTAGGGGAATCAAAAATGGAAATTGCTGGAAAAGCTCAGCAGGTCTGGCAGCATTTGTGGAGAGAAATCAGAGTTAACATTTCGGGTTGAGTGACCCTTCCTCAGAACCCACTGAACATGATGTAGATGGCTATGATCCTGGGTTGATTGAAAATACAAATGATGAAAGTTGGGTTGGAATCCACATGGATTAGTGGTGCTGGAAGAAGTCCCCACCACCAGGGATATATTTCCCTCCCCACCCCTTTCCGCAAAGACCGTTCCCTCCGTGACTACCTGGTCAGGTCCATGCCCCCCTACAACCCACCCTCCCATCCTGGCACCTTCCCCTGCCACCGCAGGAACTGCAAAACTTGCACCCACACCTCCTCCCTCACCTCTATCCAAGGCCCTAAAGGAGCCTTCCA
>NC_057721.1:79442030-79445613 GCF_004010195.1 Chiloscyllium plagiosum
CCCACTCACCTATTGTACTCTATGCTACTTTCTCCCCACCCCACCCTCCTCTAGCTTATCTCTCCACCCTTCAGGCTCACTGCCTTTATTCCTGATGAAGGTCTTTTGCCCGAAACGTCGATTTTACTGCTCCTCGGATGCTGCCTGAACTGCTGTGCTCTTCCAGCACCACTAATCCAGAATCTGGTTTCCAGCATCTGCAGTCATTGTTTTTACCTGGAATCCACATGGGATGAGTCTGTCCGTGGAAACAGGTTTTAGTAAATATTTGGTCAAACTTGGTTTGTTTCTGATTTACAGCAGTTCTTTAGGCTTTTACTAGTGGTACATCTTAGAGTTTTCACAGGGGTACTCTCAGATATTTTCTGGGACATTCTTAGGGGTATTTTCAGAGCAATTCACAGGGATATTTTAAGTGTTCTGAGAGATATTTTAAAGGATATTCTGAGAGACATTGAGGAATACTGTCAGGAGTATTTTCATGAGTATTTTCAGCAGTATTTTGAGGGATATTTTCAGAGGTATTTTGAGATACATTAAAAGATATTTTCAGTATTTTAAGGGACATGAAGGAATGTTTTCATGAGGATTTTCAGGGACTTGAAAGGGTATCTTGAGGTCCATTGAGAGGTAATTAAGGAACACTAAGGGATACGTCCAGGGGCATTTTGAAGGGCATTAAGGGATATTTTCAGGAGTATTTTGAGGAACATTAAGGGATATTTTAAGGAACATTAAGGGATATTTTCAGGAGTATTTTGTAGGACATTAAGGGATATTTTCAGGTGTACTTTGCGGAACATTAAGGGATATTTTCAGGAGTATTTTGAGGAACATTAAGGGATATTTTAAGGAACATTAAGGGATATTTTCAGGTGTATTTTGCGGGACATTAAGGGATATTTTAAGGAACATTAAGGGATATTTTGAGGTACATTAAGGGATATTTTCAGGAGTATTTTGCGGGACATTAAGGGATATTTTCAGGAGTATTTTGAGGTACATTAAGGGATATTTTAAGGAACATTAAGGGATATTTTCAGGAGTATTTTGCGGGACATTAAGGGATATTTTCAGGAGTATTTTGAGGAACATTAAGGGATATTTTAAGGAACATTAAGGGATATTTTCAGGAGTATTTTGAGGGACATTAAGGGATATTTTAAGGAACATTAAGGGATATTTTAAGGAACATTAAGGGATATTTTCAGGAGTATTTTGAGGGACATAGCGTGGTAATTTCTGGGATGTTTTAACAGAAGATTTCTGGGATATTAGGGAATGTTCTGAGCAGGGGTTTAGATTCCTGCCGACTCCCTGTGTTTGTTTTATTCTCCCGCGATTTATTTCTCGAATATTTATTTTTGTTTTGAACCGGGCCGTGTACCTGCAGAAAGAGCTCGAACAGAATCTCCTCCCGGGTGTTACTGTCCAGATTCCCCACGAAGATTGTCCTGTCCGCCTCCTCCTGTTTACTCATGGCCCCGGCCCCGGGCCGCCTTCACTCTCCCTCCGGGCGAACATCAATCCCCGGCCCGAGGCCGCGTCGCCATCGGCCCCGAGCGGCTGCTGCAGCTGGAGGACCTCAGTGGAGACCTCCGGGCCACAAGGGGGCGCTGCGAGTGGAGGGCCCCAGCAGAGACCTCCGGGCCACAAGGGGGCGCTGAGAGTGGAGGGCTGAAGCAGAGACCTCCAGGCCACAAGGGGGCGCTGAAAGTGGAGGGCCCAGCATAGACCTCTGGACCACAAGGGGGAGCTGCGGGTGGAGGGCCCCAGCATAGACCTCCGGGCCACAAGGGGGAGCTGCTAGTGGAGGGCTGAAGCAGAGACCTCCGGGCCACACGGGGGAGATGACACTGGAGGACACTGGCGGAGACCTCCGGGCCAGACAGGGGTGCTGCAAGGTGGAGGACTCCCAGCAGAGACCTCCGGGTCACAAGGGGGCGCTGGGGGTGAAGGGCCCCAGCATAGACCTCCGGACCACAAGGGGGGGCTACAGGTGGAGGGCTAAAGCAGAGACCTCCAGGCCACAAGGGGGAGGTGCGAGTGGAGGGCCCCAGCAGAGACCTCCGGGCCACAAGGGGGCGCTGCGAGTGGAGGGCCCCAGCAGAGACCTCCGGGCCACAAGGGGGCGCTGAGAGTGGAGGGCTGAAGCAGAGACCTCCGGGCCACAAGGGGGAGCTGCGAGTGGAGGGCCCCAGCATAGACCTCTGGACCACAAGGGGGAGCTGCGAGTGGAGGGCCCCAGCAGAGACCTCCGGGCCACAAGGGGGAGCTGCCAGTGGAGGGCCCCAGCAGAGACCTCCGGGCCACAAGGGGGCGCTGAGAGTGGAGGGCCCCAGCATAGACCTCTGGACCACAAGGGGGAGCTGCGGGTGGAGGGCCCCAGCATAGACCTCCTGGCCACAAGGGGGAGCTGCACGTGGAGGGCTAAAGCAGAGACCTCCGGGCCACACGGGGGAGCTGACACTGGAGGACACTGGCGGAGACCTCCGGGCCAGACAGGGGTGCTGCAAGGTGGAGGACTCCCAACAGAGACCTCCGGGCCATATGGGGGACACTGCAGCTGGAGGACTTGAATGGAGACCTCCGGGCCATGTGATCGTATTCCAACAAGAGGTTCCCAATAGAGACCTCCTGATAACAGTGGGGATGCTATAGGAATGGGATCCAGTGGAAACCTCGGTAAAAACAAGGACTGCAGATGGTGGAAACCAGAGTCTAGGTTAGAGTGGTGCAGCAGGTCAGGCAGCATCCTGACCTCTATTCCTGAGGAAGGGCTTTTGCCCGAAACGTCGACTTTCCTGCTCCTCGGATGTGACCCCAGTGGAGACTTCCAGGCCACAGTGAGGCGCTGCAATGGGAGGACTCAGTGTGTGATGTACACCTTCTGGTAGGGGGCGATGTACGAGGAGGACCCAGACTGTGGAGTACCCCCACTGGTAGGGGGCAGTGTAGTAGGAGGACTCAGAGTGTGGAGTACTGCCACTGGTAGGGGGCAGTGCAGCGAGAGGACCCAGACTGTGGCGTATTCCCACTGGTAGGGGGCAGTGCAGTGGGAGCACTCGGGGTGTGGAGTATTCCCACTGGTAGGGGGCAGTGCAGTGGGAGCACTCGGGATGTGGAGTATTCCCACTGGTAGGGGGCAGTGTAGCGGGAGGACTCAGAGTGTGGAGTACTCTGAGCTGGCACAAGTTGCCCCAGTGGTGAAGGGTGCGTTTGAATGTACCTGTTATAGGTAATGGAGCGGGAGGGGGCACTGCATGTGGAGGTTCATTGTTAGATTAGATTAGATTCCCCACAGTGTGGAAACAGGCCATTCGGCCCAACATGTCCACACCGACCCTCCGAAGAGTAACCCTGCGCCTCTGACTAACGCACCTAACAACTATGAACAATTTAGCATGGCCACTGACCTGCACATCTTTGGAATGTGGGAGGAAATTGGAGTCATAGAGTCATAGAGATGTACAGCATGGAAACAGACCCTTCAGTCCAACCCAATCTTGTCCCACCTGCCAGCACCTGGCCCATATCCCTCCAAACCCTTCCTATTCATATACCCATCCAAATGCCTCTTAAA
>NC_057721.1:79446940-79447978 GCF_004010195.1 Chiloscyllium plagiosum
TGCTGGAAAAGTGCAGCAAGTCAGGCAGCATCCAAGGAGCAGGAGAATCGACATTTCGGGCATAAGCCCTTGTTCAGGAATCCTGAAGAAGGGCTTATGCCCGAAACGTCGATTCTCCTGTTCCCTGGATGCTGCCTGACCTGCTGCGCTTTTCCAGCAACACATTTTCAGTTCTTAACAACCCTGTCAATCTGGGTGTCAGCTTTCAGGGATCTGTGTACATGGACACCGAGATCTCTCTGCTCATCTGCACTCCCGAGAATCTTACCATGAGCCCAGTACTTTGCATTCCGATTACACCATCCAAAGTGAATCACCTCACACTTGCCCACATTAAACTCCATTTGCCACCTCTCAGCCCAGTTCTGCATCCTATCTATGTCTCTCTGCAACCTACTACATCTTTAGTCACTATCCACAACTCCACCGACCTTAGTGTCGCCCGCAAATTTATTAACCCACCCTTCTAAGCCCTCATCCAGATCATTTAGAAAAATGATGAGCAGCAGTGGACCCAACACCGACCCTTGCGGTACGCCGCTAGTAACTGGACATCAAGACGAACATGTTCCATCAACTACAACCCTCTGTTTTCTTTCAGCAAGCCAATTACTGATCCAAACTGCTATGTCTCCCACAGTCCCATTCCTCTGCATTTTGTATAATAGTCTACTGTGGGGAACCTTATCAAACACCTTGCTGAAATCCATATACACCACATCAACCGTTTTACTCTCATCTAATTGTTTGGTCAATTTGTCAAAAAAACTCAATGAGATTCATTAGGCACGACCTACCCTTCACAAAACCGTGCTGACTGTCCCTGATCAGACTATTCTTTTCTAGATGGTTATAAATCCCATCTCTTATAACCTTTTCCAACACTTTACCAACAACTGAAGTGAGACTCACTGGTCTGTAATTACCAGGGTTGTCTCTACTACCCTTTTTGAACAAGGGAACCACATTTGCTATCCTCCAGTCCTCAGGCACTATTCCTGTAGACAATGATGATTTGAAGATCAATGCCAAAGGCTC
>NC_057721.1:79451260-79462191 GCF_004010195.1 Chiloscyllium plagiosum
CTTTCCAGATACTCATAAATCCTATCCCTCAGTACCCTTTCCATTACTTTGCCTACCACCGAAGTAAGACTAACTGGCCTGTAATTCCCGGGGTTATCCCTAAGCTTCCATCCTAGCTCCCTGAATTTCTGCCTCAAGTCTCTTTGTTCAGCAACACTCCCAAGGACCTTACCATTAAGTGTATAAGTCCTACTAAGATTTGCTTTCCCAAAATGCAGTACCTCGCATTTATCTGAATTAAACTCCATCTGCCACTGCTTCACCCATTGGCCCATCTGGTAAGATCCTGTCACCTCGCATTTATCTGAATTAAACTCCATCTGCCACTGCTTCACCCATTGGCCCATCTGGTCAAGATCCTGTTGTAATCTGAGGTAACCCTCTTCGCTGTCCACTACACCTCCAATTTTGGTGTCAGCTGCAAACGTACTAACTGTACCTCTTATGCTTGTATGCAGACAACGTACAAACTCCACACAGACCGTCGCCTGAGGCTGGAATCGAACCTGGGACCCTGGCGCTGTGAGGCTGCAGTGCTAACCACTGAGCCACCGTGCCACCTCATGGTCAGAGCCAACCTGGCCAGCCTAGGCAGCCTTGTTTCGAGACAAAAAACACTGCAGATGCTGGAATCCAAAGTAGACCAGCAGGAGGCTGGAAGAACAAAGCAGGCCAGGCAGCATCAGGAGGTGGAGAAGTCAATGTTTGGGTGTAACCCTTCCTCAGGACTGGAGCCTTAGCATTTAAATGGGATGGAATAGTCATGTTCAGATGGGCCACTGTCATCAGAGATTGGACACATGGTTCACACAGTGACATACTCCCAGGCAGCTGGAGGTGTTATGAGTAAGAGGTATCAACACTCAGAGTCATAGAGGTGTTCAGACCTTTTAGTCCAACTTGTCTACATTCTCTAAACTAATCTAATCCCATTTGCCAGCACTTGACCCATATCCCTCTAAACCCTTCCTGTTCCTATATCCATCCAGACTCAGTGAGCAAAGTACTCCTATCTGACAGGGGCTCTGGATGGAAGACTGCACATGTGTTTAACAAGAGTAGATAACCTGGTTTAGCTCAGTTAACCAGATAGCTAATTTACAATGCAAAGTGACTCAAACAGCGAGGGTTCAATTCCTGCACAGACCGAGGTGTACTCAGGTTGAACTCAGCCCTCCCTGAGGTTAAACCACCACCAGTCGTCTCTCTCTGATGAGGGAGCAGCCCTATGGTGGTCTGGTAAGATTATGATGATGTTACCTTGACTCCCAGGCAGCAGGGATTGCTGAACCAGGAGGTCTCAACACTCAATGAGCTGAAGTACTCCGAGCTGACAGGGGCCGCAGTACCTGGAGGGCTCTACACAGTACCTAGTGGGCGGCACGGTGGCACAGTGGTCAGCACTGCTGCCTCTCAGCGCCTGAGACCCGGGTTCAATTCCCGCCTCAGGCGACTGACTGTGTGGAGTTTGCA
This sequence comes from Chiloscyllium plagiosum, assembly GCF_004010195.1. Taxonomy (NCBI): domain Eukaryota; kingdom Metazoa; phylum Chordata; class Chondrichthyes; order Orectolobiformes; family Hemiscylliidae; genus Chiloscyllium; species Chiloscyllium plagiosum. Next base: position 79,452,734 of record NC_057721.1, read on the forward strand.
CATTCTCCCCGTGTCTGCGTGGGTTTCCTCCGGGTGCTCCGGTTTCCTCCCACAGTCCAAAGATGTGCAGGTCAGGTGAATTGGCCATGCTAAATTGCCCGTAGTGTTAGGTAAGGGGTAAATGTAGGGGTATGGGTGGGTTGTGCTTCGGCGGGTCGGTGTGGACTTGTTGGGCCGAAGGGCCTGTTTCCACACTGTAAGTAATCTAATCTAATCTAATACATGGTTAATTGGCAATGAATGGCCTCATAGGAGGGGCTCACAGTGCAACATTGGGAAAGCCGAGTCAGCTTGAGGATTTGGGGGGGCACTGACTGTAGGGTGGAGAGATCCGAACAACCGTGAGGACTCTATAAACTACTGGAGAAGTGAAGCATTCCCAACCCCTGGGTAAACTGTCATTAGAGGACAGGTATCGTTTCATTGGAGGCAGTTCAAAGAAGGTTCACAAGAATGCTCCTCTGGGGGCTTGGTCACACCACTTGTCAATCACCAGGTTTACTTGTCCATATTTAACCTGAGTCGAAAAGTGTGATGCCCGAAAAGCACTGCAGGTCAAGCAGCATCTGAGAAGCAGTGGAATTCACATTTCAGGATTAAGCCCTTCTTCAGGAATGCAGGTGAGACCACTTCTGGGTCTGTCCTGTCGGTGGGGCAGGATATATCCAGGGGTGATGATGGTGGTGTCTAGGACATTGTCTGTAAGGTATGATTCCGTGAGTATGACTGTGTCAGGCTGTTGCTTGACTAGTCTGTGAGACAGCTCTCCCAATGTTGGCACTAGCCCCCAGATCTTAGTAAGGGGGATTTTGCAGGGTCAACAGGGCTGTTTCTGCTACTGTCTGTTCTGGAACCGAGGTTGATGCTGGATGAATCGGTTTTATACAACTGAATAACCTACTGTTGAGAATCAACCACATCACTGACTCTGGAGTCACATGTAAGCCAGTCTGGGTAAAGATGGCAATTTAGAATCATAAAATCCCTACAGTGAAGAAAGAGGCCATTCGGCCCATTGAATCTGCACTGACCCTATGAAGATCATACCATCCAACTCACCCCATTCCCGTAACCCTGCATTTATCATGGCTAATCCATCTCATTTGCACATCCCTGGACACAACATTTATCATGGCCAATTCACTGAACCTGCACATAGGGTTATACAGCATGGAAGCAGACCCTTCGGTCCAACCAGTCCATGCTGATCATAATCCCAAACTAAACTAGACCTGCCTGTCTGCTCCTGGCCTCTAAACCTTTCCTATTCATGCATCATCCAAATGTCTTTTAAATGTTGTAATTGTACCCACCTTTTGGATGTAGGTTTGCTCGCTGAGCTGGAAGGTTCATCGCTGTACCTACCTTTCGGCTGCAGGAGGGAACCGGAGCATCTGGAGGAAACCCACACAGTTTACCTCCCAAAAGGACGTGAGTGAACCAGGTGGGTTTTTATGATAATCAACAATGATCACATGGTTATCATTAGAATTTCAATACCACATTTAAAAAGCAATTCAATTCCACACTGGGATTGAAATCAGGATCCCCTGGTCACCTTGGTGTATAGAATGCTCAAGATTAGAGTAGTGCTGGAAAAGCACAGCAGGTCAGGCAGCATCCGAGGAGCAGAGAAATCGGGCAAAAGCCATGTTTCAAAGAGATCATTAATGTTCTTCAGGGAAGGAAATCTGCCATCCTTCTCTGGTCTGACCTGAGTGTGACTCCAGACCCACTTCTGTTTAGAATGCTCACCCAGTGACAATATCATAGCACCCGTCCACTCCTCTGTTTAGCCCATCAGTCAAATGTGCGCTCGCTACAAGAGTAATTGAACCTGGTTTTCCTGTCCTGCTGCCCTTTCTCCCAAGCTCTGCAATTTCTAATCACAATGAAAGGTGTTTGTATTGGCCTCCAATGTTCTCAGTTGTTTGTGGGGTGATGTAATGGTATAGTAGTGCTGTTACTCAGTTATTGGTCCAGAGCCCATGGTTCTATTTTTGTTTCAGATTTCCAGCATCTGCAGTTCTTTGCTTCAAATAGGAAGGATACATCACCTGACCACCCCCCCCCCCCCCCCCCCCCCGCCCCCAATGCACTGGAAGAGCTTTCTATACTGGAATGAAACTGCCTTCAATTATAAAAATTCATCTGGATGGCTAATGTTCTTTTGGGAAGGACATCTGTCATCTTACCTGATCTGACCTACATGTAGTTCCACAAAACAATAAGAAGTGGGAACAGAAGCAGGCCATTCGGCCCCTCGGGCCAGCACCACTACTTGACAGGATCATGGCTGATCCACATTGCTGACATCCACTTTTGGCCCTTTCCCCATTACCCTTAATTCCCTGTCTGCTCAAGAATCTCTCTACCTCAGCCTTAAATATACACAAGGGTTCTGACCCCACAGCTCTCTGTAAAAGGAGTTCCAAAGACTCAGAACTCTCTGAGAGAAGACTTACCTCCTCATCTCAGTCTTAAATTGACACCCCTTTATTCTGAGACTGTGCCCTCTGGTCCTTGACTCAGCCATGAGGGGAAGCATCCTTTCAGCACTTCCCCTCTCAAACCCCTTAAGAATCGTATGTGTTTCAAAGAGATCATTAATGTCCTTTAGGGAAGGAAGTCTGCCATCCTCCTCTGGTCTGACCTCCATGTGACTCCAGACCCACAGCAATGGGATTGACCCTTAACTGTCCTTCAATCAGGCAATTAGAGATGAGCCTCACCAGTGATATGCTATGAAAGAGTGAATGGTTTCTGTTGTTTTGCACATTCAGTCATCAAGAAGGTGGTGGGGATCTGGAACTCACTGCCTGTAAGGGTGGTAGAGCCTTAAACCCCCTAACCTCTGGCATGTGTCACTTGCAATGCCAAGCCATACAAGGCCATGCACCGAGAGCTGGAAAGGGATCAGAATAGTTAAGTTCTTGTTTTTGATGGCGCAGACTCGATGGGCCGAAGGGCTTTTTTTAATGTCCATTTGTCCATCCGGACTGTAACGTGGCTCTAAGTGGATACACCCTTATCAGATATGCATTCCTCCAATACCATCCTCTGGCCCGTCCTTGATTTTCCTCATTTTGCCACTGGCAGTCATGTCTTCAGCTGCCTGGACTCCTGAACGTTGGAGTTCCTTCCCTGATCCTCTCAGGGGAAGAACCTCCTCAAAGCGAGTCACTTTGACCAAGGGTGGCATTTCAGCCACTGGGTGGCACAGTGACAGAGTGGTTAGCACTGCTGCCTCAGTGCCAGGGACCTGGTTTCGATTCCACCCTTGGATGACTGTACGTGAGGAGTTTGCACATTGTAGGATAAAAGGCTGGCACAACATCGAGGGCCGAAGGACCTGTGCTTTACTATTCTATGTGCGATTGTCCCTGTGTCTGTAGGGTTTTCTCCCATAGTTCAATGATGTGCGGGTAGGTGGATTTACAATGGGAAATGCAGGGCTATGGAACTGGGGCTAGATGAGACACTTGTTGGAGGGTCAGTGTAGACTTGATGGGCTGAACAGCCTGTTTCCACATTGTTATAGATTCTAACCTCATGGTTCCTGTACCAATGTCTCCTTCTGTGGCTCAGCACTGAGTTATGCTTGTTGACCCACTTGCATATGTCTTGGGATGCTTTTCTACATTGGGGTGGCTATATAACTGTAAGTTTCTGTTGAAACACATGACAGAATTATCTCAGAAGGGACCCTGATAAATTCATTCTAATTTAGCCTCGCCCCTACTGAACTCATTCTCGCCCACCATGAAATGGGTTGAGTTGGTCACATATTAGACCAGTAAGTACGAATTACCATTGACAATTGGACCAGCGAAAGATAGGAATGAAGCACTTTGGAGGTTTAAATGTGAAGTACTTCAAACAGGATATTTCATGGAGACTCAGGGTTGTGGAGCAGTAATGGCAGTTGTTATTTAATCAATTGATTATTTAATAAAATGACAAAAGTGCCATTTATTTTCAGTCGTGGTGTAGCTAAGTTGATGGAGAATATAAAAGAGTGAGGACTGATTTGCTTAATGTGGTTTGAGCTGTATCTTTTAAAGCTGAGATGCACAAGAATCAAAAACCATAGACAAATCTGCACATTCTCCCTGTGTCTGCGTGGGTTTCCTCCGGGTGCTCCGGTTTCCTCCCACAGTCCAAAGATGTGCAGGTCAGGTGAATTGGCCATGTTAAATTGCCCATCATGTTAGATGCATTAGTCAGAGGGAAATGGGTCTGGATGGGTTACTCTTCAGAGGGTCGGGGTGGACTTGTTGGGCCGAAGGGCTGTTTCCACACAGTAGGGAATCTAATCTAATCTAATCTAAAATTGCAGCAACAGTTTGAGTTACCAAGTTAGGGTGGGAAGATTCCTGGATGCCTTAGTTATGAGATCTGCTTCCAACAAATCTATCAATCTTTACACCATCAAAATGTTTCTGAATGCAAAGGGAATGAAAGGAGGAAGTGTTGTTTTTATCTTGGGTTGTTATGTCACATCCATGGGTTTGGTTCCAAGGCAGACTGGACAAGGAGAAAGCAAGATCAAGAACTCTCTTCAGACCTAGGCTTCTATATCAGACTGTGTATTACAGATTAAGGTTAATGTTACAATACATGGCATTCAGAGATATATCATTGATGTAGCTCTAATCATCTTATAGAGTCATACAGCATGGAAACAGACCCTTCAGTCTAATTTCTCATTATTGACAGGTTTCCCAAACTTAACTAGACCCATTTGCCTGCGTTTGGCCCATATCCCTCTAAACCTTTGCTATTCGCATAGCTGTCTAAATGTCTTTTAAATGTTGTAACTGTACTTCCCTCTACCACTCCCTCTGTTAGTTTATTCCATTTATGCATCCTCTGCCTGAAAAGATTGTCTCTCAAGTCACTTTTAAATCTTTCCCTTCTCATTTTAAACTTATGCTCTCTAGTTTTCAACTCCCAAATGCCAGGGAAAAGATCTTTGCTATTCACCTTATCCAAGCCTCTCATGATTTTATAAACTTCCACAAAGGTCACTCCTCAACCTCCTATGCTCCAGGGAAAAAAGTCCCAGTCCATCTAGCCTCTCCTTATAACTCAAACCCTTCAGTCCTGATAACATAAATCTTTTCTGCACGCTTTCCAATTTAATTGTTGAAAGACTGTTCCATAAACCCTCCTGGCTAATGCTTGTTGGTCTACTCCACATGCTTCTGTGCATGTGTTTTGAACATTCACAGTTAGACTTCAGGCTTCTGACCAGCTCTCCATGTGTTTCTCTCTTAGCTCCACACACACTGTGCTATTTAAGCCCAGTGAGGTGTAGCTCCATGACATCATCGCAAAGTTGCTGCAGGATCCCAAAGCCCTCACACAACAGCATACTCCTGGGAGTTTTCCTCCTGGGTGTGTTTTCCTTGTATCATCGTCTTGGAGATTAAGTTTAATTCTTGAATATTATGTTGCAATAGAGGTTTTACAGCATGTCCATTCTGGTTATGAAACATCCATGTATTAGATTACTTACAGTGTGGAAACAGGCCCTTCGGCCCAACAAGTCCACACCGACCCGCCGAAGCACACCCACCCAGACCCATTCCCCTACACCTAACGCTACAGGCAATTTAGCCTGGCCAATTCACATAACTCTGGGAGGAAACCAGAGCACCTGGAGGGAACCCACACAGACACAGGGAGAATGTGCAAACTCCACACAGTCGGCTGAGGCGGGAATTGAACCCGGGTCTCTGGCGCTGTGAGGCAGCAGTGCTAACCACTGTGCCACCTTGCCGCCCACCTATTCCTATTCTAATCCTATTATCCAACCTTTGGGCCCTTGGCTTGTATGCTGTCGTATTTCATGTGCTCATTTAAATAGTCCTTACCATGTCTTGATAGTTCCTGCCTGCTAAATAGTGAGTTCTGGTTGCCAACACCCTCTGAGTGAAAAGGTTTCTGCTTCAAGTGCTGTCAAACCTTCCTGATCTTTACTTTAAAACCGTATCTCCTGGTTATTGATACCTCTACTAAAGGGAAAAGGTTGTCCCAATCCATCCTGTCCATAGCCCTCAAAACTTTGTACCCCTCAATCAAATCCCCTCACAGCCTTCTCTGCTGAGCCTATCTAGTTTCTGTTCAGTGCTGAGTTACTCCAGGCCACATACCATCCTGGTCAATCTCATCCACACCGTCTCGAACACAATCATATCCGTCACATTGACTGGCATCTCAAACTGCACACACTACTCCAGTGAGGGCCTAGCTAATGTTAATGTTGGACTATAACCTGGTGTTTTTAACCTTGTCCACCCCAGTCCAACACTAGCTCTCCCACATCAAATACGCATCTCCTTTACAACCTCCTCACTGTTGTGATCAATGCCTGGACTAATCCTTAACCAGCTTATCTACACCTCACCTGCTGCTTTCAAGGATTTATGGACATACACACCAACGTTCTTCTGTACTTCCTAGAGTCCTGCTGTTCAATGTGTGTCCCCTTGACTAATTGGTCCCTTCAAAATGTACCATTTCTCACTTTTGAAGATTAAAGTCCATTCAACCCATTTGACCAGCCCTGCTATATTATTAGAACATAAAACATAGAAAAGTACAGCACAGAACAGGCCCTTCGGCCCACAAAGTTGTGCTGAGATTTAACCCTAATGTAAAATATAGTAACTTAACCTACACACCCCTCAACTCACTGCTATCCATGTGCATGTCCAGCAGTCGCTTAAATTCCCAATGACTCTGCTTCCACCACCACCGCTGGCAACACATTCCATGCATTCACAACTCTCTGCGTAAAGAACCTACCTCTGACGTCTCCTTTATACCTTCCTCCTAATATCTTCAAACCATGACTTCTCGTACCAGTCAATCCTGCCCTGGGGAAAAGTATAAGTTAAAAATCACACGACACCAGGTTATAGGTCAACAGGTTTATTTGGAAGCACTAGCTTTCAGAGCACTGCTCCTTTGTATTATTCGAAGGCTTTCCGTCTTGCTGTTTACCATGTCAGCGAAGTTCATGCCACCTGCGAAATTGTTGATCATACTTTCATGTTTAGAATGTCAAATCCTGGGGATTTAACAATCTTGAATACCATGAGTTTGTAGCCAACTCACCCAACTCCACCCCCCCCCACTCCAGTTTTTCTGTCACTCTGCCAGATAACGACAAGCAATCTTAGTAACTCGACACAGGAAAGTGCAGAGGGTCTTGACATCTGATACACCAATAACCCAAAATAGCACTCACTCTCCCAAATATTTATCCGTGGTCCTTTACCCTGTCCAACATTATTCTGCCTGTCCCTCCACTGTCTGGGTGATGGGAATTTCAGGTGGTTCTCGAATTTGCAGCAGCCTTGCACTTTTCACCATGACTTCACTTTCAGACTGGATATTTACAGTTGTCCCGCATCAGTGCAGTGGTGCACAGGAACCTGCTCCTCCTCTATCGTTTTGCTTTAAGTGTAATTGTCTCTCCATATGAGCAGTGGACATCTGCAAGTAGCTAAAAGTGGCCATGGTGGACCGCAGGGAATTTCCTGGAGGGTTATGTGAGTCAGTATCAGTCTGAATCTTCCGATACAGTCCGAACATGGATTACTGTTGGGTATTGGGAATCCGAGGGGTGTCCCAGTGTGCATGGAGGTGCCGAAATTGTCTGGGAATGTTGATTGTCTGATGGGTTTGTTTACACTCTCTAAGACTTGACATGAAAGGGGAACCTCAGGAGGCCATTCAGCCTCTCGGGTCTGGTCGACCATTCAGTAAAATCATGGCCTGACTTCACGTACCTGCCTTTGGCCGTATATTTGGGAGAGTGAGTGCTATTTTGGGTTATTGGTGTATCAGATGTCAAGACCCTCTGCACTTTGTTCAAAGTACTTGGGGAACAATTGGGAAAAAGGGATTGAGTTGAAAGATCAGCCATGATCATATTTAATGGTGGAGCAAGCTTGGAGGGCCAACTAGGCCACTTCTGATCCTAATTGCAATGTCCTCAGCTAATGGAAGCAGTTAGAGGGCCAAACAAACCACACAGGCACCTGTGGCAAAGCCTGCACAACCTAACGGGATACAAAATGGAGGGTCTGTGTCCGTGCTGTCTGACTTGATGTCTCTGTGAAGTAGAACAAGATAGCAAACAAAGACACATCCCTCCCTGGCACACTCAATGCTTTCTGTGCTGGGTTTGAGCAGGATGCCAGCCTGCCCTGACAGCCCCTTCACACCTGTTCCCTCGGTCATTGCTGCAGATGTTAGATTGATCTTCCTGGGAGTCAAACCGAAGAAAGCGACGGTCGCGGAGAGTGTTCCTGGCTGAGCACTTAGATTCTGTGCAGACCAGCTGGTGGATGTGTTCACTGACATCTTCAACCTCTCCCTCCTACAAGCCGAAGACCCCACCTGCTTCAAGAAGACCACCATCACCCCTGTACCTGAGAAAGCACGTACAATGTGTACAATATCACCCAGTGGCCCTGACAACCATAATCATGAAGTGCTTCAAGAGGCTGGTCATGGCCCATATAACCTCAGTCTCCCAGCCTGCCCCGATGCTCTGCAATCTGTTACATTCTCATGTAACAGGTCTACAGTGGGCACCACTCCTTGTGTCCTATACTCATCCTTGGAGCACCTGGATTAGAAGAACACCAACATCAGGTTCCTTCTCATCAAAATACAGCTCCATCTTCAATACACCATTGTCCCCTCCAGACTGATCTCAGAACTCCGTGACCTTGGTCTTGGCTCCAATTGGATCCTCAGCTTCTTGTCCCACAGACTGCGATCAGTGAAGGTGGGTAACTGCGCCTCCTCCACAATAACTGTCAACACTGGAGCCCACTGCATTCTCAGCCCCCTACTGTATTCCCTGAACACTCATGATGTGCAGCCAAATTCTGTACGAATGCCATCGACAGGTTGGATTTGGATACTGGGGAATGAACCCGGTCAGGTGTTAGATTTGGAGGTAGGTGAGCACTTTGGCATTAGTGACCACATTTCGGTTATGTTTACAATAGAAATGGGCAGGGATAGGTATATACTGCAGGGAAAGAGGCAATTATGATGTGATTAGGCAAGATTTAGAATGCATAGGAAGGGGAGGAAACTGCAGGGGATGGACACACTTGAAATGTGGAGCTTATTCAAGGAACCACGACTGCAGGTCCTTGATACGTATAAATAGTCATAGAGATGTACAGCATGGAAACAGACCCTTTGGTTCAACCCGTCCATGCCGACCAGATATCCCAACCCAATCTAGTCCCACCTGCCAGCACACGGCCCATATCCCTCCAAACCCTTCCTATTCATATACCCATCCAAATGCCTCTTAAATGTTGCTATTGTACCAGCCTCCATCACTTCCTCTGGCAGCTCATTCCATACACGTACCACCCTCTGTGTGAAAAAGTTGCCCTGTAGGTCTCTTTTATATCTTT
>NC_057721.1:79463193-79497613 GCF_004010195.1 Chiloscyllium plagiosum
AAGTCCATATAGATCACATCTACCACTCTGCCCTCATCAATCCTCTTTGTTACTTCTTCAAAAAACTCAATCAAGTTTGTGAGACATGATTTCCCACGCACAAAGCCATGTTGACTATCCCTAATCAGTCCTTGCCTTTCCAAATACATATACATCCTGTCCCTCAGGATTCCATCCAACAACTTGTCCACCACCGACATCAGGCTCACTGGTCTATCGTTCCCTGGCTTGTCCTTACCACCCTTCTTAAACAGTGGCACCATGTTAGCCAACCTCCAGTCTTCCAGCACCTCACCTGTGACTATCGATGATACAAATATCTCAGCAAGAGGTCCAACAATCATTTCTCTAGCTTCTCTATCCATCTTTACCCATTTCAAGACATCCAGCACTTCCTCCTCTGTAATATTGACATTTTGCAAGATTTCACCAGTTATTTCCCCACAGTCTATATCTTCCATTTCCTTTTCCACAGTAAATACTGATGCAAAATACTCATTTAGTATCTCCCCCATTTTCTGTGGCTCCACACAAAGGTCACCTTGCTAATCTTTGAGGGGGAGAAAGTGAGGACTGCAGATGCTGGAGATCAGAGCTGAAAATGTGTTGCTGGAAAAGCGCATGAGGCATTCCTGAAGAAGGGCTCATGTCCGAAACGTTGATCCTCCTGCTCCTTGGATGCTGCCTGACCTGCTGCGCTTTTCCAGCAACACATTTTCAGCTCTGATCTTTGAGGGGCCCTATTCTCTCCCTAGTTACCCTTTTGTTCTTTATGTATTTGTAAAAACTCTTTGGATTCTCCTTAATTCTATTTGCCAAAGCTACCTCATGTCCCCTTTTTGCCCTCTTCATTTCCCTCTTAAATATACTCCTACTTCCTTTATACTCTTCAAATAATTCACTCAATCTCTGCTGTCTATACCTTACATATGCTTCCTTCTTTTTCTTAACCAAACCCTCAATTTCTTTCGTCATCCAGCATTCCCTATACCTACCAGTCTTTCCTTTCACCCTGACAGGAATATACTTTCTCTAGATTCTCGTTGTCTCATTTCTGAAGGCTTCCCATTTTCCAGCCATCCCTTTACATGCAAACATCTGCCCCCAATCAGCTTTTGAAAGTTCTTCCCTCATACCATCAAAATTGGCCTTTCTCCAATTTAGAACTTCAACTTTTAGATCTGGTCAATACTTTTCCATCACTATTTTAAATCTAATAGAATTATGGTCGCTTGGCCCCAAAGTGCTCCCCCACTGACACCTCAGTCAGCTGTTCTATCGTATTTCCCAAAAGTAGGTCAAGTCTTGCATCTTCTCTTGTAGGTTCATCCACATACTGAATCAGGAAATTGTCTTGTACATGCTCTCCATCTAACCCTTCACATTATGGCAGTCCCAGTCTATTTTTGGAAAGTTAAAATCCCCTACAAAAACCACCCTATTATTCTTACAGATAGCTGAGATCTCCTTACAAGTTTGTTTCTCAATTTCCCTCTGAGGGTCTACAATACAATCCCAATAAGATTACCATCCCTTTCTTATTTCTCAGTTCCACCCAAATAACTTCCCTGGATGTATTTCCGAGAATATCCTTCCTCAGTCCAGCTGTAATGCTCTCCCTTATCAAAAACGCCACTCTCCCTCCTCTCTTGCCTTCCTTTCTATCCTTCCTGTAGCATTTGTATCCTGGAACATTAAGCTGCCAGTCCTGCCCATCCCTGAGCCATGTTTCTGTAATTGCTATGATTTCCCAATCCCATGATCCAAATCATGCCCTCAGTTCATCTACCTTCCCTGTTAGGCCCCTTGCATTGAAATAAATGCAGTTTAATTTATTAGTCCTACCTTGTCCTTGCCTGTCTCAACTGTACCAGTCTCAGATTGATCTCTTTCCTCACTAGTCCCATGTTCCTAACCATGCCCTGAGTTCATCTGCCTTCCCTGTTAGGCCCCTTGCATTGAAATAAATGCAGTTTAATTTATTAGTCCTACCTTGTCCCTGCCTGCCCTGACTGGTTGACTCACTTCTATTCTCAGCTGTACCCATCTTAGATCGATCTCTTTCCTCACAATCTCCCTTGGTCCCACCCCCCCCACCTTACTAGTTTAAATCCTCCCAAGCAGCTCTCGCAAATTTTCCTGCCAGTATATTAGTCCCCTTCCAATTTAGGTGCAATCCGTCCTTCTTGTACAGGTCGCTTCTCCACCAAAAGAGATTCCAATGATCCAAAAATGTGAATCCTTCTCTCATACACCAGCTCCTCAGCCGCGCATTCATCTATTCTATCGTCCTATTCCTGCCCTCACTAGCCTATAGCACCAGGAGTAATCCAGATATTACTACTGTCGAGGACCTCCTTTTACAATTTCTACCGAACGCTCTGTAATGTCCCTTCAGAATCTCCACCTTTTCCCTTCCTATGTCGTTGGGTTTCAATGTGGACAACAACCTCTTGCTGGTCTCTCTCCCCTGAGAGAACATTCTGCACCCTCTCTGAGACATCCTTGATCCTGGCACCAGGGAAGCAACACACCATTTTGTTTTTTCGCTGCTGGCTGCAGAAACATCTGTCTGTACCTCGGACTAGAGAGTTCCCTAACACAATCGATCTCTTGGAACCCGACATACCCCTCATTGCATTAGAGCCAGTCTCAATACCAGAAACTTGGCTGTTCATGCTACGTTTCCCTGAAAATCCATCACCCCTACATTTTCCAAAACAGCATACCTGTTTGAAATGGGTATATCCTCAAAAGACTCCTGCTCTAGCTGCCTACTCTCTTACCCTTCCTGGAGTTAACCCATCTATATGACTATATCTGAGACTTTCCCCCCTTCCTATAAGTGCCATCCATCACATACTGTTGCTGTTGCAAATTTTTCTCATTGCTTCTCTAACTGATTCATTCGATCTGATAAGATTCACAGCCAACAGCATTTGTGGCAGATATAATCTGCAGTAACCCTTAAACTCTCTTTAAACTCCTACATCTGACAAGAAGTACATATCACTCTGTTAAAGGACATTTTTGCTCCTTCACACTCTCCAGACCCAGAAAATAACACCATCTTATTCCTCTACAAACACTGCCCCAGATTAAATTAATAGTTATGGCTTACATCTTAAGTTTAATCAAGAGATATATCTCCAAAAACATATAATCAAGAAAGAACCCACTCTACTCACTACTGCAGATTTTCTGTAGACCACACTTAAAACAACGATTAACTTATCTGATTCTGTGCTGTAAACTTCATCCAACAGTTCCTCCAAGATCAGTTGTGAATTTCACTGTTTGTTAATTTTCCCGACGCATTCTGATGTCCAACAATACATGAATTCAGACATCAATGGGCAGTAACTGTGCAGGTTCTCATTCTCTCTCTCTCTCCTGCACTGTCCTCACCATGTGCTTCCTTTGTCTGTTCTTCTCCTTTTTAAAATTGCTGATGTTTGGCCTTTTTTTTCCCAAAGTTCCAAAACAATGCAACAGCATATGAAACAGTAATTGCTGCTCCTGGAATTCGAGGAAATCACCTCCAGCACCTAAAATACCTCAAAAAAGGACCAGTTGTTACAGCCAGAAATTTTTCCCATCCTCCATCTTGGATTGCCTATCAGGTTGTCGAGAGTGGAGCCATTGTTTACTAAAGAAGTTGAAGCTCTTGTCAAGAGGCGTGAGAATGAGGCGTGAAGGTTGTGTTAGGGGACTTGAGAGTTAGAAGATAGCCAGAAAAGATCTAAAGAGAGGGCTAAGAAGACATGAGAAGTTGTTGGTGGATAGGATCAAGCCTTCCATAGGTATATCAGGAATAAAAGAATGACCAGAATAAGATTGGGGCCAATCAAAGATAGTAGTGGAAAGCTGTGTGAGGAATCTGAGGACATGCGGAAGTGGTTAATGAATACCTTTCATCAGTAGTCACATTGGAAAAGGGCAATGTTAGTGAAAATACGGAGATACAGACTACAAGATTAGATGGGATGGCAGTTGACAAAGAGGAGGTTTTAGAAATTTTGGAAGATCTGAAAATAGATAAGGACCTTGGGCCAGATGGAATTTAACCTCAGATTCTCTGGGAAGCCAGGGAAGAGATTGCAGAGCCTTTGGCTTTGATCTTTATGTCATCATTGTCGATAGGAGTAGTGCCAAAAAACTGGAAGTTAGCAAATGTTCCCTGGTTTAAGAAGGGGTGTCAGGACAACCCTGGGAATTATAGGCCAATGAGCCTTACTTCAGTGTTGGAAAAGGTTCTAAGAGATAGGATTTATAATCATCTGGAAAGGAATAATTTGGTTAGAGATAGTCAACACGGTTTTGTGAAGGGTAGGTCATGCCTAACTAACCTTATTGATTCTTCCAGAACGTGACAAAACAGGTGGATGAAGGTAAAGTGGTTGATGTGGTGTATATGGACTTCTGTAAGGCATTTGATAAGGTTCCACACAGTAGGCTATTGCACAAAATACAGAGTTTCGGGATTGGAGGTGATTTAGTGAATTGGATCAGAAATTGGCGAGCTGAAAGAAGACAGAGGGTGGTGGTTGATGGGAAATGTTCATCCTGGAGCTCATTAACCAGTGGTGTGTCGCAAGGATCTGCTTTGGGGCCACTGCTGTTTGTCATTTTTATAAATGATCTGGATGTGAATATAGATGGATGGGTTAGTAAATTTGCGGATGACACTAGGGTAAGCAGAGTTGTGGATAGTGCCAAAGGATGTTGTGGGTTACAGAGGAACATAGATAAGATGCAGAGCTGGGCTGAGAAGTGGCAGATGGAGTTTAATCCAGAAAAGTGTGAGGTAGTTCACTTCGGAAGAAGTAACAGGAACGCAGAGTACTGGGCTAATGGTAAAATTTAAAATTCTTGGCAGTGTAGATGAATAGAGAGATCTCTTGTGTCCAGGTGCATTAGGCCCTGAAAGTTGCCGCCCAGGTTAAAAGGGTTGTTAAGCAGACATATGGTGTGTTGGCGTTTATTGGTAGGGGGATTGAGATTCAGAGCCATGAGGTCATGCTTCAGCTGTACAAGACACTGGTAAGGCCTTACCTGGAGTATTGCTTACAGTTCTGGTCACTGCATTATAGAAAGGATGTGGAAACCTTGGAAAAGGTTCAGAGGAGATTTACTAGGTTGGTATAGAGGGAAGGTCTTATGAGGAAAGGCTGAGGGGACTGAGGCTGTTTTCATTGGAGAGAAGAAGGTTGAAAGGTGACTTAATCAAGACGTATAAGATAATCAGAGGTTTAGATAAGGTGGACAGTGAGAGCCTTTTTCCTTGGATGGTAAAGGCTAACATGAGAGGACATAGCTTTAAATTGAGGGGTGATGGACTTAGGACAGATATCAAGGGTATTTTCTTTACTCAGAGAGTAATAGGGATGTGGAATTGCTTGCCTGCAACAGTAGTAGACTCGCCAACATTAAGGGAATTTAAATGGGCATTGGGTGTACATATGGATAATAACAGAATGGTGTAGGTTAGATTGGCATCAGATTAATTTCACAGGTCGGTGCAACATCGAGAGCTGAAGGGCCTGTACTGCGCTATAACCTTCTAAATTCTATGTAAGTTTGCTGATGACACCACCATGGTAAGATGAATACCGAACAACGATGGGTCACAATGCAAGAAGGAGATAGTGTTGTGGTACAATGACAACAACCTCTCATTCAACGTTGGCATGGGCATTGGGTGTACATATGGATAATAACAGAACTGTGTAGGTTAGATGGGCATCAGATTAATTTCACAGGTCGCAACATCGGGGGCTGAAGGGCCTGTACTGCGCTGTAACCTTCTAAATTCTATGTAAGTTTGCTGATGACACCACCATGGTAAGATGAATACCGAACAACGATGGGTCACAATGCAAGAAGGAGATAGTGTTGTGGTACAATGACAACAACCTCTCATTCAACGTTGGCAAAACTAAAGAACTGATCACTGAGTTCAGAAAGAAAGGAGGAGAATACGCCCATCTACATCAACGGAGCGGAGGTTGAAAGGGTGGAGAGCGTCAAGTTCCAAGGAGTGACGATAACTGACAATCTGACTTGGATCTCCCACGTAGATGCGACAGTCAAGAAGGCATAACTATGCCTCTTCTTCCTCTGGCGGCTCAGGAAATTCAGCATGTCCGTAAGGACGCTCACCAACTTCTACAGATTCACTATAGAAAGCCCAGGACCGTAAGAAACTACAGAAGGCAGTGTGCACAGCCCAAACTATTACAAGCCAACCTCCCATCCATGGACTCCATTTACACAGCTCACTGCTGTGGAAAGACTGCCAACATCATAAAAGACCCCTCCCATCCCAGTAATGCTCTCTCCCAACCTCCTCCATCAGGCAGAAGATACAGAAGCTTGATCTCACACACCAACAGGTTCAAGAATAGCTTCCTCCCGACCATTATTAGGCTGCTGAATGGACCTCTCTAACTTCAAATAATGTTGATCTTACTTTGTGCACCTCCTGTGCAGCCATAACCCTGTATGCCTCACGCTGTCTGTATGAACTTGTTTGTTGTGATCTGCCAGTACTGCTCACAAAGCAAAGCTTTTCACTGTACTCAGGTGCATGTGACGACAATAAATCAAATCAAATCAGATTCAATAAGAGTGTTTAATTGGATGCATACTCAATGAAGGGATGTTTGTGGGGTACCAGGGACAGGTCTGAGGAAGCTGCTGAAAATGTGTTGCTGGAAAAGCGCAGCAGGTCAGGTAGCATCCAAGGAGCAGGAGAATCGACGTTTCGGCATGAGCCCTTCATTCCTGAAGAAGGGCTCATGCCCGAAACATCGATTCTCCTGCTTCTTGGATGCTGCCTGACCTGCTGCGCTTTTCCAGCAACACATTTTCAGCTCTGATCTCCAGCATCTGCAGTTCTCACTTTCTCCTCACAGGTCTGAGGAATGCAACTAATCGAGCAGTTCTTTCAAATGCATGAGACAGGTGGTTTTGTTTTGAGACATATTCATTGCATGTGAGGGTCTCTGGAATTTATTGCCCCATCCCTAGTTGTCCCTTGAGAAAATGGGGGATGAGCTGCCTTCTTGAACTGCTGCTGTCCATGTGCTGTGGGTTGACCCACAATCCCAGAATTTTGACCCAGTGACAGTGAAGGGACGGTGACATTTCCTCGGGCTCGTGGAAGGGTCTTGATCAAGGGTTCATGTGATAGACCATTTCGGACTAAGGCAAGGAGAAAATATCTTCCACTTGGAGGGTGGTGAACCTATGGAATTCTGTGCCACAGTCAACTGTGGAGTCCAAGTCACTGAATAGATTTAAGAACGATATAGATAGATTTCTAGAGGCTAAAGGTTAGAGGCCTGTTTTCTCCAGAATTTAGAAGGATAAGGGGCAATCTAATCAAAGTCTTCAAGATATTAACAGGAAAAGATAGGGTAGACAAAGATCAACTATTTCCACTGGTTGGGGAATCCAGAACTAGGGGCACAGTCTGAGAATTTGGGCCAGACCATTCAGGAGAGATATTAGGAAACACTGGGACACACAAAGGGTTAGAGAGGATTGGAAATCTCATCCACAAACGGTAGTGGATGTTGGATCGGTCATTAATTTTAAATCTTGAGAGAGTGAAATAAATTTTGTGAAGCCAAAGTCTTAAAGGGTACAGGCCAGAGGCAGGTACAGGAAGTTTAGGCCAAAGATGAGCCGTGATCTTATTGAATGGCAGAACAGGCCTGAGGGGCTGAATGGCCTACTGCTGTCCTGTGTTTTTACAGTTTTGTAAGTCAGGACGGTGTGTCAACCCCTACATTCCTAAATACATCGGAAGGAGTTGTGAATGGGGAGACAGCAGGAGGATGATCTTGAGAGATTAGATTATTAGATTACTTTACAGTGTGGAAACAGGCCCTTCGGCCCAACAAGTCCACACCGACCCGCCGAAGCGTATACCATCCAGACCCATACTCCTACACTTAACGCTTCACCTAACACTACGGACAAATTAGCATGTTCAATTCACCTAACCTGCACATTTTTTTTTGGATTGTGGGAGGAAACCGGAGGACCCGGAGCTTGAGGGGCCAAGTGGCCTACATTTATGTCGGTCAGGACAGTGTGCAAATTGGAGGGAAATTGGTCCTCCTCTGCTGCCCCTGCCCTCCTCCTCCTTCCTGCTGATGGGAGCATAGACCTGACAAGTCTACAAACATTACACAAACCCCAGGGCAGCATCTGCACACCCTCTGTAAAAAGGAATTAAAAGAATTACAGAAAAGGTGCTTCTCTCGTTTGTGACTGGCCTGGTGTTTATAACCGAGAGTGGAGGCCTGTTTAGGGAAATCTTGGCAATCGCAACGTTTATGTAAATCCCCCCTTCCAGCCGTCTCCAATTCCTCAAAGCCTCGACAGCCCCTTGACAACCTATCGAAAGCAGAGGCGTGCCTGGCCTAACCTCTGCCCAGCCCAGTGAGCTGGGCTCTGACTGCTGCCGCTGTCGGGGAAGGAGAGTGGGGGCTGTTAGCAACGAGTTGGACTCTCGAGCAGACAGTGTGTGAGGAGGGAGCTTCAACATGAAATCAAGCCAAAGTAAATTGTATCCAGCAAGGGCTGACAAAGCCTCAAAATCACAGTCCAGCACTGCAGGTAATAAGGTTATAAATAACAAAAGCAGCAACAGGCATCAGTGTCTGTCTGTGTGTGTCTCTCGCTTTCTCCTTGTGCTGTTTGTCATGTGTCTTTTAATAGCTTGCTTTTCTCTGCAGGGTTTGGATGCTTTGGTTGGATTCTAATATTCCTCTCCGTCATCTTTATCCTTGCAACTCTACCCCTCTCAATCTGGTTCTGTTTACAGGTAATTGTCTAACAGTTTCTTTTTAATTTGGCAATGAGTTTTCAGAATCATTATGTGACTGTTCCCCTCATTCATTCCAGTCCTCAGCAAGACCGTCTTTAGGGAAAGTTCACTGTCCTGGCTCGCTCAAGTCGGTCTCGTTTTATTTGTTTTGACGTTTATTGGAAAAGGGAGACAGATTTCCTTCAGAAGTCTGCACTGGCACCTCGGTCCATGTCAGATGTGGGGTGTCTTTGCGCTCAAATCTCCAAAGATGATGGGAATGAGTCGCCAAGTTTACAAAAACAAAACGCACATGGCATTCCCGAAATAAAATGACAGACTGCGCTTGCTGGAGATCTGAAAAGAAAACAGAAATCGTTGGGGGAGTTCATAGATCCCTGAAAGTGGAGTCGCAGGTGGATAGGATAGTGAAGAAGGCGTTTGGTATGCTTTCCTGTATTGGTCAGAGTATTGAGTACAGGGGTTAGGAGGTCATCTTGCGGCTGTACAGGACACTGGTTAGACCACTGTTGGAATATTGCATGCAATTCTGGTCTCCTTCCTATCAGAAGGATGTCATGAAACTTGAAAAGGTTCAGAAAAGATTTACAAGGATGTTGCCAGGGTTGGAGGATTTGAACTATAGGGAGAGGCTCAATAGGCTGGGGTTGTTTTCCCTGGAGCATCGGACGCTGAGGGGTGACCTTATAGAGGTTTATAAAATTATGAGGGGCATGGATAGAGTAAATAGGCAAGGTCTTTTCCCTGTGGTGGGGGAGTCCAGAACTAGAGGGTATAGGTTTAGGGTGAGAGGGGAAAGATATAAAAGAGACCTACTGGGCAAGTTTTTCACACAGAGGGTGGTACATGTATGGAATGAGCTGCCAGAGGAAGTGTGGAGGCTGGTACAATTGCAACATGTAAAAGGCATCGAGATGGGCATATGAATAGGAAGGGTTTGGAGGGAAATGGGCCGGGTGCTGACAAATGGGATTAGATTAGGTTAGGATATCTGGTCAGCATGGACAAGTTGGCCCGAAGGGTCTGTTTCCATCCCATATATCTCTATGACTCTAACTCAGCAGGTCTGGCGATGTTTCATAGAACCATAGAGATGTCCAGCACAGAAACAGACCCTTCAGTCTAACATGTCCATGCTGACCAGCTATTCTATACTAATCTAGTCCCATTTGCTAGCACTTGGCCCATATTCCTCTAAACCTTTCCTATTCATACGCGAGAAAGAAAGCAGAATTGGCGTTTTGAGTCCCGCGACCCTTCATTAGAATATGCTTCGCTTTTTAAACAGAGGAATAGAGTATAAGAGAAAAAGAAGTTCAGATAAATCTTTGTAAAACCCTTGTGGGTATTTGCTGGAGTTTGATCTCAGTTGGGTGTGCCCTCAGACCAAACTGACTGCAGAGGTTCAAGAAGGCAGCTCATCGTCAGCTTCTCAAGGACTGGGAAATAAATATTGCCCCATCCAGCGATGCCCACATCCCATCGAATTAAGTTTTAAAAAAAAGGCTGTAGCAGATCTGACCGCATCTGTGGAGAGGGAGAAACAATGTTAATGTTTCAAAGTAAGAACGTTTGTCAGAAATGGAAGAAGTTACAGATGTAACAGGATTTAAGCAAGTACAGAGGTGATGGCAAGAGGAGAGGGAGGAAGGTCTGCGGCAGACGGGGCATGGATTTGGCATAAAGAACTGAAAAGGTGCCACAAGTACAATTCTGTAATTGGCGAGTTGTTACGGTGAGTCTAGAGTGTGGCGCTGGAAAGACACAGCAGGTCAGCCAGCATCCGAGGAGCAGGAGAATCGACCTTTCCTGATGAACGGCTTATGACCAAAACGTCAATTCTCCTATTCTTCGGATGCTGGCTGACCTGCTGTGTCTTTCCAGCACTACACTCTCGATTCTGATGTTCCTCACCTTTTTCCAAATTGTTAGGGTGGGGAATGTGCTGTCAGAAATGGTGGTGGAGGAGGCGTCCACAACAGAATCTGACAAACGCTTGCAAGGAAAATGCATCCCAGGCTATTAGGAAGTAACAAGGAAGAAAGGGACTAATTAGTTCTCTCTTCTGAAGAGCTAGCACAAGCACAATAGGCTGAATGGCCCCCTGTGTTATATTATTTTGGTGGTTACACTGTGTGGTGCATCCCACCCAGTTGAATAGTTCAATGGTGACCGTGGTACTGAGATCACTTTGGGTGAGGCCAACACAGGCTTACACATGGAGAGGATGCAGGAGACAATGTCAATCAAATTACTGATAATAAGAGCTTAGGAAGCCAAGGACGATGGGTGGAAGTTGGGATAAACATCACCCAGGATCCCAGCAAATAGTGGAACAGTCTCATAGGTGGGATGGCCTCATCTCTGCTCACAACTTCCTCATAAAGATGCATTAGCCTTGATGTGAGGGTTATGGCTGGCCTGTTTCAAGTTGATCAGTATGTCTTTCCTCTCCAGCATCATCACTAAAAATAGTCAATCATTTCTCACATTCCTGATCGTGGGATCTTAGTTTGTGAAAATTGACAGCAATATTTCCTGCATACATCGATGCAGAGAGTTGAAGAGAAAGGGTTACCAAGGATGTTGCCATGGTTGGGGGGGGTTGAGCTATAGGGAGGGGCTGTATAGGCTGGGGCTATTTTTCCTGGAGCGTCAGAGGCTTGGGGGTGACCCTATAGAGGTTTATAAAATCATGAGGGACACAGATAGGATAAATAGACAAGGTCTTTTCCCCTGAGTAGGGGAGTCCACAACTAGAGGGTGTATGTTTAAGGGGAGAGGGGAAAATATAAAAGGGGCCAAAGGTGGAACATTTTCACACAGAGGGTGATACATGTATGGAATGAGCTGCCAGCGGAAGTGCTGGAGGCTGGTACAATTACAGCATTTAAAAGGCATCTGGATGGATATCCGAATAGGAAGGGTTTGGAGGGATATGGGCCAAATGCTGGCAAAGGGGTCTAGATTAATTTCGGATATCTGGTTGGCATGGGCAAGATGGACCGTTTCTGTGCTGTACAGCTCTGTGACTATGCTTCTGTATTGCTGAGAGCACGGTCAGCCATGAATTTATCAAATGGCGGAGTGTTTTAAAGTTGGCTCCATCTTCCTGCTATTGCACTATAAAACATAAAGCACTGACATGGGAGATGTATCAATTAAATTCCAGTGAGAGTTCTCCCCAGTGGTTTGTAAGTATTTGTATTAGCCATTTTTCAGGAGGAGGTGATGGCCCAGTGGCATGATCACTGAGTTATTAATTCAGATATTCCTGGGAACCTGGGTTCAAATCTTACCTTGGCAGATGGTGGAAGTTAAATTCAATTAGGTGTGTAATAATGACCTCGAAGCTGTTGGGAAAAACCCATTGGCTTCACTAATATGTCTTCAGAGGGAAGTCTGCTATCCTGACATGTGACTCCAGACCCACAGCAATGTGGTTAACAATCACTCACTGCCAATGCCATCCTTAACTTATAAGACCACAAAGAACAGGAGGAGGCCATTTGGCCCCTCGAGCCTGCTGCACCATTCAGTGAGAACATGGCTGATCTGACGTTTCTCACATCCATCTTCCCCTTAACCCTTGGTTCCCCAACTGATTAAGAATCTCTTTCTCAATCTTAAACATACACAGGGACTCTGCCCTACAGTCCTCTTTGGCAAGGAATTCCAAAGCCTCTCAATCCTCTGAGAGAATAAATTCCTCCTCATCTCAGTCTTAAATTGGCATCCCGTTGTTCTGAGACTATGCCCTCTCAGCGTTTACCCCGTCAAGACCCTTAAAAATCATATGTTACCTTATATGTTATAAAAAGGACACATTAATCAAAAAATGTGCTTCAAGAACCAGTGGGCATTATCACCGAATATGGGGCCACACATTTAAGACAGAATTTCTTCACTTGGAGGGTAATGAATCTCTTTATCACACAGGGCTGTTGAGGTTTAGCTATATTCAAGTCTGCAATAGATTTTAATTTTAGGAGGAGAATCAAAGGTTATGGGGACAAGACAGAAAAGTGGAGTTGAGGATTATGAGGTCAGCCATGTTCTCATTGGATAGCAGAGCAGACTTGATGGGCTGAATGACCTCCTTCTGCTCCTATGGCTGACTGTCTAACAGCTCATGTCACTAAAACAGATTATCTCATTATTTATCTCAGTACCATTTTTGGGAATTTATGCAAATTGGGTGCCTCATTTTCCACACTATAGCAGTGGTTTGTACTTGGTAGAGTACTTGCAGAGAGTGTTGGGACATTCTGCATTAATATAAGGTGCCATGCAAATGCAGTCCTTCCTTTCGTATTTTCTTAAAGTTAGCCCGTTTGCAAGCTAGGAGTTGGAACTGTAAAATAATTACTTTCTTACTGTAAATGTTTCATAAAAACGAAGTTGCCTCCTTGAACTAATGTAACATGACAAAGGCCAGTTCTCACTCACTGGGCTCTGAGCCAACACTCAGAGAAGTGCTGTTTATCCAATTAGTTTTTAATGTATAGCATGTGTAGCTAAAATACATTTCATGAACTTGAGATAAGATTTGGTTCCAACTGCGTGCTTATCTTTGAATTTCACTTGTTGCTTCGTTGTTCGTATGTGTTATAACCCTGACAGTATCCAAGGAGTAGGAGAATTGACATTTCAGTCATAACCCCTTCATTAGGGATCACAACATACAAGGTTAGGCAGGTGTATGAAACTGACAAAGTAAGATTTGAACTGAGGCAATAAAGAGGATAAGGACAATATATTCACATGGAGGGTATACCCCAACGTGGTCTTGTTGGTTTAACTGGACTGTTTCCCTGTTATAACTTCAATATCAATCATACAATAAAGCAGGAAGCCATTCATCCCATCATACCTGTACTGGCTGTTTAATAGTGCCATCTGATTGGTTACATACCCGTGGTTTGCCCTCTAGCACCGCATGTCCACTTTTGTTTTAGAAGTGACCATTAGCTATACTTCCAGCACGGTGGCTCAGTGGTTAGCACTGCTGCCTCACAGCACTGGGGGCCCAGGTTCAATTCCAGCCTCAAGCGACTGTCTGTGTGGAGTTTGCACATTCTCCCCGTGTCTACGTGGGTTTCCTCCCACAGTCCAAAGATATGCAGGTTAGGGTGGATTGGCCATGGGAAATTGCCCAGTGTCCAGGGGTGTGCAGGGAGTGGGATGCTCTTCAGTGGGTTAGTGTACTTGATGGGCCGAATGGCTTGCTTCCACACTGTAGGAATTCTATTCTTCCCCTCTCAGGCAGCACAGTGCAGATCATAGCACCTTGCTACACTCAAAGAAAATTCTCATCATCCTCCGCTGTCTTTTGCTCATTATCTCCAACCTGTTACCAACCCTCCTGCCAGCAGATATTCTTTCTCTTTTTTCCACTGAGGCTAATCTATGTATGTAATCATAATGCAGATGTAGGCCATTCAGCCCATCGAGTGTGCTCCCTCAATCCATGAGATCGTGGCTTATCTGATAAGTTAGGACATCATCTTTAGTAATGGTGAGTGGAGCTTTTTATCAAATCACATGGAGGCCAATCACTCACAACTATTTGACCAAATCCGCACAAAGTTTGACAGAATCCCTCCAGTGTGGAAGCAGGCTACTCAGCCCATCGAGTCCACACTGACCCATCGAAGAGCATCGCACCCAAGCCCTCTCCCCATAACCCAAGCATTTCCCATGGATGATCCACCTAACCTGCACATAGAGTCATACAGCACGGAAACAGACCCTTAGGTTCAACCAGTCTGTGCCGAACATAATTCCAAACTAAACTAGTCCCCCCTTCCTGCTCCTGGCCCATATTCCTCCAAACCTTTCCTCTTCATGTACTAATCCAAATATTTTTTCAATGTTGTAATTGTACCCACATCCACCACTTTCTCAGGAAGTTCATTCCACACATGAACCACCCTCTGTGTAAAACATTTGCCCACCCACAGACACGAGGAGAATGTGCAAACTCCACACAGACAGTCTCCCGAGGCTGGAATCGAACCCGGGTCCTTGGCGCTGTGAGGCAGCTGTGCTAACCACCGAGACACCACGTAACCTCTCAGCTGAAACGTGATTTCACACAACACAAGAGTGGAAAGTACTCCAGGTACGGGAAATCAGAAATAAGGAGGAAACAGTGGAAATATAAGGTGAGATGGTGCATTTAGGGGCAGCTGTGCTCAGTTCAACGACTCTTCTTGCTTTTATTTTATATCATTTCTCTGCTTTTACCTTTTATAAATTTCATTCATAGGATGTGGGTGTTCCCTGGCAGCCAGCTAAAACTCAAACCCATTGCTGAGCATCTGGAGTCACATGTAGGTCAGACCAGGTAATGATGGCAGATTTCCATCCCAAAGGGGCATCATTGAACCAGGTGGATTTTTCTCAACAATGGAATTAAGAGTCATTATCAGACTCTTAATTCCAAATTTATTTTATTGAATTCTAATTCTGCTATCCAGAGCGGGAGTTGAACCCAGGTCTCAGAACATTAGTTGGATCTTTGGATTCATAGATTCATGATAATTCCGTTAGGCCATTACCTCCCTATCTCTCCCTTTAGCAGTGAATTTCACTTCTTTTATTTTCATTTTTTCTTTTATTTTCTTTTTCTTTTATTTTTAAAACTTTTGCCAACTATCTGCACCCCACACTCCATTGTTCCTGTGAGAGGTCTGAACACAGTCGATAAGCAATGCTGCTTTTCCCAATGGTGGGTGAAAGGATTGAGAATGGGAGGGCATTGAATAAGGATAATTGGTGAAAGGAAGCTTTAGGAACACGAGGTGGAACCTTTACGCTCAGCGGGTGGCGAGCTCTTGAATGCGCTGTCTGAGAGTGTAGTGGCTCAATTGAGGCTTTCTGGAGAGAGCTGTATTGTCTTCTGAACAGGAGGGATGTGCAGAGTTACAGGGAGATGGTGGGGAATGGCATTCAGTGAATTCTTCCTCCTGGGATTCAGTGCAGAAAGGATGGGCTGAGTGGCCTCCTTTTATGCTGGGACGATTCTGTGTATTTGACTCCTATTTGCCAAGAACTTTATGACCCCCATTACCCTTTCTGTTGAAACACATCACCTCTCTTTTGTCTATATTAAAATTGACGTGTACAGATGCTCCTGAGACTGAAGAAGGCCATTATCCAAACGCAGAGCTCTCTTGTTGGTGAGAGAGAGATAGAGAGACATCATTTCATGTCTCCAACAAGAGACTCATTCCTTCCTCATCCAGCTCAGGAGAAACTTGATCATTAAAAGCGAGATCATTAAAAACAGCCCAATGGCTAGAGATTTGCTCAGGGCACGATTTCCCAGTTGTCGATTCAGAATGAAGATGATAAAGAGTAAACATGAGACCCGCCCTCTTAGACTGAGAGGGGGAGGAATTTATTCACCCAGAGGGTGGTGAGTCTTTAGAATTCTCTGCCCCAGGGGGCTGCCGGTGCTAGGTCATGAAGTATGTTTGTGACAGAGACTAAGAGACATCTTGGAAGCACAGAGAGCTCGGAATTCAGTCATGAGTGACAGAGCAGCCCATTTGGGGCAACTAACTTGGTGCTTTTCAGCATTTTCCCCTCTGCCACCCCTTTTTGAGGCTTGTTGCATCCCCTCATTGGAGGGGGGTACCCAGGAGAGCAATGGGGTGGAGGATCTTCCATTGTTACTTTGGAGCTCGGGACCCCACCTACAGTTTGTGAAGCGCTGATCTAACTACATCAAACTATCCTTCTGTGTCTTATGTAAAGTCACCATGGTCCTTGTCCCTCATTAGAGAGGGTGATGACTGGTATTAGTTTAATCTGAGGGTCACCACACTTCAGGTGAGTCGAGAGGTTGAGAAAGAGAGTCCTTCGAGTAGATGCAGCCAGTATGACAATTGACCCCTCGCTGTTGGGTTACTCTGCATTGCAAACCAGCCATCCAGCCAACTGAGCTAACTGACCCTGCCTCGCATATGTTCCCCTGAAATGGATTTGGTGAAAAGCTGGGCTGTAAAAGTGACCACGAAACCATTCAGTGTTCACAGAAATCCAGCCTGTCTTTGAGGGGGAGAAACAAGGAAAGAGGAAACAATTCAGCCCATCTTGTTCGATCATAGAATCCCTACAGCATGGAAACAAAAGCCATTCGGCCCAACAAATCAACACCAATGTTCTGAAAAACATTCCACCCAGACCTCTCCCCATCACCCTGTATTTCCATTGGCTAAGGCACTTAACCTACACATCCCTGAACATTACAGGCAATTTAGCATGATCAATCCACACTAACTTGCACACCTTTGGACTGTAGGAGGAAACCGGAGCACCCAGAGGAAACCCGTGCTTTTCCCAATGGTGGGTGAAAGGATTGAGAATGGGAGGGCATCAAATAAGGATAATGTGCAAACTCCACACAGACAGTCACTTGTGGCTGGAATTGAACCTGGATCCCTGATGCTGTGAGGCAGCAGTGCTAACCATGGCTGATACGCACACATGCACATTTAATCCATTAACTACATATACCTGACCAATTCTCAGTTTCAGGTTATACACTACCTTGTTCTGAACTGAATGTCCCCTGCAAAAGGGAATAATTTCTGCTGAACAAAGAGACCTTGGAGTGCAGGTTCATAGCTCCTTGAAAGTAGGGCACAGATAGATAGGAGTATTGAGTGTAGGAGTTGGGATTTCATGTTGCAGCTGTACAGTTCATTGGCTAGGCCACTGTTGGAATATTGCATGCAATTCTAGTCTCCCAGCTATAGGCAGGATGTTGTTAAACTTGAAAGTGTTCAGAAAAGATTTACAAGGATGTTGCCGAGGTTGGAGGGTTTGAGCTATAGGGAGAGGCTGAACAGGCTGGGGCTGTTGTCCCTGGAGCGTCGGAGGCTGAGGGATGACCTTGTAGCCATTTATAAAATCATGAGGAGCCAAGGTCTTTTTTCCCAGGGTGGGGGAGTCCAAAACCAGAGAGCATAGGTTTAAGTTGAGAGCAGAAAGATTTAAAAGGAATCTAAGGGGCAACCTTTTCACGCAGAGGGTGGTGCACGTATGGAATGAGCTGCCAGAGGAAGTGGTGGAGGCTGATACAATTACAGCATTTAAAAGGCACATGGATGGGTATATGAATAGGAAGGGTTTGCAGGGATATGGGCCAAGTGCTGGCAAATGGGACTAGATTTATTTAGGACATCTGGTCAGCATGGACAAGTTGGAACGAAGGGTCTGTTTCTGTGCCGTACAGCTCTATGACTATATTCCTAAGAAACCCACAGTCTTATCGAGACTTCCAGTTTAACAGCGAAGTTGGTTTGCTGTAATTTTCATTTTAAAGTTATGTGTGGCAGGCAACAGTGAGCCATCAGTACCCCATTTTCCATCACTCCCTATCTTCAATCTCAGTTTGATTGAAGATATACTAAGTCAATATGACTGCCATGGAGTCTCAACTGCTTTCGATTTTCCTGCTCCTTGGATGCTTTCTGACCTGCTATGCTTTTCCAGCAGCACTCTAATCTTGACTGCTTTCTGGAGTGGACGTTCAGATCCTTTCTCTCCAGCTATTCACTGTCTGTGCATTTGTTTCAAAGTCTAAGCTGTCAGAAATCACCACTTCCTCATTGTAAGGAAATTACTCTCACATTCTTCACTCAGTCTTGTCTGTGCCAAAGGCCTGTACATCTTGTTCCTTGGCTGCTACAGTGTCTGAATTTATTTGTATCTTTTTGCAGGTGCTATGCTGCTGGCTACAATAGCAAGGCTGCAAAACTTGATCAAAAACCTGTCCTTGCAAAGTTCACATCCCTTTGCAATTCTCCCACTCTGAAGAGATTCAGCAACTATGCCCTTCCAAAACCCATGGATATGTGTGCCACTGGCAAGGCGATGTTCATTGACCACCAGTTGAGAACGTGGGAATTGATCCACTTCCTTAAAGCATGAAACTGTCTTATTCATAGAATGTGGTGTCATTGGCTGGGCCAGGATTTATTACCCGTCCCTAGTTGCCCCTTGAGAAGGTGATGCTAAGCTGCCTTCTTGTACTGCTGCAGTCCGTATGCTGTAGGTTCACCCTTAGGGAGGGAATTCCAGGATTTTGATTCAGTGAAAGAGTGATGGTATATTTCCAAGTCAGGATGGTGAGTGGCTTGGGGGGAAGCTCATAGAGGTTCGTGTTCTCATGTATCTGCTGCCCTAGTCGTTCCAGATGGTAGAGATTGCAGGTTTGGAAGGTACTTTCAGAGCAGGCTTGTTGAATTTCTGCGGTGCATCTTGCACACACTGCTCCTACTAAGCGTCGGTGGTGGAGGGAGTGGATGTTGTGGTTGTGGTGCTAATCAATCGGCTGCTTTGTCCTGGATGGTGTCAAGTTTCTTGAGTGCTGTTGGAGCTGCACCCATCCAAGCAAGTTGGGGGGTATTCCATCACACACCTGACTTGTGCCTTGTAGATGGTGGATAGGCTTTGTGGAGTCAGTCGGTGAGTTACTTGTCACAGGATTCCCAGCCTCTGGCCTGTTCTTGTAGACAGTACCTGATCCAGTTCAGTTTCTGGTCAATGGTAGTCCCCAGGAAGTTAATAGTGGGTCATTCACCTATGCAATGTCAAGGGCAATGGTTAGATTCTCTCTGGTTGGATCTGGTCATTGCTTGGCACTTGTATGCACACATAATACTTGCCATTTATCAGCCCAAACCTGAATGGAGCCTAGGCCATGCTGCATTTTTGCATGGACTGCTGCAGTATTGGAGAAGTCCCAAAACATCCCGACCTCTGTCCTTGTGATGGAGGGAAGGCCGTTGATAAAGTAGTTTGACCTGACTGAGTGCTTTGCTAGGCTACTTTGGAGGTGAGTTAGGAATTAAATAGATTAACTATCAATGCTCCCAGAGCAATTGAATATGCCCCAAAACTTTTGTTTTTATTTCAGGTTTCCAACACCCGCAATGTTTTGTTCTTGTACACTCTTGTTTCAGGTCTGGAGCTGTGCATGTGCCCAGGCCAAATATTGGAACGTACTTCCCCAAGTACCAAATTCTTCCTTCCCTATAACCTACATGAATCATTGAGGCACATTTCATTGATACATGTAAACTGTGCCTTGCTGCAATTGTACAAGGCATTACTGAGACTGAACATGGAGTATAGCATGCAGTTTTAATGCCCTTATTTGAGGAGGGGTGCCGTTATATTAGAGACAGTTCAGAGGAAGTTCACTAGATTGATTCCAGAGATGAGAGGTTGGTCCTACGAAGAAAAATTGAGCAGTTTAGACCCAGACTCACTGGAGTTTAGAAGGATGAGAGGAGATCGAATTGAGGTCTGAACAGGATTGATAAAGTACAGGTAGAGAGGATGTTTCCTCGTGTGGAAATCTAGAAGAGAAGTCATATTTTAGGATAAGGGGTGTCAGATTTAAAACGAAGATGAAGAGGAATTACTTCTCTCAGTGGGTCGTAAATCTGTGGAATTCTCTCCCCCAGAGCGCAAGGACATTGAGCAAATTTAAGGAGAAGACAGATAGATTATTAATCAGTAACATGTTGAAGGGTTATGGAGAGTGAGCAGGAAAGTAAAATTGAGGCTGAGATGAGTTCAACCATGATCGCATTCAACAGCAACACAGGCCTGAGAGGCTGAGTGGTCTACTGCTGCTCCTAGCTCTTAGCTGAACGGTGGCATAAGATTTTAGTTTCACAAACTCTGAGCAGCAATGATGGCCATGAAGCATGGACTGTATTTTGGTAGGTGTGAGCATTGTGTGCAGTTTTATTGTTGGTGAATATGGTTGACTATACAGCTCTGTAAGGCCCAAACTGCTGCTGTTGCAACAAACATTTCACTCGGTGTTCATTTTTTTGTTTATAGACTTTTGCGTCCTATAAACTCTGGGTTTTCATCAAGACCATTGTCCCCAGACACAGTTCCACCACCGATCCTCACTGACAATGTCATAAGGTGTGCCTCATGAACAATTAACAATTAAAACACACTATCTTCCGTACAGAGGAACCTCGATTATCTGGCATTCGATTATCTGAATTTTTGGATTACCCACACAAGATCACAAGGTCCCGCTGCTTGGGTAAACTGTGTTGTTCAGCATCTAATTATCCAAACATTCGATTATCGGAACAAATTACTCCCCACCTGTGTCGTTCAGATAATCAAGGTTCCGCTGTATTATGGTGAGAAGGTGAGGACTGCAGATGCTGGAGATAAGAGGGCTGGAAGAAGGTCTCATGCCTGAAACGTCGATTCTCCTGTTCCTTGGATGCTGCCTGATCTGCTGTGCTTTTCCAGCAACACATTTTCAGCTCCGCTGTATTATGGTTCACCCTCAGTAAAATTTGCAGATGACACAAAGCTAGGTGGGAGGGTGAGGAGGATGCAGAGATGCTTCAGTGCAATTTGACAGGCTGAGGGAGTGGGTAAATGTACGCAGTATAACGTAAATAAATGTGAGGCTATCCACTTTGCTAGCAAACGTTGGAAAGCAGATTATTATCTGAATGGCTATTAATTGAGAGAAAGAAAGTGTCCTTGGGTGTCCTTGTACACGAGTCACTGAAAGTAAGCATGTAAGAATGCAGTGAAGAAGGATTCCAGTAGAGGAACAGGAATGCCTTGCTGCAATTGTACAGGGTCTTGGTGAGGCTACACCTGGAGTATTAAGTGCATTTTTGGTCTCCTTATCTGAGGAAGGATGTTCTGGTGATGGAGGGAGTGCAGTGAAGGTTTACCACACTGACTCCTGGCATGGCAGGACTGACATGTGAAGATACACTGGATCATTAGATTAGATTCCCTACAGTATGGAAACAGGCCCTTCAGCCCAACAAGTCCATACCGACCCTCCAAAGAGTAAAGCACATGGACCCATTCCCCTACCCTATATTTACCCCTGACTAATGCACCTAACTTGATGGGCAATTTATCTTGGCCAATTCACCTGACCTGCATGTCTTTGGATTGTGGAAGGAAACCGGAGCACCCGGAGGAAACCCACGCAGACACGGGGAGAATGTACCAACTCCACACAGTTACCCGAGGCTGGAATCAAGCCCAGGTCCCTGGTGCTATGAGGTAGCAGTGCTAACCACTGAGCCACTGTGCCGCCCATCAGTTAGAACAATATTCACTGGAGTTTAGAACAATGAAAGGGAACCTCACAGAAACCTAGAAATTTCTAATAGGCCTAGCTAGACAAGATGTAGGAAAGATGTTCTGGTCTGCCCAGTACCAAGGTTACAGTCTTAGGCTATGGAGTAGGCCAGTTAGGTCCGAGATGAGGAGAACTTTCTTCGCCCAGAGAGTGGGGAGCCTGTGGACTTCTCTACCACAGAAAGCATTTGAGGCCAAAACATTGAATGTTTTCAAGAAGGAGTTAGATATAGTTCTTAGAGTGAAAGGGATCAAAGGGCATAGGGAGAAAACGGAAACAGGGCACTGAGTTGGATGATCAGCCATGATTGTAATGAACGGTGGAGCAGGCTCGAAGGGCCGAATGGCCTCCTCCTGCTCCTATTTTCCACATTTGCGGATCCACCGCTCCAATTTTGTAATTGCCCCACAACACAGATAGAACTGTCAAACCAAAAGCAGACAAGCCTTTGACGCTGTGTTACCAGCGAGGCAGTTGGCATTCCAGTTATTACGAAGGCAGTTATTAAAACTGACGGGGTTACATACACTTGCTGCACACTCAGGCAGTGATCCAGACAAGTAACTCAATAAATCAATGGCAGTATTCTCATCTCATCAAGGTAAGTTCCTGCAGGTCCTTTCATGTGACGGAAGGCAACTCACAGAAACATTATAATGTAAAATATGACACCGGCTCACATGAAGGTGTCAGGGGTGGTGAACCAAACAGTTGACCAAAGAAGTGAGTTTTAAATTTCCTCTTGAAACTGGAAAGCGAAGCGGAGAGGGTTAAGGAAGGACTTCCAGAGTGTGTGGGGCCCAAACAGCTGAAATGTGACAACTGGTGGAGTATTTAAAACCTGGAGGTGTCAAAAGGCCAAAATTAGAGAAGCACAGAGACCACAGAGGGCTTATTTTTAATATTCTTTCACGGGACGTGGGCATCGCTGAACTAGGTCAGTATTTATTGCCTGGCCCGAGAGGGTGTTTTGCACTGCACTGTCACAGTCTATGAATGGAGGCATTTGTCTGGATGAGGCAGAGGGGGTGAGTGAATCTGGGAATTTGTTTCAAAGTGGGAATTTGGCTGGAGTGTCTTTTCCAAGTCCAGTTTTAAACTTAAAATCAGATTCAGCCAATAGCCTTTGAGTAGGTTAAAGCAGGCCGATGAAAAGAGAAAGTTTCATGATGGTGGCAATTTGCACTTTAAGGACCTGGAATCCCTTCTGTAAATGAGGTGCTAATTTCTTTCACAAAAAAGTGACTTGAGCAGACCCCTATAGGAAAGGGACCTGTTGCACTAAATGGTCAGTGTGAATGCAGACATCTCCTGAGTGAGTCAATAGCTAAGTCAGTGAAACTGGGAATTTTGTTTAATTTGGCAATCCGGTGGAAAAGGTGCAGCAGTATTTTAATTAATGTTTACTGTAAGATGCAAACACTCCAAAATGACAGGTGAGTAGGATATGAGTCATGGATGGCAAGGCAGAGCTGCTATGGAAAAATATCACAAACCACAGTGTCACGTGAGTACAGGGCAAGAAACTGACTTGTGAGAAGGATCGGTGACTGTCTTGATTCATTAATTGGAAATAAGGAGTTCAGATTGAGTTTAGGAGTCTGGTAGTAGAATTGAAGCCAAGGTGAGATCATTCATGAGTGTATTAAGTGACAGCGCAGGCTTGAGGGGCTGAATGGCCTACTGTTGATTCATTCCTGATGAAAGGTCTTGCCCGAAACGTCGACTCTCCTGCTTCTCGGATGCTGCCTGACTGGCTGTGCTTTCCCAGCACCACAGTCTCGGCTCTGATCTCCAGCATCTGCAATCCTCACACTCCCCTAGTCTACTACTGATCCTATTCTTATGTAGTATTGCTAACTTCTATCATATGATGGTCTCGGTTCCCAAAAGGATCTTTTGCTCTGAGAACATTTATTAAGTCTTCCCTATTTACACATCCAAAATAGCTGATTTTGCGGTTGGATTTGTGACGTATTGGTCCAGGAAAGTGTTCAAAACCTCATGGTTACCTCATGGCTACCTCTGTGGGTGAGGCAGCTGGTGTGGATCAGAATGGGTTTGATCGCTGTTCTGGTTGCTGTGGATTCGGGACTGTCTCCATGGTGGAGGCCATGACACTGTAGGTTGGAGTTGAGAACCCCAAGAAGAAGTGGTGGGATTTGAGCCCATGTTTCCACCGAACCATGACCCGACCACAGCTGTTTGCGTGGTCCGAGAACCACCAATTGGCATCATTTTCCCACCACTCAGCTGCCATGTGATTGGGCCATTGAGATGCTTTTGACCCTGTTCATTCTCACTCTGCAATGCACTCACTGCAACATCTCAAGGAAATAAACCAGGAACAATGTAAGCGTGTCACACCACTGGCATCACATGTCTTACGGGGGAACAGCTCAGATAGATTCCAGCACTGAAGGAATATTTTGGAAAAGGTCATGAGTGTGAATTTTCAAATGGGACAGACTGACAGAAAAATCAAACACTACTTATCATTGTGGTACACCATTAGACACTGGCCTCCAGTCACTCAAACAACCTTCTATCAATCCTCTTTGTGTCCTATTGCTCAGCCAGTTTCTGATTCATCTCAGCAGGCTTCCCTCAATTCCATATTTTTAACCTTCTCAATCATGGGACCTTGTCAAAAGCTTTGCTAAAATCCACCCAAACTACATCAACTAATCTTCCCTCATCCACACACTTGATCACATTTTCAAAAAATTCAAACAAACTTGTTAGGCATGACCTCTCTGACAAAGCCATGCAGACTATCCTTAATTAACCCATGCTTTTCCAAGTGGGTATTAACTCAGTTGATTAGAATTTTCTCCGATAGTTTCCTTACCACTGATGTGAGATTCACTGCTTTGTGATCTCTTGGTTCACCTCGACCACCCCTCTTAAAAAGTGGACCCCACATTAGCCATCCCCCAACCCTCTGGCACATCTCCTTTAGCCAGAGAGGAATTAAAAATTTGTGTCAGAGCCCCTGCAGTTTCCTGCCTCACCTTCCACTGCATGTAATTCATCCGGATCAGGAAATTGTCTGTCTTTAAGCCCGATAGAACTGCCAATATCCATTTCCTAGGTCAACTGTGTAAGTTCCTCACAGCACCTTTCCCTGAATTCCATATCCATGTTCTCCTTTTCCAGATTGACGACAAAGAGGTATGTTCATTCAACACCCTTCCAATAACCTGTGGCTTCACATTAACCTATGGTCCCTAATGGGCCGAAGGGCCTTCTTTGTGCTCTGTGAATCTACAGGAAGAGGCTAAGTAAAGCCAGCTGGTTCATGGCTACTTTCTTGGCTTAAGCGTTAGAGATGTTGCTTACAACGTCATAGAGTCATAGAGATATACAGCATGGAAACAGACCCTTCGGTCCAACTCGTCCATGCGGATCAGATATCCTAATCTAATCTAGTTCCATTTGCCAGCACTTGGCCCATATCCCTCTAAACCCTTGCTATTCACATACCTATCCAATGCCTTTTCAATGTTGTAATTGTACCAGCCTCTACCATTTCCTCTGGCAGCTCATTCCATACATGCACCACCATTTGTGTGAGAAAGTTGCCCCTTAGGTCCCTTTTATATCTTTCCCCTCTCACCCTAAACCTATGCCCTCTAGTTCTGGACTCCCTCACCCCAGGGAAAAGACCTTGGCTATTTACCCCATGATTTTATAAATCTCTGGGGAAAACAGCCCCCAGCCTAGGTTTAGATCAGAGTGGTGCTGGAAAAGCACAGCAGGTCAGGCAGCATCCGAGGAGTATGAAAATTGATGTTTCAAGCAAAAGCCCTTCATCAGGAGGGCCCTCAGCCTATTCAGTCTCTCCATATAGTTCAAACCTTCCAACTATGGCAACACCCTTGTAAATCTTTTCTGAAACCTTTCAAGTTTCACAACATCCTTTCTATCGGAGGGAGGCCAGAATTGCGCACAGTATTCCAAAAGTGGCCTAACCAATGTCATGTACAGCCGCAACATGACTTTTCAACTCCTATACTCAATGCTCTGACCAATAAAATAAAGCATACCAAATGCCTTCTTCAATGTCCAAATGAGAATGATGTGTAGACATTCATAATAATCACGACTTTCTTGTTTCAGGTTGTCAAAGAGTATGAAAGAGCTGTGATATTTCGATTGGGCCGTATCGTTCAAGGGAGAGCGAAAGGCCCAGGTAGGTTTTCAAATTCGTTGTGAAGAACTACAGATTGAGTTTTGCTGTCAGTTATATCGTGTGGTGGTGCCATGGGAACATCACTGGATTAACCATCCAGAGGCAAACACAGAGAATGCAAGAGAAACTCAGCAAGTCTGGTAGCATCTGTGGAGAGAGAAATAGTGAACATTTTGAGTCTAGTATATGACTTTTTTTCCGAACATATGAAGATCTTGTGAAGTAGAGTAATGGGAGTGGGGAAATCTTACTGGAACTGTACAAGGTGAGATCACATCGTGAGTACTGTGAACAGTTTTTTTTATTTGATTTATTATTGTCCAATATAAAGAGATACAGTGAAAAGACAAATCACACCTTACAAAAGTACATCAGGGTAATAGAACAGAATGCAGAATATAGTGTTACAGCGACAGAGAAGGGGCAAGAAAGATCAACTCTAATATATAAGAGGTCTGTTCATAAGCCTGATAACAGCAGGGAAGAAGATGTTCTTACACGTTTTGTCGGTTTTCAAACTTTCGTATCTTCTGCCCAATGGAAAAGGATAGGAGAGAGTATCCCTGGGGTGGGAGGGCGAGACAAAAGTGAGGACTGCAGATGCTGGAAACCAGAGTCTAGATCAGAGTGGTGCTGGAAAAGCACAGCAGATCAGGCAGCATCCGAGGAGCAGGAGAATTGACGTTTCGAGCAAAAGCCCTTCATCAGATGTGCTTTTCCAGCACCACTCTAATCTAGACTGGGGTGGGAGGGGTCTGGGATCATGTTGGCTGCTTTCCCAGGGCAGCGGGAATTGTAGACAGAGTCAATGGATGGGAGGCTGGTTCTCGTGAGGAACTGGGCTACGGTCAGAACTTTCTGTAACTTCTTGCAGTCTTGGGCAGAGCGTTTGCGATATCAAACTGTGATGCATCCGGATAGAATGCTTTCTATAAAAAAACTGAAAAAACTGCGGATGCTGTAAATCAGAGACAAAAATAGAAATCGCTGGGAAGTTCAGCAGGTCTGGCAGCATCTCTGGAGAGATTCAGGATTAACATTTCGGATCCAGTCACCCTTCCTCTGAACTTAAATTTAAATTCAATTCATTAAATCTGGAATGTGCAGTTCATTAATAGTGACTATGAGGCTCTCGTCAATTGACATTAAAATCCATCAGGCTAATTAATGCCCTTTAGGGAAAGGAATCTGCTGTCTTAACGTGGTCTGGCCAGGCAAGTGACTCCAGACCCAAAGCAATGAGACAAATCTGCAATCCTTACATGGTCTGGCCTACATGTGTGTCATAACAGTGTGATTATCTCTAAGTTGCTATCTGACGTGGCCTACAATGCCACTCAGTTCAAGGGCAGTTGAGGGAGAACTGGACCAACTGGTTAACTCTTTCAGGTATAGTACAAACATGATGGATTGAATGTCCTCCTTCTGTGTTGTAAAATTCTATGAGTCTATGATTAAATCAGAATGTGCAAAGTGCTAGCCTTGCCAAGTATTCTCACATCTCATGACAGAATAAAAAGAAGAAACATCTCTGTCCCAACTGTCCTCAGCAACCTACATTTTGCAATGACATCTCAATTATCATCTTTGTTATCAGATCCCTCCAACCCCTAAAATTATCCATGTCGCCCTAGACTCCACATTCTTCCCAGATTTCAGTGTTGTTCCACTGCTGCGTTCTTGCCCGAACTCCTTGATTTTTTTCATCACCTGCCGAGATCTTGTGTTCCAGAATTCCTCTGTAAATGCCCCACTGGTCTACCTTTCCTGTGTCCTTTAAGAATGGCCCTTCAAACCCACATTATTGATCAAGCTTTTGATCAGATGATCACATGTGACTTGATGTTAAATTTGATTTAATTTTCACTTCTAGGAAGCTCTTTGGGTCATTTTGTCACATTAGAGCATTTGCCATTGTGTAACTAAAAATGTGACAATATTTATTCCTTCCTTTAGGTATTTTATGGATTTTACCTTGTACTGATACGGTTAGTCTAGTTGACTTGAGGACAATGTCATTTTCTGTCCCACCACAAGAGGTAAGTCTGCCCAGTTGATGGGAATCTATGATAAATTAACGTGTAAGAATGGCAGAAGTGTTCATGCAGTTACAGATGTGAACTGTAAATAGAATTAGCATCCAGAACATTTTGAGCTAAATATGGAGAAACATCTTTGCGCACTTAATAAATAAATTTGCCCCTTTGTTGAACGCTGTTTCTTAATTAGCTCAAAAATAATGAAGGTGGAAGGTTCTCATTCAAGTCACATAGCATCTTGGTTTGGAAATGTACGACTATATCTTTTCTGCAAAGTCCTGAATTCTGTCCCTGAGGGCATGAGGAGGGGGGTTGCTATAGTACCTGGATCTGCAGTGGTTCAAGAAGGCAGCTCACCAACACTTTCTAAAGGGCAACTAGGGACAGGCAATAAATGCCGGCCAAGCCAGCGATGTGCACATCATGTGATCACTTGGAGAAAAATGATGGGCCAGGCTATTTGGATCAGTCAATAAAAATCTCTAGTTGGAGAATCATATTAAATGTTTTGAGTCTCACTCACTATTCTGACTCTTTAGCTAACCCTTTCCATTTTTAAAATGGCTGTGGTGGGGTTGATTGGCAGGGTAAGTGTAGTTGGTCATATTGTGTGACTAAGATGGTTTAGGGTTGTGGACATTCAAGCCATGGATAGGAAATGAGGTCAAAATCAATGAGGCAAAAGTGAGGACTGCAGATGCTGGAAATCAGAGTCTAGATTAGAGTGGTGCTGGAAAAGCACAGCTGGTCAGGCAGCATTCGAGGAGCAGGAAAATCAACGTTTCAGGCAAAAGCCCTTCATCAAGACTCATAGACTCATAGATTTGAACCCAGATTCCCATAGTCTATTGATAACATCACTAGGCCATCACCTCCACTCATAGAGTACTGATGAAGGCTGTGCTTTTCCAGCACCACTCTAATCTAGACTAGGGAATGAGATCAGACTAGATTGGAAGCAACCTTTAGTAGTATTCATTCACAGGATGAGGGCATCGCTGACTAGGCCAGGACCTATTACCCATCCCTTATTTCCCAGAGGATAGTTAAGAATCAACCACGTTGCTGGAATTACATGTAGGCCAGACCAGGAAAGGACTGTAGCTTCCTTCCCGAAAGGACATCAATGAGCCATGTGGATTTTTCCCAAAAGTCAACAATGGGGAGGGGGTGGGGGAAGTTTCACTGTTATCACTGGAGTCTTAATTCTAAATCTTTATTGAATTCAAATTCCACCATCTGCCATGGCAGGATTTGAATCCAGATTTCCATAATCTATCAATAACATCACTAGGCCATCACCTTCACTCATGAAGGGACCAAGACCGAAAGGACACAGGAAGTTAGGACTTGGTTTTCAGGATCATGAAGAGTTATAGTAATGAAGTGGTGAGTAATCAAAGGCATTTAAAGCCACCAGCAAAGGAAATAAAGAGAAAAAAATAACATAGCGAGTTGGCATGGGTTGGAAAGTGAGGGGAACTGGTTCAATTCTAACTGTCCAAAGAGGCTTGAAGAGGGAGTATTTACGGGGAATAGAAAGATGTACTGTTTGGCTTTGCCTTCAAAGAGGCACATACAGGTACAATGGGTCAATTAATCATCTTTCTGTATCATTTGATGGTGGGATCAAAGCCACTCCCACAGAAACCATCACCACCTGATGTTGCCCTGACGGTGTGAGTGGTGTGGAGCTGGGTAAAATGGCAATCAAGGGCAGGTGAATTACAATCTGCCTTTGCATAACCCACAACGTCAAGTCTTATTGAAGCCCCAACGTGTTTCCACACCTGAAACGAGACCGTCCAGACGCAGGCCCATGAATTTTCATTCACTTGTTGTCTAGACTGCAGCTGTCAACAATGGCACTTACATTTATTGCCTGACCTTGTAGGCCTTAAGGAGGTGGTCTCATGGTCCTTTGTAAACCAGGACAGATTGTGTGGAGAATATGCTCCCACTGTGCAGTTGAATAGGATGTTGCAGGTTATTGATCCCATGATTGTGTGAGAGCACATGACAGAAATTGGGAATTGCTGCTATCCCATGTGCTTCCTTTCATTTTGGTTTAGTCACACATTCAGAAATGTTATTATACACCTATGGAGCAGGCTGGTCTTCTGCTTCAGAGGTAGGGACACTAACACTACACTACATGAGCCCCTTTTCCATGTGCTTCCTGTCCTAATTCTTCTGAGGGTTTGGCCAGAGGCCATATGTCGCATTGTGTCTGTGCAAGTGGAATTTAAAACTGAATCCCACTGATCTGCTCGCTTGTCATGGCTCACTCTCTCCCCTTGGCCTTGTACCTGCCTCAATCTTCATGTCACAGTAAGGTGTGAGCTCTAGTGCAGTGTTAACACTGATGCGGCTGAGTCAGAAGGTTGTGGGTTCGGTCCCATTCCCTGACATTTAGCACAATATCTTACCTGTCATAGAATCCCGACAGAGTGAAGCAGGTCGTTCGGTCCATCGAGTCCACATTGACCCTCCAAAGAGCAGCCCACTCCCCTGTAACCCTGCATTTCCCATGGCTAATCCACATAGCCTGCACATCCCTGGAAGCTATCAGGCAATTTAGCACCTAACTTGTACATCTTTGGATTGTGGGCGGAAACCAGAGCACCCGGAGGAAACTCATGCAGGCACGGGGAGAATGTGCAAATTCCACACAAACAGTCACCCCGGGGGGATCAAACTTCAGTCCTTGGTGCTGTGAGGCAGCAGTGTTAACCACTGAGCCACCCCGCTGAAGGTGAAGCTAAACATTAAGCTGAGGTCCAGCTGCCCCGTCAGGTCAGAACCCCATTTCCAAGTAGAACATTCTCAGCACCAAATGCTTGACAAATGTCCTTTCTGATATGGTCACGTGACATCGACGGTCCCTCACAGGCAAGGATGACTCTCTTCCACTCTCAAGGTGAGTCCGTAAGTGGCTGCAGGAAATATGCTGTATGTATGTGTTCATTGATCACCATTTCAAAACCAAGCATCTTCCAGAGTTTTATTCATTCCTGATTGGTTCAGTGTCACTGTTCAAAATCCTGGAATTCCCTCCTCAGCAGCATTGTGGGTCTCCCAAAACACGCAGACTATAGTGGTTCAAGAAGGCAGCTCACTTGCTCAACATCAACTAAGAACAGGCAATAAATGCTGGTCAAGACAGCAAAGCCTTGACCCACAAATCAAGTTTACAAAAGTACGGAAGTTAAATACTGCTGAGTAAAGGGACATGTTGCTGAAGCTGTTAGTCTTGCTGTAATCGCAAATTTCAAATAATCGCAATAATCACGCGAAATGGTGCTGATTGGTGTCCAACCCTAATTGGCTGCGATATTACCATGGAGAAAACGTTGGGGAACGATAGATTCCCAAAGCTCCCCGGGTGGTTCACAAGAGAATGAACATCTCCCTGTGTGTGCAGGAACGAAAACAGAAATAGCTGCAAAGGCTGAGCAATCTGGCAGCATTGGTGGAGAGAAATCAAAGTTAACATTTCCAATTGAGTGACCCTTGCTCAGAACTGATGGTGGTTTGGAAAATGTTTTCGTATGCAAAAGATTGGGGGGAGGGGGTGCGGTGGGGGGGGGAGGCGGAGGGGACAGGGCAGGACTAAACGTTAGGTGGAGGTGGAGGTAGAGCCCAAAGAGAGAGAAGAGCAGTTGGACAGACAAAGGAGTGGATAACGTATGAATAGCTATTAATGAGGACAATTAGTGGCTAACAGTGGGTGGTGTGTAATAAGAAGGCCTGATGTGTGGGGATTGGGGTCAGGATATAGGAGACGGTGCCTTGTGACCTAATGTTGTTGACCTCGATATTGAGTCCAGAAAGCTGCAGAGTTCCCAGGAGGAAAACGTGTTGGCGTGCTGCCTTCAGTAATTGTTCATGAGCTACAAAATCTCATGAACAATTACTGGATGTAGCACGCCAACACCTTTTCCTCTTGGGCCGGTTATTGCATATCTTAGCACCTTTTATCCATCGTTTCACTCTGGGTGCTGTTGTTATCTGTTGTTGTTAATGCAGTTAACCCATTTAACAGGCTTTATCTGCAGGTATTAACGAAAGACTCTGTCACGATTATGGTGGATGCTACTGTCTTCTACCGTATCTTCGATCCTGTGTTGTCAGTCATCAGTGTGATCAATGTGGACAGCGTTACTCACCTGCTGGCCCAGACGACATTGCGGAACATTCTGGGCACCAAAAGCCTGTCAGACATTCTCTCTGATCGGGAACACATGGCTCAGGAGTTGGAGGTAGACCAACAGCATGGTATTACATCAATTAAACATCACACAACACCAGGGTATAGTCCAACAGGTTTATTTCGCAGCACTAGCTTTCAGAGTGCCACTCCTTCATCAGGTGATTGTCAGGTTCCACATCATGGAATTATATTCCA
Organism: Chiloscyllium plagiosum; assembly: GCF_004010195.1. Classification (NCBI taxonomy): domain Eukaryota; kingdom Metazoa; phylum Chordata; class Chondrichthyes; order Orectolobiformes; family Hemiscylliidae; genus Chiloscyllium; species Chiloscyllium plagiosum. The sequence continues at coordinate 79,495,846 of NC_057721.1, forward strand.
TCTCATCAACAAATATACTTAATCAAAAGGATCAAACTCAACCAACATTCGTTCAAGTTTCTTGATCCATAATACATACCACCCTCAGTGCACAACTCTTAGGGAAAACACTGTCTTCACAATATGGTTCATATTCCGTAAAGTGACACAAAGCTGGGTGGGAGGGTAAGCTGTGAGGAAGATGAAGAAATGATCCATTGTGCTCTGGACAGGCTGAGCGGTTGGGCAAATCATGGGAAATGAAGTGTTAAGTAGATTAGTGTCAGGCTATCCACTTTGGTAGCAAAAACAGGAAGGTGAATTGTGATCCAAATGGTGATAGATTGGGAAAGGGGGAGGTGCAATGAGACCTGGGTGTCCCTGTACACCAGTCACTGAAGGTAAGCATGCAGGTGCAGCAGGTGGGGAAGGAGGTAGATGGGATATTGGCCTTCATAGTGAGAGGGTGTCTTGCTGCAATCTACAGGGCCTTTCACAGACCACACCTGGAGTGTAGTGTGCAGTTCTGGTCTCCTTATCTGAGGAACAATGTTCTAATTCTGGATGGAGTGCAAAAAGCATTTAACAGACTGACATCTGAAAAGAGGCTGGATCAGTTAGAGTTACATTAATGCAATTTAGAATAATGAGGGGGGATCTCAGAGAAACCAATAAAATTCAAACAGGTCTAGACAGTGGAAAGACAGGACCATGTTCCTGATGACTATAAGACATAGGAGTGGAAGTAAGACCATTCGGCCCATCGAGTCCACTCCGTCATTCAGTCATGGCTGATGGGAATTTCAACACCACTTACCCGCACTCTCCCTGTAGCCCTTAATTCCTTGCGAGATCAAGAACTTGTCAATCTCTGCCTTGAAGACATTTAACGTCCCAGCCTCCACTGCACTCCATGGCAATGAATTCGATAGACCCACCACTCTCTGAATGAAGAAATGTCTCCAAGGAGTCCCCAACCTGGGGTCACAGTATTAGGAGACAGGATTGCTCATTTAGGACAGAGCTTAGGAGAAATTTCCTCACCCACAGAGTTATGAGATTATGGAATTGACGATTACGGAAAACAGTTGATGCCGAAACATTGAATGTTTGAAGAAGGAGTTGGAATTTGATTCTTAAGGGAAAGCATGAAAGGGAGAAAATAGGAACAGGGGACTGAGGTGGATGATCAGCCATGTTCATACTGAATGGTGAAACAGACTCGAAGGGCCAAATGGCCTACTCCTGCTCCTGGATTTTATCTTCCTGTGGAAAAGGCTCCCAGAGTCAGTTTATCTGTTGCTGACTCCATTCTCAATAAAGACTAAATAGTTGGGGCAGTGAATTCAGTTGCATGGAGAATTATGGAAAAGGTTAAAGGGGAGGGGTGAGCTCGGCAGAGTTAGCTAAAGTTTCTAGTACAAGTAGTGGGACAGAGAGTATGCGAAGGGACAGAAATTTTACATTCAGGCACAACAGATAAGAGGGCAAGTATGAGAAGGGAGCAGTCAACACAGGACTGAGGGTAAGCCAAAAGAGAAAATGCTAGAAAATCTCAGCAGGTCTGGCAGCACCCGTAAGGAGAGAAAAGAGCTGACGTTTCGAGTCTAACTGACCCTTTGTCAAAGCTAAAAAATAGGGAGATATAGGGAGGTATTTATACGAGGCTGAGAGAAGGTGAGTCATGGCTCCTGAAGCAAAGGTAGCAATAAAGAGGTGATAATGACAGTGCATAGAGAGAGTATAGGGAGGTTAGGAGCTGTGAATGACCAAGGCTGAAGCCAGTGCT
>NC_057721.1:79498484-79510726 GCF_004010195.1 Chiloscyllium plagiosum
GGAGATGGACCGCACGCTGTCGAGAGCCCTGTCAACAACTGTAGGTGGGAAGCCACGGTTGGAGAAGGAGGAGAACATATTAAGAGCACTGCTTTGGAAAGTGGCCTCATCGGAACAAATGCAGCAGAGGCGAAGGAGCTGAGAGAAAGGGATAGAGTCCTTACAGGACGTAGGGTGAGAAGAGCTGTAGTCACGATAGCTGTGGGAGTCAGTGGGCTTTTAATGGATATTAGTGGATAGACTATTGCCGGAAATGGAGACAGAAAGGTCAAGGAAAGGAAGGCAAGTGTCGGAGATGGACCAGGTGAAGGTGATGGAGGGATGGAAACTGGAAACGAAGTTATGAATTTTTCCAGGTCAGGACGAGAGCATGAAGTCGCACTGAAATAGTCATCGATGTACCGATAAAGCAGTTGCGGGAGGGGGCCCGGATAGGCCTGGAACAAGAAAAGTTCCATATAACCCATGAAAAGGCAGGCATAGCTAGGACCCATGTGGGTACCCATTGCTATACCTTTGATTTGGAGAAAATGGGATGAGTTGAAGGAGAAGTTGTTGAGAGAGAGAACAAGTTTGGCCAGGCGGAGGACAGTGGTGGTGGATGATGGTGGATATCCATTACAACTGAAAATGTGTTGTTGGAACAGTGCAGCAGGTCAGACAGCATCCAGGGAACAGGAGAACCGATGTTTCGGGCATAAGCCCTTCTTCAGGAAGAAGGGCTTATGCCCGAAACGTCGATTCTCCTGTTCCCTGGATGCTGTCTGACCTGCTGCGCTGTTCCAGCAACACATTTTCAGCTCTGATCTCCAGCATCTGCAGACCTCACTTTCTCCTCGATATCCATTACAAGCCCACTGACAATAGCCAGGATGTGGGAAGAAAGCAAATCAGGAAATTAAGAAGGAATGTATGTCATGGACCAGGCCAAACCCCTCAAAATATTTCAAGAAGATAGCCTGAACCCTAACTTTGCTAGTTGTTTTAAGCATGTGTACAGTGGATATTCCAGGAGAGAATCAGCTAGTCAAACCACTTCATTTTAAACAAAACAATTTATTTACAAGATTACTGAATGAATCACAGAGAACAGAAAACAGAATACCGAATGGCCTATCTGATCCGAAAACCCAACAGACTATCCAAACTTAATGATGCCGTTCCAAAGTATTTGCAACAATCCCCATAAACATCCCTTGACACAAAAGGTAAAATCAAACAAGTTCTTACTGGAGAGAAGTCAGAGAGGGAGGGTTCCAGCAGCCTTTCTTCAGACACACACACTGCTGCATTAAAACCAAACCAGAGAGTAGTTGAGGTGGGAGAACCGCCGCTCCCCCTTCATTGTACAAGTGATTTTGTAACTTGAAAGCCTTCTGCCTGTGGCGGTATCTGTTAGCTGTAAGCAAATTGGCCCTAAAATCCATCCAAATTCAGACTTTTCGGAACCTGTGTCGTTTACAACCTCTCTGAAAAATAAAACCAAGGACAATATAACCTTCTTAAAGGAGCAGCTTGGTCACATGTAAGAAAGGCACTACTACAGAAATCATGGGGGACTTCAATATGCAGGGAAAATCAGATTTGGGAGCAGATCCCAAGAAAAGGAATTCGTGGAATGTCTATGAGATGGTTTGTTGGAGCAGCTCATGATAGAGCCCACTAAGGAATAGCCAATATTGGATTTGGTGGTGGGTAATGAGGCAGACGTGATTAGGGAGCTTTAAGTATAGGAACTCCTGAGGGAGGGCCAATGATCATAACGTGATAAAATCCACCTTGCAGTTTGACGGGGAGAAGCTGGAATCCAATGTAACAGTATTTCAATTGGGTGAAAGTACCTACAATGACATGGTGAGGAGCTGGCCAGAGTTAATTGGAAGGGAAGCGTAGCTGGGAAGATGGTGGAGCAGCAATGGCAGGAGTTTCTGGGGGTAATTAAGGACGCATAGCAAAAATTCATCGAAAGGAAGAAGAAACATAATAAGGGGAAACTGAGGCAACCATGGCCAACAAGGGAAGACAGGGACAGCATAAAAGTAAAAGGAAAAACATAGAAAGTGGTGAAGATTAGTGGGAAGCCTTTTCAAAAAAAGCAGAGGGTAACTAAAAAAAAAGTAAAAAGGGAGGAGAAGATGAAATATGAGAGTAAGCTAGCTGGTAATACAAAAGAAGATTGCAAAAGTCTTTTAGACATAGAAAAGGTAAGAGAGCTGCGAGAGTGGACATTGGACTGCTGGAAAATGAGGCTGGAGAGGAAGTAATGGGGAATAACGAAATGGCGGAGAAATTGAAGAGGTACTTTGCATCGGTTTTCACAGTGGAAGACACCAGCAGCATACTAGAACTTGAAGAGAGGCAGAGGTGAGTGAAGCGGTCATCATTAAGGAGAAGCTGAAAGTTTGCAGATGACACAAAGATAGGTGGACGGACAGGTAGTGTTGAGGAAGCAAGGACACAGCAGAAGTGCTTGGACAAATTAAGAGAGTGGGTAAATGTAGGTAAATGCGTGTTTGAGCATTTTAGTAGGAAGAATAGTCGTGTAGACTATTTTCTAAATGGGGAAAGGCTTCAGAAATTTGAAGCAAAAAGGGACTTGGGAGTCCTTGTTCAGGATTCTCTTCAGATTAACATACAGGTTCAGCTGGCAACTAGGAAGGCAAATGCAATGTTAACATTCATTTCAAAAGGGCTAGAATACAAGAGCAGAGAAGTACTGATGAGGCTGTATAAGGCTCTGGTCACAACACATTTGGAATATTGTGAGCAGTTTTGGGCTCTGTATCTAAGGAAGGATGTGCTGCCATTGGAGGGAATCCTTAGGAAGTTTACAAGAATGATCCCGGGAATGAGGGATTGTCTTATGAGGAGTATTTGAGGACTCTGGGTCTGTACTTGATGACATTTAGAAGGATGAGGGGGATGCCATTGTAACTTCCAGAATACTGCAAGGCCTGAGTAAAATGGATGTGGAGAAGATGTTTCCACAGGTGGGAGAGACTAGGACCCATGGACACAGCCACAGAGTGAAGGGATGACCATTTAGAACTGAGAGGAGGAGGAATTTCTTTACTTAGAGCATGGTAAATCTTTGGAATTCTCTACTCCTGACAGATGTGGAACCTCAATCCTTGATAAGGTACCAAAATTAGGAAGTTTGGTTTCTGGAGCCTAATGACATTCAAGCTCATGGAGAAAATACAGGAAAATAGCATTGTGGAGATGATCAGCCATAATCTAGAAATAGCTGAATGATGTACTCCTCTTCCTATATACCTGTGATCCTAGCATTGGTTTCTCAAGCCTAACAGTGTTGGATTCCACCGTTATTATAAGATTCTCAACTGTCACACTTCAGACACTCATCTATGCTCAGTATAAGACTCAAGACATATAACGCTGTCCATGACACATCCCACCCTCAGTATGAAGCTCTCAGATTGCTGTGTAACCCAGTCCAACTGTTGTACTGCACTTTTGTGTTCTGATTGTTCTGTCCTTGCCCCTCCACCCTCTCCCCTCCCCCCTCAGCTTCTCCTGTTCGATGCATCGAAGGGATGGGGGATCAAGGTCGAGCGAGTGGAGTTTAAAGATGTCAGACTGCCGGTGGCTTTGCAAAGAGCGATGGCAGCCGAGGCCGAAGCTGTGAGGGATGCCCATGCCAAGGTAAGTGGGTGCGAGACCTGCTTAGTCACGTATTGGAAATGCATTGGGATAAAAGTGCACTGGTTTTCATCTCTGGAAAAATTCAATAATGGCGTGCAAAATAGGAGACCAACTGGCTTCTCAGCCCTGCTCTTCCATTCCATGAGCTCATGGTTCCTCTGATTGTGGTCTTAACTCCAAATTCCTGCCTGTCCTCCAACGCTCCTTGGCTCCCTTGTGAGTTGAAACCAATCTTAGCGAAGATCATCAATTTTTCAGCCCCCCTCTCCCAGCTTGTTTCGACGGGATATAATTCTGGAGTTTTTGATCCATGACCTCTTCCCTTTTATTCCCCGACCTTCAGCTGAGGAAGTCCTGTCCCACAGGCAGCTGGGCAGGAACACACACCTGAGTTACTGAGTTGCCTCTTCAGTCCCAACTCCAGTGTTATTGTAACTGGAACAGAAGTGGTGCAAGAACCTTTTCATCTCCATTGCATTTCGAGGCTGTGGAAATACCTCCACAAGGAAAGCGGAAACGATGGCCTTGTGGTATTATTGCTCGACTGTTTACCCCGAAACACAGCTAATGTTCTGATGAACTGGGTTTGAGTCCCGTTGGTGGAATTTGAATTTGATTAAATTATATCTGGAATGGAGAATCTAATGGTGATTGTGAAACCATCGCCAATTGTTGGAACAACCTGTCTGGTTACGTAATCTCCTTTAGGGAAGATAATCTGCTATTGTCACCTGGTCTGGTCTGTATGTGATTCCAGAGCCAAAGCAATCTCCTCGCTCAGAGGGTTGTGAGACTTTGGAACTCCTTGCCACAATGTGCTGTGGGGGCAGAATATTTAAGGCCGTGATAAATAGCTTCTTGTGCAGCCAGGGAATCAAGGGTTACAGGGCAAGGGTAGCAAAGTGGCCGTGAGGAATGTTGGATCAGCCATGATCCTATTTAATGGTGGAGCAGACCTGAGGGGCTGAATGGCCTTACTGCTGTTCGATCTAATTTGTGGTCCTATAGCCACTGCCTCTCGACTGCCCTCTGAAATGGAATCATAGTCATAGAGATGTACTGCACGGAAATAGACCCATCCATGCCAACCAGATATCCCAACCCAATCTCGTCTCACCTGCCAGTACCTGGCTCATCATTCATCTCATCACCACCTTCTCAAGGCCAAATAGGGATAGGCAATAAATGCCTCCCAGCCAGTGACACCTGTGTCCCTCGAGTGAATTGAAAAAATTCTGGATATCCAAGGGAATGACGTACCTGGCTATGGCGCCAGCGCTACGTTTGACTGCCTGATTCAAGTGCCATTTCTGGGAGCAAGTAGTGGTCAGTCTTTGCGTCATCTCCTGTGAGAGTGGACCTCCCTGGCCCTCATGATCAAGCGCCATTTCCCTTAGGGCATCTACTCCACCAAAATCAATGCGAATCTAATGCAGTCTTCTCATTTGCATTGGAATGGTCGCAGTGCCAATTCGATAGAATGATACTGAAGTTAAGGGCGTTAACTAATGAGAGCAGGGATATAAATGTGGCTGGCATCTCACTCATGAATGCTCTGATCAAGGTGTTGAAGATGGTTAAAAGTATCCCATTGAGGTATCCCCCACTGTCCGAAAGTAGAACGTTCCTATGAAACCTTCCGTAAGCCAAAATGGCGTAAAATGTTACCGTTTTTGGTTAAAAACAAAAATCCTCTTCAGATTCCTGAAAACAGATACGAATGTAGGTCTATCATAAAAACGAAATGGCGTAAAGCGAACTTTGGAAAAGTGGGGGATAACTGTAAATGGGAAACCTGTCTGCCCCTGGTATGGAACATCAGAGCGGGAACATATTAAGATTATGTTAATGTGGTGGTGGGCTGCTTCCCATCAGATGTTTAAATTTGAGCAAAGTTATTTTTGTATTCATTCACAGGATGTGGGTGTCGCTAGCGAGGCAGTACTTATTTCCCAGAGTCAATCACATTGCCTTGGGTCTGGAGTCACATGTAAGCCGGGCCAGATAAGAATGGCAGTTTCCTTCCCTAAGGACATTAGTGGAACCGGATGGGTTTTTCCCAACAATGGCTTCATGGTCATCATTAGAGTCTTAATTCCAGATTTTTATTGTATTCGTATTCCACCATCCGCTATGGCAGGATTTGAACCTTGGGTCTCCAGAACATTATCTGGGTCTCTGGTTTAACAGTCCACTGATTATACTGGTGGGGCATTGCCTCCCTGATATTTAGGAGAGAAATTGGAGCAGCAATTTCTGACACAGCAGTTTGTGGAAGTCGAGAATTATTGTCTCTGCTAAAGATTTTGGATGCTTGGATCTTTTGTGAATGGCTGATTGGGATCAATGGCTGACTGGCGATGGACATTATTTCATTAAATACTGAAAACACATTTAAAGAGAGTCAGCTTAGAATGGGAGCGCACAGTGTTCTTGAATATGCTTCAAGCGTATTCAATAACAATGCCATAGCATCATTACACGGGGTATCTAAGACAGGAGAGCTTGCAATGTCCACTGGTAGGCTTTAGGCCTTTCACAACTGATGGGCACCACAGATGTTGGGGTGTACCATCAGGCTTTGAAAGTGTAATTTGACAGTTTAATTATTGTTACAATACCTTTCTTTAAGTTAATTGGTTAATTTGCTCTTGTAGTTGTCACCAAAGTCCTAGAGGGCTGCTTTCTCTTTGGAGAGACAACTGGTGGTGGGTTTTTGTTTCCCTGAGGGACACCATGCCTCATGTGAGGAGTGAGTTTAAGAAAGTGGATCCTTCCTGGTGACCTCGGCCGGTGTGGGAAATGGACCCACGCTGTTGGCATCACCCTGCTTCCAGCCAACCAAATCCCCTCATCTGTTTGATCGGTTTCCAAATGAGTATGATAAGGGATTGTTAGTGTTGTACTATTTTAATTACAGTATTCCTGTTTTTAGTTAATTTGCTTATTCGATTTGCTCAAAAAATATACAGAATACAAGACTAGCCCCTTCAAGATTTAGAGTCTCCTCAGTTTAGGGCACTGACTCTGTGTTGGCTGGTGCTACAGTCAGCGTGCTCCTGCTGAAGCTGAGGAGAAGAGTTTCTTTGTCTTTTTTTTAAATAAGACTCGCCCCTTCAAAGGCTGTCAACTCATTAGTGAATTTGTTTCTTTGTTTTTTGCTAGTTAAATCAAAAGAGTATAAAGAGGGCCAGTGGGGGAGCGGGTGGGTGGATAGGGGCTATTCTGTCATGCAGAGGAAGTGTCCCCACCACTGGACTGAGAGATATTGTGTTCAAGTCCCACCTGCCCCAAAGGTGTGTAATTGCATCTCTGAACAGGTTGGTTAGAAAAATAAGTGAAATTAAAAAAAAATGAGTGGCAGGAGGGCTCTTGTGATACTGGTGGTGTCCTTACCTCTCAGCCAAGAGGCCTGCATTTGAATCCCACTTGCTGCAAAGGTATGCCATAACATCTCTGAACATATTTATTAGGAAATGTCTATAAAGTGCATCAGTTTGGAGACTGGGTTACAGAGGCTGCCTCCTGTGAATAGACCTACTCTCAAGGAGAAGGATTGTCTTTTGTTTCAGATTTGACCATCTGTTTGACAGGTGATCGCTGCGGAAGGTGAGTTGAACGCCTCTCATGCCCTCAAAGAGGCAGCCGTGGTGATGTCAATGAGTCCAAACACCTTGCAGCTCCGCTACCTCCAGACGCTATCCGAAGTTGCTTCAGAGCGACACTCCACCATCATATTCCCGGTGCCGATCAACATGGCGTTAGCCTTCTCCAGGAACTGAAGTTGCCTCTTGGCAGTGGGAAGGCTGAATGCCGGGGTTGTAATTGGGCTGCGGTGCGGGTGATGTAAAAAGCTGACCTGATGGGACTGTTCAAGAAACCTGCACTGTTAGATGTTGGTCATTTACAGGGGCTCACCATGCACTCTGTGTGCAAAAAAGCCAGCTCTTTTCTGGCTCTTCTCCTTAGCAGATGGCTCTTAGATTTTGTGCTCTCTCTCCCCCACTTCTCTCTGGGTGGCCATTCATGTGCTGACTGGCTGCGGAACCTAATATATGATACCTTTCCACGGAATTTTTAAAAAATTTAAGTGAGGAAGATGGCAATGCCTGATAGGTTTTAGAGGGCTACAAGAAAGTGAATGATCTTACAGTCCAGAGTTATCAAGCTCTAATGAAGTATTTAAGCAGGAGGCTGGAAGACCAAAGCAAGCCAGGCAGCTTCAGTAGGCTGAGAAGTCAACGTTTCGAGTATGACCCTTTTTAAGGCTTGCTGTGTTCTTCCAGCCTCCTGCTTGTCCACGTTGGATTTCAGCATCTGCAAATTTTTTGTCTCTAACTGGAGAAGTATTTGGCTTCCAATTGACAACAAACAATAGTAAAATAAAATCATCAGGTTTGGACAATGCTTGTAAACTTGACATTTAATTAGAGATACGGGTGATGGTGGAAAAAAGGTGTTCAGAGGAGCGTAAAAGCGTTTCTGGATAGAAAGAAGGAAAGAAGTAAAATTGTCACTTTCGATGTCTCTGAACTGTATATTCCTGGATGTCACCTTTCATCATTCAAAACACTAGTTAGGATTAGTCAAAAAAGTGAGAGAAAAGGACTAATCAATGGACACAAAGAGAAGGTGGTGAACAAGTACCAGTTTTGTGGTCACTGAGGTAGCATTTCTACTATCACATCTCTCATTGTGTACAAAGTGGGTTAGGCTTGGTACCAGCAGCATCTGAAAAGCTTGAATTGTCGCTTATTCTCTGAGTGCACGCCAGATGTGCAGTGAACAAGTTATCAGCTTTTGCCAAGTGTGCATGTGACTAACATCACCTCTGTGAGCCTTTTGACATTTGCCACGTTCTGTTTGGTTCAGCTGCGTCAGACATTTTAGCTTGTTTTTTAAAGGTTTGTTGAATATTGTATTTTTTTTTTAAATGCTCAACATTAAAACATTTCTAAACAAAGTTTTGAAGGTTTTTGTGGTCCATCTTCACAGCAACTCGAGTCCACGTTTAAGCCCAAGGATTCCCTGTTGTTCTTCCAAAGGCCTTGACATCTTCCCGGCAAAGTCCCGGTGTCCTTTCCCAGTGTTTGGCAGTGGGTGAGTGCTCGGGGAGGTTGTCAGCCCAGAAAGAGGAACTTTGTTGTGGCTGTTCTGGAATATTCAAACAGAATGCAAACTGCAGCAGAATCATCACCACTGCACCCAAAAACAAGGATGACTAACAAAAGCGGAGCAGAAAATTCCTGAGGATAAACAGATTTTTCAGTATTCTGAGACAAAACGGAGGGTGGAATGTTGCCAAAACCTGCATTTTCCCTTCATAGAAACGGTAGTTTCTTCAGGCCCTTCCAGCGGCAGTGATATGAGTTAGCACCCTGACACTTTCTACACATGAAATGTTATTATCTTGAGATAAATGCAGACTTGTTCCTAGGGAGGGGGTGGTGATTGGAAAACTGAGGTGGGAGTAGGAATACTTTGTTAGGCCACCACCGTCCAAATTCAGACAGAAGAGTCAGGAAAAGTCCAAGTGCATTGACTGGATAAGGACCACCTCAAATGCCAGGCACTGTCCATATCTGACGAGAGAGAATCCACATCTCCCCCAGACATTCAATCTCATTCCCATCATGAACCCCTCAGAATCAAGATCTTGGGGATTATCATTGACCTGAAACTGATTCAGGCGATAAAGTGTGGAGCTGCAAAAAGCACAGCAGGTCCAGGAGCATCAGAGGAGCAGGGGAGTTGACGTTTTATGTCGGAACCTTTCATCAGTCCTGAAACGTCAACTCTCCTGCTCCTCTGACGCCGCCTGACCTGCAGTGCTTTTTCCAGTTTCACACTTTATCGACACAGACGTTCCAGCATTTGCAGTCCTCACTCTCTCCTGAACCCGACTCTGCCAACTGAAAAATACACTCAGGGCTCTGATGAAGAGTCACCAAGACTCGAAATGTTGGCTTGCTCTCTTTCCATGGATACTGCCTGACCCACTGTGATTTTTTTGTTTTCCATATAAATACATAGTTAAAGGAGCAAGTCATAGGCTAGGAATTCTGCTGGCAATGGCTCACCTCCTGATAGCTCCAAATCTGTTCACTATCGACAATAGAGGCATAGACACCCAGACAGCTCTCTTTAATTTGTATCAGAGGACCTCTTAACTCATTTGATTATTCCCATGTGGCAAACAAAATAAATTGCAGCCCTTTGTCCTCATCATGAAGATATTCATGACAGAGTGCTTTGATTTGAGGGTTTGATGGTGCCAATTGAAAGGCCCTTATATACTATGGGTGGTGTGCTGAGCACTTCAGTTGTGTTACACTCAGACTGCTCATAGCTTCCCAACTCAACTCCAAAAACTGACCAAGATTCTCAACCACCATGTTGATGGGAGTAGGGCAGGGGATAGGAGAGGAAGGCGGTGGTGTAATGGTAATGTCACTAGATTAGCAATCTAGACCCGAGGTTTGGGATATGGATTCAAATCCCACCATGGCAGAAGGCGAAATTTGAATTCAATCAAGAAACAGCTGGATTTCAATAGCTCACCTAATGGTGACTTGGAGGTGCTGTGTTGGACTGGGGTGGACAAAGTTAAAAATAACACAACACCGGGTTATCATCCAACAGGTTTATTTGGAAACACTAGCTTTCATCTAATAGTGGCCATGTTGCTGTTGTTGATTGTTGTAAAAAACCCATCTGGTTCACTAATGTCCTTCATGGTGGACTCTTAACTGCCCTCTGAGTAATTAGGGATGGGCAATAAATGTTGGCCTAGCCAGTGACGCCCTCATCCCATAAACAGCTGTAATCTGAAAGGAGTGGCCTCTGGAAGTCAAGTCACACTTTCCTCATTCCTGAAGAAGAGCACATGCCCAAAACGTTGATTCTCCTGCTCCTTGGATGCTGCCTGACCTGCTGCGCTTTTCCAGCAACACATTTTTCAGCTCTGATCTCCAGCATCTGCAGTCCTCACTTTCTTCTGGAAGTCAAGTAGCCGTACACGTAATAGTAAGGATGGCACAGTGGTAGTTACCCTATCTTTAGACTTAGAGATTTGGGTTCATGGTCCACCTACACGAGAGGTGTGTCATAACATCTCTGAAAAGGTTAATTTTTAAAAATCCATGCTGGTATCCCAGTTTTGTTTTTTGATTGAAGGTTCCATTCAGTCCACTAACAGCCCAGCAAATAATCTCTGGAAGACTGGTCTGGGAGTTAGAGGTGTCAGTTAAAAAATTATGTTGTGCTCGACCCACCATCTGGTACATATGACACATTTTACAATTGGTTATCATGCCCTTAAGAAGACTGACCAGCAGAAGTGTCAACGTGGATGTGCTTGGGTTGTTTAAATCGAAACATGTCCAGCCATGGGAATTTCCTGAATATCCTGAAAATGTCTTGAAGGCAACGCTGAAGGCATTCCTGAAGAAGGGCCTGTGCCCGAAACGTCGAATCTCCTGTTCCCTGGATGCTGCCTGACCTGCTGTGCTGTTCCAGCAATAAAGTTTCAATTTTGAAGGCAACGCTGTCTGGTGAACCACCATCCTCATTGTTTACAGGCCTGTGCAAAGGCCTCCACTTCCTCATCAAAATCCCAGCTTTAATACAGCAGCATTCTGGCAATCCCTTGGTTTCAGCTTTGATTTCAACAGTTGACTTAACTAAACACCAGCTTGCTGAGCCTCAATCAGAAAAACATTGAAATTAGGAGCAGGAGTAGGCCATTTGGCCCTTTGACCATAGCAGATTATCCAACTCAGTCCCCTGTTCCCACTTTCTCCCTTTGATCTGTTCACCCTAAGAACTAAATTGAACTCTTTCCTGAAAAATTGAATCTTTTGGCCTCAACTACTTTCTGTGGCAGAGAATTGGACCATAACGTCACATCACCAAAAGGTATAGGAGCAGAATGTGCAAAACTTGACCAACTCTTGGGAAATAAGGCAGGGCAGGTGACTGAGGTGTCAGTGGGGGAGCACTTTGGGGCCAGCGACCATAATTCTATTCGTTTTAAAATAGTGAAAGAAAAGGATAGACTAGATCTAAAAGTTGAAGTCCTAAATTGGAGAAAGGCCAATTTTGACGCTATTAGGTAAGAACTTTCGAAAGCTGATTGGGGGCAGATGTTCGGTAAACGAACGGCTGGAAAATGGGAAGCCTTCAGAAATGAGATAACGAGAATCCAGAGAAAGTATATTCCTGTCAGGGTGAAAGGGAAGGCTGGTAGGTATAGAGAATGCTGGATGACTAAAGAAATTGAGGGTTTGGTTAAGAAAAAGAAAGAAGCACATGTCAGGTATAGACAGGAGAGATCGAGTGAATCCTTAGAAGAGTATAAAGGAAGTAGGCGTATACTTAAGAGGGAAACCAGGAGGGCAAAAAGGGGACATGAGATAGCTTTGGCAAATAGAATTAAGGAGAAACCAAAAGGTTTTTACAAATATATTAAGGACAAAAGGGTAACTAGGGAGAGAATAGGGCCTCTCAAAGATCAGCAAGGCGGCCTTTGTGTGGAGCCACAGAAAATGGGGGAGATACTAAATGAATATTTTGCA
>NC_057721.1:79511496-79516564 GCF_004010195.1 Chiloscyllium plagiosum
AATATTGCATGCAATTCTGGTCTTCTTCCTGTCAGAAGGATGTTGTGAAACTTGAAAGGGTTCAGAAAAGACTTACAAGGATGTTGCCAGGGTTGGAGGATCTGAGCTATAGGGAGAGGCTGAACAGGCTGGGGCTGTTTTCCCTGGAGCGTTGGAGGCTGAGGGGTGACCATATAGAGGTTTACAAAATTATGAGGGGCAAGGATAGGGTAAATAGACAAAGTCTTTTCCCTGGGGTTGGGGAGTCCAGAACTAGAGGGCATAGGTTTAGGGTAGAGGGGAAAGATAGAAAAGAGACCTAAGAGGCAACCTTTTCACGCAGAGGGTGGTACGTGTGTGGAATGAGCTGCCAGAGGATGTGGTGGAGGCTGGTCCAAGTGAAACATTTAAGAGGTATTTGGATGGGTATATGAATAGGAAGGGTTTGGAGGGAAATGGGCCGGGTGCTGGCAGGTGGGACTATATTGGGTTGGGATATCTGGTCGGCGTGGACGGGTTGGACCGAAGGGTCTGTTTCCATGCTGTACATCTCTATGACTATCACTCTATAATTAGGCCAGTCAGCTCATCAGGGTCTACTCCACGGCTGATATGTTTCTCCTGCCTTCTTCCTGTAACCATTGATCCCCCTTACCAATCAAGAGCCTATCTATCTCTGTCTTAAATACACTCAGTGACCTGGCCTCCACAACCCTCTGCAGCAATAAGTCCCACAGATTACTGAACCTCTGGCTGAAGAAATTCCTTTCCATCTCAGTTCTAAAAGGTCATCTCTTTATGCTGAGACTATGCCCTCAGGTCCTAGTCTCATTTACTATGGAAACATCTCCTCCACATCATCTCTATTTGGGCTTCTTGGTACTCTGTAAGTTTCAATTTGTTTCCCCCTCATTCTTCTAAACTCCATCGAGTACAGACCGAGAGTCCTCAACTTCTACTCATAAGACAATCCCTCATTCCTGGAATCATTCTTGTAAACCTCTTCTGGACCCCCAGGCCAGCACATCCATCCTTAGATATGGGGCTCAAAACTGCTCACAATATCCCATATGAGGTCTGACCAGAGCCTTATACAGCTTCAGAAATACACCTCTGCACTTCCATTCCAGTCCTGTTGAACTGAATGTTAACATTGCATGTGACTTTCTATTTGCCAACTGAACCTCCCTGCCAAGCATAGCGGCCGTAGCAGCCTCATGACTTGGCACAGGGGCCTCCTCTGGTGGCATGCTGGCATGATATGGTGTGCCAACCTATCAGCGTGGGGTGGCAGACTCCCCGCATATTGCAGCTGCCTCCCATGGTGGCATTCTCTCAGCCCATGTGGTAGTCTGAAGCGATTGCCCAGCCTCATAACCTTCAGCGTGAAGCCCAGTGCAGACTGGAGTCATTGTCCAGTGCGGTCTGGACCCAGGGCCCAGTGCGGTCTGGAGCCAGGACCCATTGTAGTCTGGAGCCAGGGCTTGGTGTGGATTGGAGCCAGGGCCCAGTGCAGACTGGAGCCAGGACCCAGTACGATCTGAAGCCAGGGCCCAGTGTGGACTGGAGCCAGGGCCCAATGCAGTCTGGAGCCAGGGCCCAATGCAGTCTGGATCCAGGGCCCAGTGTGGTCTGGATCCAGGGGCCAATGCAGTCTGAAGCCAGGGTCCAGTGTGGAGTGGAGACAAGGTCCAGTGTATACTGGACCAAGGGCCCAGTATGGACTGGAGCCAGGGCCCAGTGTGGTCTGGAGTCATTGCTCAGTGCGGTCTGGAGTCATTGCTCAGTGCGGTCTGGAGCCAGGGCCTAGAGCAGTCAGGAACCAGGGCCCAGTTTGGACTGGAGCCAGGACCCAGTGCGGTCTAGAGCCACACCTCGATGCAGTCTGGAGCCAGGGCCCAGTTTGGACTCCACCCAGGGGCCCGGTGCAGGCTGGAGCCAGGGGCCTGGTGCAGGCTGGAGCCAGGGCCCAGTGTGGACTGGAACCAGGGCCCAGTGTGGACTGGAGCTAGGGCACAGTGTAATGTAGAGCTAGGGCCCAGTGTGGACTGGAGCTGAGGTGCCAGCCCAGTCTGGGTTGGAAGACCATTGTCCTGAACCTTTATTTCTACAAACCTAGACATTTTGTTTCTGTATTTTCTAAGATCTTGGAACTAAAGAGGCTGTACCGAGGTACCTTTGCACATAAGATGGCACTGGAAGTGGCGACACATGTGATAAAAAAGCTAATACATTCATTCATTTATTCATGTTAACCTTAAGAGATTTGTGAACTAGTCCCTTTGTCCTACAGATTCCCAAAGCGGTTCCGATTTCAAAAATAGCCTACGCCTCTATTCCTTCCATCCAAGCGCATAACCTCACATTTTTCCAAACTGCATTTTATCTGCCACTTATTTTACCACTCTCCTAGCGTGTCTAAGTCCTTCTGCAGCCTCCTCATTTCCTCAATGCTACCCATCCCTCCAACTTTATTTCATCTGCAAACGTAGCAACAGTGCCCTCAGTTCCTTCGTTCAGATCGTTAATGTATAACGTGAATAGTTGTGGTCCCAACACTGATCCCTGCAGAACATCATTGGTAAGCTGCCATCCTGAAAAAGGCCCCTTTATAACTGCTCTCTGCCTTCTGGCAGTCAACCAATCCTCTCTCCATGCCACAATTTTGCCGCTACCAGCATCTTCTGCAGCACTTTGTCAAAGGCCTTTTGGAAATCCAAATAGATCACATCCACTGGCTCACCTTTGTCTAACTTGCTCATTATCTCTTCAAAGAATTCTAGTAGATTTGTCAGGCATGACCTCCCTGAATGAAGCCATGCTGACTCAGTCCTGTTTTACCATATACTTCCAAACACTCCACAATCTCATCCTTAATAATGGACTCTAAAATCTTACCAAGGTCAGATTAATTGGCCTATAATTTCTCATTCGAGATTGTGGTGCTGGAAAAGCACAGCCAATCAGGCAGCATCCGAGGAGCAGGAGAATCAATGTTTCGAGCATAAGCTCTTCATCAGGAATGAGGCTTGTGGGCCGGTTGGGGGTGGGGGTGATGGGGGTGCTGAGAGATGGACAGGTAGGACAGTTCAAGAGGGTGGTGCCAAGTTGGAAGGCTGGATCTGGGATAAGGTGGGTGGAAGGGAGATGAGGAAACTGATGAAATCCACATTGATTCCATGTGGTTGGACGGTCCCATCCAAGTGGCGGGTGGTAAGGGTTTGACGATGGAGGAGGCCCAAGATCTGCTTGACCTTGGGGGAATGGGAGGGGGAGTTAAATTGTTTGGCCACAGGTTGGTAAAGTTGTTTCATGCGTCGGAAATGTGGATTTTACCAGTTTCCTCATTTCCCCTCCCTCCATCTTGCCCCAGATCCAACCTTCCAACGTGGCACCACTCTCTTGACCTGCTCACCTTCCTTCCCACCTATCCACTCCACCCTCCACTCCAATCTATCACCTTCACCCTCACCTCCACCTTCAAACCTTTCAGCTTCCCCAGCACCTTCTCCTTAGTGATGGCCACTACACTCACCTCTGTCCCCTGACTCTAATTGAAATTCTGATACATTGCTGCTCTTTTCCACTGTGAAAACTGATACAACATACATATTCAGTTCCTCTGCCATTTCTTTATTCCCTATTACTACTTCTCCAGTCTCATTTTACAGCAGTCCAATGTCCACTCTTGCCTCTCTCTTACTTTTTATCTATCTAAGACACTTTTGCATTCTTCATTTATATTACTAGCTCACTTCTGCTCATACATGACCTTCTGCTCTCTTATTACTTTTTACTTGTCCTTTGTTGCTTTTAAAGGCTTCCCAATCCATTGGCTTCTCACTAATCTTCACCAAACTATATGTTTTTATCTTTTGCATTTCTGCTGTCCTTGACTTCACTTGTCAGGCATGGTTGCCTCATCCTTCACTTCTTCTTCCTTGGATTTCTTTTCTGCTGTCCCTCCTGAATTACCCCAGAAATTCCTGCCATTACTGCTTCACCATCTTTCTTGCCAGGCAACCCCTTCCATTAACTCAATTGTATTACCTTTACATCTGATTCCAGCTTCTCCCTCAAACTGCAGGGTGGATTCTGTCATATTGTGGTCACTGATCCTAGCAGTTCCTTCACCTTCAGCACCCTATTCAGTGACCTTATACAGGTTTACAAAATCATGAGGGGCATGGATAGGATAAATAGACAAAATATTTTCCCTGGGGTGGAGGAGTTCAGAACGAGAGAGCATAGGTTTAGGGTGAGAGGGGAAAGATGTAAAAGAGACCTAAAGGGCAACATTTTCACGCAGAGGGTGGTACGTGCTTGGAATGAGCTGCCAGAGGAAGTGGTGGAAGCTGGTACAATTATAGCATTTAAAAGGCATCTGGATGGGTTTACGAATAGGAGGAGTTTAGAGGGATATGGGCCTGGTGCTGGCAAATTGGACGAGATTGGGTTGGGATATCTGGTCGGCATGGATGAGTTGGACCGAAGGGTCTTTTTCCATGCTGTACATCTCTATGACTCTATGTCTGCCTTATTATACATCACCAAACTAGAATTGCCCATTCCCTAGTGGGCTGTATCACAAGCTGCTCCAAAAACCATCTCTGTAGACATTTTGTGAATTTCTTAGAATCGCTACCAACCTGATTTTCCCAGTCCACCTGCATATTGAACTCCCTAAGGATTATTGTAACAGTGTGTTTCTTACATTCCTTTTCTATTTCCTGAGTTATTTTCTATCTCACATCCTGACCAATGCTAGCAGGCCTGTACATACCTCTCATCAGGGTCTTTTTGCCTTTGCAATACCTCAACTCTATCCACACAGATTCTAATGCCTTCTGACCCTATATCACTTCTTACTATTGACTTAACGTCATTTCTTGCTAACAAAGCAACTCCATCCCTTCTGACCATCTGCCTGCCCTTTCACTAGGACGTGTTTCCTTTGATATTTAACTCCCAGTCCTGATCCCCTTGCAACCACGTCTCTGTGATACCCATAGCATTGTCCTTGCCAATTTTAATCTGCTTTCAAACTCATTTATCTTGTTTTGTGCATTGAAGTACAACACCCTCAGTC
>NC_057721.1:79517307-79550765 GCF_004010195.1 Chiloscyllium plagiosum
TATTCACATTGACAATAATGTCCTGTTCCTGATTGAATACTGACGAAAAGTATTCATTCGGTGTCTCCCCAATCTCTTCAGCCTCTACACGCAACTTCCCACTACTATCCTTGACTGGACCTATTCCTACCCTAGTCATTCTTTTATTCCTGACATACCTATAGAAAGCCTTAGGGTTTTCCCTAATCCTACCAACTAAGGCCCTTTCATGTCCCCTCCTTGCTGCTCTTAGCTCTCTCTTCAGGTCTTTCCTGGCTACCTCATAACTCTCAATCGCCCCAATTGAACCTTCACGCCTCATCTTTACATAGGCCGCCCTCTTCCATTTAACAAGGGATTCCAATTCCTTATTAAACCACGGCTCCCTCACACGACCCTTTCCTCCCTGCCTGACGGGCACATATTTATCAAGGACACTCAATAGTTGCTCCTTGAACAAGCTCCACATATCAATTACACCCTTGCCTTGAAGCCTTGCCTTACACCTTGAAGTCCTGCATTGACTGCCTTCTTCTCATAGTTGTCTCCACATCTGCTGTGCCTGTAGTTAGATTCCTGACCTTTTCCATACCCTCTGTCCGATTATTTGTTCTGGAAACTTCAATAATCCCCCCCCCGTCCTTTAACTAGTTTGAAATCCTCGTGACCATCCTATTTAGCCTTTTCACTGGGGTCCTGGTCCCAGAAAGGGTCAGGTGGAGCTGTCCCAAAGATACGGTTACCTCCTGTCCCAATGTTGATGCCAGTGCCTCAAGACACAGAACATCTCTTTCCCACATCACTCCTTTAGCCACAAGTTTATTTCCCTGATTTTATTTTTAACTCTGCCAATGTGCATATGACTGGAGTAATAATGCAGAGACATAGCCCTTGTGGTCCCATTCTTTAATTTTGTTCCTAATTCCTTGGATTCATCCCCTCCTTTGCGATACCCCTGAGCTTGCCACCAGGTCGGCAACATGCCATGGGGAGCCCCATATTCTGCCTCCAAAGGATGCTCTTTGTCTCCATAATCATGGAGTCCCCGATCGCTACCACTTTTCTTTTTGCTCCCCCTGCTTGCATGGCCTCCTGTACTACAGTGCAGTGGTCAGTTTGCTCATCCTCCCTTTTCCTCAACATGCAGGAAGCCACTCATCCTACTGGACAAGGTCAAGAGCTGAGGCACTTCCAATGCTAAATTCAGGATCCATCCACCTTCCTTTTGGTAGTTACACCCTCCTGTCCCTGACTACTCGCCAAATTTAACTTACAGGATGTGACTGCCTCCTGAAACACAGCATCCAGCTAACCTTCCTCCTCCCTGATGTGTCACAGTGCGATCTCAGATTCCCTCTCATCAACTCTGAGCTGGAGTTCCTTAAGTAACGAACACTCGTTACAGATGTGGTCAGTATGAACCACATTGGTGTCCACCAGCTCCCACATCATGCAGGTACATCACATCGCCTGGCCCTGTATCTCCAAATTATTTATTGAGTATTTAATTTGTATTTTTAAATTTCCTACTGAGGGTTCATTCAGTTATTGGACCCTTCCGATGCCTCAGATGCATGTAAGTATAGCCTGTATGTGGAAGAGATGTCTTTGGTTTGTTTGTTGGATGGAGTCAAACTCCCATTGTCCTTGTTTCCTTGATATGCTACTGTACAGAACCGAACTGTGTTTGTAATTATATGTATACATAAAGAGAGTTTTTATGAATAAAGTATACTTTTGAAATAAAAAATGGAGATTTCTCATGGAAATGTGTGTAAATATAGTGTGGTTCAAATAAGAGTATTTTTTAATTTCAAAAATATACTTTATTCATAAAATTATTTGGCTCTCTATACAATTGGTCATGCCATTCTTGTGCACACATTACATTGCTTTATATCCAGACATCGAAATGTATTTTTCCTATATACAAGTCCTATATACATTTACTATCCAGCTCTTCTGCTGAGGCATCAGCGGAGCCCAAATGACTGGGTGGGCCCCCTGTTCTTCTTAGGCAGGCAGATGCTACACGGTGGTCTTTCCCCACTGCGCCTTGGCGGAAGCTGCCCCAAGCTCCAGCGTGTCCCTCAACACGTAGTCCTAGACCTTGGAATGTGCCAGTCTGCAACACTCAGTCGGGGTCAACTCCTTCAGCTGGAAGATCAACAGGTTTCAGACCGCCCAGAGAGCGTTCTTCACCGAGTTGATGATCCTCCAGGCACAGTTGATGTTCATCTCGGTGTGCATCCCAGGGAACAGGCCGTAGAGCACGGAGTCCCAGCGCTGCTCGGGACGAACCTCGACAAACACCACTGCACTCCTCTCCAGACTTCTTCTGCGTAGGCACATTCCAGAAGGAGGTGTGTGACAGTCTCGTCCCCCCCGCAGCCGCTTCGAGGGTAGCGTGCGGTGCGCTGAGAGTCCGGGCGTGCATAAACGATCTCACAGGCAGAGCCCTTCTCACCACCAGCCAAGCCATGTCTTGGTGCTTGTTGGAAAGTTCTGGCAATGAGGCATTCTGCCAAATGGCTTTGACAGTCTGCTCAGGGAACCGCTCGATAGGATCCGCCCTCTCCTTTTCCCAAAGGGTCTCAAGGACACTACGTGCTGACCACTTCTTGATGGACTTGAGGTCAAAGGTGTTTTTCTTCATAAATTTCTCCACGAAGGACAGGTGATACGGAACGATCCAACTACTCGGAGCGTTCCGCGGCAGCGAGGCCAGGCCCATCCTTTGCAACACCGGGGACAGGTAGAACCTCAGTACGTAGTGACACTTGACATTTGCGTACAGGGGATCCACACACAGCTTGATGCAGCCACACACAAAGGTGGCATTGGATGTGTTTTTTTCCCCGTTGCCCAGGTCTTTATACATCGAGTCCCTTTGGACCCGGTCCATCTTTGATCTCCATATAAATTGGAAGTTGGCCTGGGTGACTGCAGCGGCACAGGTTCTGGGAATAGGCCAGACCTGTGCCACATATAACAGCAATGACAGTGCTTCACACCTGATGACCACTTGTTTCCTGCGATGGAGAGCGACCGTAGCTTCCATCTGCCCAGTTTCTGCCTCACTTTGCTGATACGCTCCTCCCAAGACTTGGCGCACGCCCCAGCCCCCCCGAACCAAATACCCAGCACCTTCAGGTGGTTGGTCCTGATGGTGAAGGGGATCGAAGATTGGTCGGCCCAGTTCCCGAAGGGCATGGCCTCGCTCTTGCCTCGGTTTATCTTGGCCCCCAAGGCCTGTTCGAACTGGTCACAGAAGCACATGAATCTGCGCATGGACAGCGGATCCGAGCAGAAAACGGCGACGTCATCCATGTACAGGGAGGCCTTAACCTGCAGGCCCCCGCTGCCAGGAATAGTCACCCCTCTCAGGCTCACATCCTTTCTGATGGACTCGGTAAATGGCTCTATGCAGCACACAAACAAGGCAGGAGAGAGAGGGCAGCCCTGCCTGACTCCAGATCTGACTGGGAAGCTATCTGATTTCCCACCCATTGGTTGAAACTGCACTGACAATGTTGGTGTAGATCAGTCTGATCCAATTGCAGATTCCCTCCCCAAAGCCCATTTTGGAGAGAACATCTCTCATATACGTGTGCGATATCCTGTCAAAGGCTTCCTCCTGGTCCAGGCTGATGAGGCAGGTGTCCAACCCCCTGTACTGCACGTAGGCGATCGTATCCCTGAGGAGTGCAAGACTCTCAGCGATCTTCCTGCCCAGTATAGCACAGGTTTGGTCGGGGTGAATTACCGACCCCAGAGCAGACCTGACCTGGTTGGCAATTACCTTTGACAAAATTTTGTAATCTGCATTCAATAGTGAGATTGGTTTCCAATTTCTGATTTCCTCCCTCTCCCCCTTCCGCTTGAAGATGAGGGTGATGATGCCTTTCCTCATGGATTCACTCATGGTACCTGCCCGAAGCATACTGACATACACCTCCAGCAGGTCCCGGCCAATCAAGTCCCACAAAGCGGAATAGAGCTCGACCGGTAAGCCGTCGCTTCCGGGAGTTTTATTCTTTTTGAAGGACTCGAGGGCCTTGGTCAGCTTGTCCAGAGATAGCGGCTGGTCCAGCCTCTCTCGTGTTCTGTCGTCTAAGACCTGATTCAAATAAGAGTTGCCTTTGGCTTGTTTGGATGGAGTCAAACTCCATTGTTTCCTTGATATGCTACAACCAAACTGTGTTTGTCACAATATACACATGTAAAGATTTCTTTTATGAATAAAGTATATTTTTGAATCAAAAAAAACTTTTATATTTCCCACTGTTCTTTATTTTTTAATCTATAAATTATTTCTCCAATTTATCTTTAATCTGATAGCAACTGAAAATAGGTATTCAAATTTATAGCTACTTGCTGTGGTTCTGTTCGCCGAGCTGGAAGTTTTTGTTGCAAACGTTTCGTCCCCTGTCTAGGTGACATCCTCAGTGCTTGGGAGCCTCCTGTGAAGCGCTTCTGTGGTGTTTTCTCCGGCATTTATAGTGGCCTGTCATAGCTACTAACCAACCAATGAATGTACAGCCTTTCCTGTGATATGATTCTATTTTTTTCACTGTATCTTATCCCTGGGTCTCCTCCCCTGCTGGTGCCTCTGTCTCTGTCCAGGGTCCCAGATATGTGAGTAGGCCTCAAGCCTTGGCCTCAATTGTTATTTCCTGCTCAGCCTCAGTGTCCTGCCCGGTTGACTCTTTTTTCCCCCATCATGCCCAAATTTTACAAAACCTCATCTGAATGTTGAAGAGCAGATGTACTTACCAATGAGGGAAAAGGAGGGACTGATCACCTCCTCCCTCTTTCATTCAATTTCCTGTTTCACCAAACTATTTCACTAATTCCACAGGCTCCACCATTCTCTGTGAGTAGACATGTTGAACATTTCCTTCAGATCATCCAAACCCACACCGCCAAAGGTTTCAGATGACCAAATATCTGCCTGTGCTGCCAATGTGATGTCTGATAATGGTCTTGGCTTAGCCATTGCCCAGGATACCAATCAGGAACGAAATCTTTCTAGAATCAATTTCTTGTCCTCCTTGATCTCAATTGGCCTTTGTGTAATTACTGGAGAAGTTAATGATTTCACTCAAAATCATTCCCCAAGAGTAGGTCAACTCTAATCACAAGAAAACCACGGCTAACATCTGAGAAAGGATGTATTGGCACTGGACGGCGTGCAGAGCAGTTTCATTAGGTTGATTCCGGAGTTGAGGAGGTTGGTTTATGAGGAGAGACTGAATAGACTGGGATTATATTCATTGGAATTCAGCAGAATGAGGGGGGATCTTACAGAAGCATATAAAATTATGAAGGGAATAGATAGGATCGAAGTAGAGAGGATGTTTACGCCAGCAGGTGAAACTAGGACAAGAGGGCGTAGCCTCAAGATTAGAGGGAGCAGATTTATTGAATTGAATTGAATTTATTGTCACATATACCGAGGCACAGTGAAAAGCTTTGTCAAGCTAAAGTCGGTAGAGTAGTGGACAGTTTGGAAGAATGTTACAGATTGCAGGGTGTTTTAAAAAAATTCTCAAGGTCAGGTTCGTAGGAGAGTAGTCTGACACAGAACAAACGACCAAGAGGCGAGTCTGCTAGAATATGAGCATTTTATTCCCCGCAGCGTCGCCACAACCAGGTCTCATACTTACAACGGGTCTGGCTTATACTCACTCTACATGTTACCGGAACTGGGAGCCGTCAGTTCTCGTAGAGCGGTTGCCAACAACCCACGCTCGGCGGTTAAACGTAACCCCGGAGCAGACTCACCGAACTGGAGACTTTTCCAGCTGATATACTCTTTTCCAGATATAAACATTCATGTGAACAGCAGAGCAAGGCTAAAAAACACATTCCATTCTGGTTACATACAGATAAGAAGATTCACACGGGGAGGTGTGTAATAAGATTCACACGGGACTAAGCAACACCTCCATTCCGGTTAGATTCACACATGTATTGGGACATAATTTTTAACCGTTTCACCACATTCCACTGCTTGGCCCAATACATGTGTTACATTATGATTCACACATGTATTGGGACATAATTTTACACCACACAGGGGTACTTGGATAAACTGCAGAATTGGGCTGAGAGGTGGCAAATGGAATTCAATGCAGCTAAATGTGAGGTGATGCACTTTGGGAAGAATAACAGGAAGGCAGAGTACTGGGCCAATGTAGAAATTCTTGGTCGTGTGGATGTGCAGAGGGATCTTGGAGTCCATGTACATAGATCCCTGAAAGTGGTTGATAGTGCTGTTAAGAAGGCATACGGTGTGTTAGGTTTCATTGGGAGAGGGATTGAGATCTAGAGCCGTATTTGTCATGCTGCAAAAAATACAAAACGCAAGTGCGTCCACACTTGGAATATTGTGTACAGTTCTGGTCGCCCCATTACAGGAAGGATGTGAAAGCATTGGAAAAGGTGTAGAGGAGATTTACCAGGATGTTGCCTGGTCTGGAGGGAAGCTCTTATGAGGAAAGGCTGAGAGACTTGGGTCTGTTCTCATTGGAAAGAAGAAGGCTAAGAGGGGATTTCATAGAGACATACAAGATGATCAGAGGATTAGATAGGGTAGAAAGTGAAAGTCTTTTGCCGAGGATGATGATGTCAGCTTGTACAAGGGGGTCCAGCTACAATTCGAGGGGTGATAGACTTAAGACAGATGTCAGAGGCAGGTTCTTTACTCAGAGAGTGGTCAGGGTGTGGAGTGCCCTGCCTGCCAATGTAGTTAACTCAGCCACAGTAGGAGCATTTAAACAATCCTTGGATAAGCGCTTGGATGATGATGAGATAGTGTCGGGGGATGGGCTTAGATTATTCATAGATTGGCGCAACATCAAGGGCTGAAGGACCTGTTCTGCACTGTATTATTCTATATTCTATGTTCTATGTCTCCAATCAATGGTCAAAATTATTTGGATTTGCCCAGTCTGCGTTTGAATAACACAAATTTCCCTAAGTTTTCAGTGGTTCTGTTCCTCATAATACATTCTCGTGCAACCTCTACCACAGAGGCATTAGTCTAATAAACAGATAATTTTGTTTATCTCTCCTCTTCTTCTGAAATAATAGAATGCCAGTTGCAGTTTTATATTCCGAGTGGACAATTATTGAACTGAAAGCATGTGAATTGAATTCGTAACTAATGCATTGACAATTTCTTTATCTCGTAATGATCTAGAGTGGAAACCATTCGGTGCAGAAGATTTCTCTCTCTTTGTATTAAATTATATTAAACCTGGTTAGTTCCTGCCCATTATTTATTTTTAGATTTCTGTGTATTTCCAGAGGCTGTGTATCCTCCAAGGCTGACAGAAATTCATCATTTAGTAAGTGCTGTTACCTGCTTTGGATTCATAGTTTCAGCTGTCTCTATGGTTAAGAGATCGCTTTACTCATTGACATCCACTCCCTCTGTTATGGTTATTAAATCTTTAGCATGGTCCTTTACATCCTTTGCATTTTTTCTCTCCTTGCATGACATTTACTAACTTCATTATTTTCCTTTGCAGTTCTTTACATCTCACCCCAAACCCTGGGAATATTACTGCTCATTGCTTTTGTATCACCTCTTCACCTGTTTACTTTAGATTGCACAGGAGGGAGAGGGAAATTTGACAAACAGGTGGAACTAGATGTCTCATGCTGTTAACTTATTGTAACCAACTGGTATCGTCCCCTGGCAGGATGCTGCCTTCAATCCAAAAATCCACTTCCCCTACCATTCAATTGTATGTGAGTTTCATTGCCTGTGTGATGCCAAGTACATCATACATCTCAACAGCTGGCAGGCTGCATCAGAATGTGGATTTCACTGGCTAGGCCAGCATTTATTGCCCATTCTTAATTGTCCAGAGAGCAGTTAAGAGTCAACCACATGCTCTGAGTCTGGAGTCACGTGTAGTCGACTGTTGACAGGAGAATTGACATTTTGGGCATAAGCCCTTCAACCATTGCCCAAATGCCCAAAACCTTGATTCTCCCGCTCCTCAGATGCTGCCTGACCTGCTGTGCTTTTCCAGCACCACACTTTTCAACTCTGATTTTGACTGCATCTGCAGTCCTCACTTTCTCCTGGAGTCACATGTCAGCCAGACCCGTAAGGACAGCAGATTTCCTTCCCTAACGGGCACTAGTGAACCAGAAGGGGTGTTCCCAACAATCGGCAATCATCATTAGTCTCGTAATTCCAGATTAATTCCACCATCAGCCATGGTGGAATTCAAACACGGTCCACAGAGCGGGGTCTCAGGATTAATAGTCTCGCAATAATGTTACTAGTCCATCACTTCCCCCATGCCACCTAGACTGTCCACGGACCAGTGTGCAGACCATGCTCAAACTGCCCAATTCAATTTGCAAACTTCAGAATATAATGTTAAGATGTGATTGTGCTATTTATTGCCCATTCTTAATTGTCCAGAGAGCAGTTAAGAGTCAACCACATTCTCTGAGTCTGGAGTCACGTGTAGTCGAAAAGTGTGGTGCTGGAAAAGCACATCAGGTTAGGCAGCATCCAAGGAGCAGGAGAATTGACATTTGCTCAACATTTCAGACTGCATTAAAATCACACCAGAAACCCCAATTAAGTTTATCAGGCAAGATCACCAAGTGATTCACATGCAAGTGTTAGATGTTACATTGACTCACACAAAGGGGCCTGTTCTTTATAAGCATATAGAATATGTCCACACCATTGTATCCTTTTCACTGACAAAAGCACTTTGGAGACAACTAATCATTGCCATTTCTGCTGTGCAATGCCCTGATCAATCAGAGCTGATTTGCTTGCTTTGAATTTAATCAGATAACTAATGCAATTATCAATTCTGTCTACCAACGATAGGCTAATCAGTTATGAATGAATGAATGAGCTTTATTGTCACCATCTTCTCAAGTTGTATAAATTGTTATTTCCTGTCCAAGTTGAGTTTCAGTCCTGTCGAGCACAAGATAAAATGTTTTGAGTTCATCCCTCTTTTGAGATCTCTCAAAAATTAAAGGCCATCAGTCAGATATGATCTGTCATTTCCATTGTGAAATTAGGCATGGGGAACTCCTGCCTTGTATGTCACCAACTACTTTATTGAACACCTCAACTGCTCATCGATAATTTCCTGTCTTTTAATAACCCTCCCAATCTATTGTGGTGTTCCAGGTTACCAGAAGATGCCAGCCAATCAGAGCTGGGTAAGTGTGAAATCCTGAGGACTGCCAATTGAATTCACTCTTCAGGAATCCAGTGGTGAGATCCTAAGGATGTTTTACCCTATTCTTGAGGGGTGAGGGTTATGTAGAGAGGGAAACCAGGTGGGGGACCTCTGAATCGCATCTCCCTGCCCTTGCCTCTAATACCCCTGACCCTCCTCTCCCCATAACTCCATGGTATCTGCCCTGTCAATTGGTAACAGGTGAACTGGAGGCTTGAGGCCCTTAAACTGTCATTAATTGACCACTTAAAAGCCTTAGCTCCTGGCAAGTAAGGAACGTCACCCATGGATCTTCTCACCAGGAACTAAATTAGCGATGGGTGCAAAGGAGCTGACTATCTCACCGGAGCCAACTCGTCCCATTATTTGCCTGCCCTTGATCCCTCTCACGCCAACTCCAGACAGCCTTCTGTCTTTATTTCCTTGTCTTCTCTGATCTCTGCTTTTATATATCCCCTTGTTTTAACTCACATCTGACAATCCATCAACAAGAGTAATTTCTCTTTTTCTGTTTCTTATTTCCACTCATCATGTTCATAAACATAGAAAACTAGGAGCGGGAAAAGGCCATTCGGCTCTTCGTGCCTGCTCCACCATTCAATACGATCATGGCTGGTCATCCAACTCAGTCCCCTGTTTCTGCTTTCTCCACATTATTTGATCTCTTTGATATTAGGTTGTTACAATCTGTTTGCCCTTGCTGATATCTTCTGTTCTAAGGCTGGAATTTTTTTTATTCAGTCACGGGGCATGGGCATCGTTGGCTGGGCTAGCATTTATTGCTCATCCCTTGTTGCGGAGAAAGTGAGGACTGCAGATGCTGGAGATCAGAGCTGAAAATGTGTTGCTGGAAAAGCGCAGCAGGTCAGGCAGCATCCAAGGAGCAGGAGACGTTTCGGGCATGAGCCCTTCATCCCTTGTTGCCCCTTGAGAAGGTGGAGGTGGACCGCTGCTTTGGAAGGACTTGTGACACAGAGGGTAGCGTCCCTGCCTCTGAGGCTAGGGGCTTCACAGCCTCATGGAATTCTCCAGGAACCTCATAAAATATTCTTTGAAAATCACCAGTTTGTCCAATCCCTTGGAGCAGGAAAATCGACATTTCAGGCAAAAGCCCTTCACCAGCATCCTGATGAAGGGCTTTTGCCCGAAACATCGATTTTCTTGCTCCTCAGATGCTGCCTGACCAGCTGTGCTTTTCCAGCACCACTCTAATCTAGACTCTGGTTTCCAGCTTCTGCAGTCCTTGTTTTTACCCTGTCCAGTCCTTTGGCCAGCTTTTCTAAATTTGTTTCTTCCCTTTGGTTGGCTCACTGCCCATTCCTTTGTGCTTGCTCTGAATTAACCCAAGTAGGCTTGCCTTGTGAAAAGGCAACACATTTGAACAAGCCGCAACTGACAGAGGACAGTGTCAAGAATTTGACAGACCTTCACCTGAAATCAGTTGAATGGGCCTTGTAAATATTTATTAATGCACCAGCAATCCTCCCTCCCTGCACCTCCGCCTCCATCTTATCCACCATGCGACATTGGCTGACTTATGTTGTATTTATCTCTGTCAATCAGTTGAGTTAATTTACTCTTTTCAATCCTGTCTCTATGGTAACTCCACTTGATACTTGACTGTTGATTGACCCTGTTTGAAGTTTGTTTTTGCTGTTGGTCTTTTGTAAACGGACGTTCCATCTGACTGATACACTGAACTCTGTTTGGCTCCCAGTACCAGCGGTGTTTCGGATTTCTTTTACTGTCCAGTTTTTCCACCTTGTGGCCCCAGGGATTATGTTCCATTGGTTGCTGCTCTGTCTGTGTGCCACAGCCATTCCACCAGGTAACTGTCTCTGCTTCCTTTCTCCAGATTACACTGCAGTGCGCTAATAGTCTTTCACTTAATGCGTAGTTTGTTGTGCTGAGAGTTCAAAAGTGAGGCATCGGGATATAGGAAAATATCCCAGATTCATCTCAAGCGAGTTTAGATGGCGGAGAGCAATACCAGAGCTGGTTAATGTGAATAATTTTCCAATTCATGGTGAGATGCAGATAGACAAGGCCTAGTGGCAATTACCATTTCTGAATGGGTTTGCTGGTCCCAGCTTGGACTGGATACAGCACTGTTGCAACTAATCAAAGTAATCAAAGTTAGCACTGCTGCCTCACAGCACCAGGGACCCAGGTTCGATTCTGGCCTTGGGCAACTGTCTGTGTGGAGTTTGCACATTCTCCCTGTGTCTGCGTGGGTTTTCTCTGGGTGCTCCGGTTTCCTCCCACAATCCAAAGATATGCAGGTCAGGTGAATTGGCCACGCTAAATTGCCCGTAGTGTTAGGTGCATCAGTCAGAGGGGAATAGGTCTGGGTGGGTTACTCTTCGGAGGGTCGGTGTGGACTTGTTGGGCCGAAGGGCCTCATTTCACACTGTCGGGAATCTAATCTAACCCTGGGGCCCAGAACAGGTAAGGGGACAGGAGGAAAGAAAGACTGGGAGCAGAGAGGATTTCTCTTGAAATCTGGATAATGATTTCCAGATTCAATTTCCAGTGAGGGTAAGGTTTTCATTTTCACTCTCCTTTTATTGTTTAGGGTAAGGTAGTCCAATAATTAACATTATTCAAATGAAAACACAGGTTTTGTGGATGGATCGGAACATAGGATTGAGGAGCAGGAATAGGTCATTCAGCCCATTTAACATAATCATGGCTGACCTTATCTTGGTCTTCGCTGCTCCCCTTCATCCTTTATCTCACTTTATCAGAAACACATTGATTCCTTTCTTGAATCTGTTTATTGATCCTGCCTCCCACTGCACTCTGGGACAGTGAGTTCCACAGATTCACGACTCTCTGAGAGAAGTAGTTGCTCCTTATTTTTGTTTTGAACCTGACTCCTTTCACTCTATCTCTATGCCCTCTTGTTCAAGACTGTCCCACAAGGTGGAACATCTATTCCACATCCACCTTATCAATCCCCTTTAGCATTTCATGTACCTCCATCAGATTCCCCCCCCACCCAGTCATTCTTTCAAACTCCAGCAAGTACAAGCCCAAGCTATTCATCTGGTGGTCATATGACAGCCCTATCATCCCTGGAATCAACCTGATGAACCTCCTGTGAACTGCCTCCAATGCCACCATATCCTTCCTCAAGTAAAGAGACTAAAGACGGGACATAATACTCTCAACAGTTCAAGCAGAAGCAAGAAATGAAATACAGAATGGACAGTTTTACTGAATTTTCCTCTCATGGGATATGAACATTGTTGGCTAGGCCAACATTTGTTGCCCATCCCTAATTGCCCCTGAACTGAGTCTCTTTCTGGGCCATTTCAGAGAGCTGTTAATAGTCATCCATATTGGCTATGGATCTGGAATCACATGTAGGCCAGACTAGGTAAAGACAGTGGATTTCCTTCCCTGAAGGGCATAACTGACTCAGATGAGTTCACAACCAATGATCACCATGACTTATGTTTCAGATTCCACCAGCTGATCCCAAAGCTTTATTCTGGGCATCTGCCTAATGAGCCCCATGACGGTACCTCAGTGCCACCATCTCCCTTGGGAATCTGTGGCTAGTTCATCATCAACATTGTTCTTGGTCTCGTCCTAGAGTATACTGTGGCGAAATGTGAAGTTGTTCAATTTGGAAGGGAGAACAAAGAAACAGAGTAGTATTTAAATGGAGAAAAGCAGTATAAAGCTTCAATAGAAGGGATCTTGGGAGTATTTGTGCACAAAACATAGAAAACTAGCACATATGTACAGCCGGTCATCAGCAAGGCTCATTGAATAGAACATAGAACATAGAACAATACAGCACAGAACAGGCCCTTCGGCCCAAGATGTTGTGCCGAACATTTGTCCTAGCTTAAGCACCCATCCATGTACCTATCCAATTGCCGCTTAAAGGTCACCAATGATTCTGACTCTGCCACTCCCACAGGCAGCGCATTCCATGCCCCCACCACTCTCTGGGTAAAGAACCCACCCCTGACATCTCCCCTATACCTTCCACCCTTCACCTTAAATTTATGTCCCCTTGTAACACTCGGTTGTGCCCGGGGAAAAAGTTTCTGACTGTCTACTCTATCTATGCCTCTGATCATCTTATAAACCTCTATCAAGTCACCCCTCATCCTTCGCCGTCCCAACGAGAAAAGACCGAGAACTCTCAACCTATCCTCGTACGACTTCCTCTCCACCTTCTTACGAGCTCTATCCACCTGAGTGGCAACTTTCAATGATCTATGAACATAGACCCCAAGATCTCTCTGTTCCTCCACCTCACTAAGAACCCTATCGTTAACCCTGTATTCCGCATTCTTATTTGTCTTTCCAAAATGGACAACCTCACACTTGGCAGGGTTGAACTCCATCTGCCACTCCTCAGCCCAGCTCTGCATCATATCTAAGTCCCTCTGCAGCCGACAACAGCCCTCCTCACTATCCACAACTCCACCAATCTTCGTATCATCTGCAAATTTACTGACCCACCCTTCGACTCCCTCATCCAAGTCATTAATAAAAATTACAAACAGCAGAGGACTCAGAATGTTGGCCCTTGTTTCAAGGGGGTTGGAGTATAAGAGTAGGGAAGTCTTACTGCAACTGTATAAGGTGCTGAGGAGACCACATCTGGAGCACTGTGAGCAGTTTTGGTCCCCTTATTGCAGGAATGATATTATTTCATTGGAGACAATTCACAGAAGGTCCACTGAGATGGTCCCCACTTGGAAGGATTGTCTTGTAAGGAAAGGCTAAATTGGTTGGGCCTCTACTCAGTACAGTTTAGAAGAATGAGAGGTGATCTCATTGAAACGTACAGAATTCTTTAGGGGCTTGACAGGGTAAAAACTGAGAGGATG
The DNA here is from genome assembly GCF_004010195.1 of Chiloscyllium plagiosum. Classification (NCBI taxonomy): domain Eukaryota; kingdom Metazoa; phylum Chordata; class Chondrichthyes; order Orectolobiformes; family Hemiscylliidae; genus Chiloscyllium; species Chiloscyllium plagiosum. Next base: position 79,531,379 of record NC_057721.1, read on the forward strand.
CTCCCCCTCATGGCAGAGTCTACGGCCAGAGGGCACAGAATGAAGGGGCACCAATTTAAGATTGAGATGGGGAGAAATTTCTTCTCTCAGAGGGTTGAGAGTTTGGAACTCCTTGTCACAGAGAGCTGTGGGGACAGAATCCGTGTGGATATTTCAGGCTGAGATAGATTCTTGATCAGTTGGGGCTTCTTGTTTAAGGGTTACGGGAAAGAGCTAGAAATGAGGAATAATGGATCTGCCAGAGTCCTATTGAATAGCAGAGCAAGCTCAAGGGACCAACAAGGGCAGGGCTTTTACACTTAATGGGAGAGCTTTGGGTAGTCTTGTAGAACAGACAGACCTAAGGATAGAGGTACATAATTCTTCGACGTTTGTAGACGGGGAGGTTACGAAGCCATTTGGGTGCTCTTGCCTTCATTGCTCTGTCCTTCGAAATAGGAGTTGGGAAGTCATGCTAAGATTATACAGGAAATTGGTGAGGCCTCTTCTGGAATACTAAGCCCAGTTCTGGTTACCCAGTTACAGGAAGGATATTATTAAGCTGGAGAGGGTTCAGAAGAGATTTACCAGGATGTTGCTGGGCATGGAAAGTTTGAGTTACAAAGAAAGGCTGGATAGGCTGGGGTATTTTTCACTGGATTATAGGAGGTTGAAAGGACAACCTTGTAGAAGTTTATAAAATAATGAAGAGTATAGATAGAGATTCAATTCATGTCATTCCACATGCAAACCACCCTCTGTGTAAAAGATTTGCTCCTCTTGTCTTTTTTAAATCTTTCTCCTCTCAAACTACCTCTGTTTGCTTGACCATCTGCAGTTTCTCATGCGTCAAGCCTAGTTTCTTAAATGAATTTGATACATTTTAGTTGAAGTGAAGTTCTTTTAAAGTGAAGTTTGTTCAGCAGATTGTGAGGTTTCTTGCAATCAAATTCCTAAATTCCCAGATGAAACAGTTCTGGTCACTGCATTACAGGAAGGATGTGGAGGCTTTGGAAAGGGTACAGAGGAGATTTCCCAGGATGTTGCCTGGTATGGAGGGAAGATCTTACGAGGAAAGGCTGAGGGACTTGAGGCTGTTTTTGTTAGAGAGAAGAAGGTTGAGAGGTGACTTAATTGAGACATACAAAATAATCAGAGGGTTAGATAGGATGGACAGTGAGAACCTTTTCTCTCAGATGGCGATGGCTCGCAGATAGCTTTAAATTGAGGAGTGATAGATATAGGACAGATATCAGGGGTAGTTTCTTTACTCAGAGAGTAGGAGGGGCATGGAACGGTCTGCCTGCAACAGTAGTAGACTCGCCAACTTTAAGGGAATTTAAATGGTCATTGGATAAACATATGGATGAGAATGGAATAGTGTAGGAAATGTGTTGCTGGAAAAGCGCAGCAGGTCAGGCAGCATCCAGGGAACAGGAGAATCGATGTTTCGGGCATAAGCCCTTCTTCAGGAAGGATTCCTGAAGAAGGGCTTATGCCCGAAACATCAATTCTCCTGTTCCCTGGATGCTGCCTGACCTGCTGCGCTTTTCCAGCAACACATTTCCAGCTCTGATCTCCAGCATCTGCAGACCTCACTTTCTCCCCAATGGAATAGTGTAGGATAGACAGGCTTTAGATTGGTTCCAGGGGTCGGTGCAACATTGAGGGCCGAAGGGCCTGCACTGCTCTGTAATGTTCTATGTCCTAAATTGGACTGGAGCAGTTTATGGACTTTGGTTACATGATGAAATGTAGCATTTACCCAAGTTTGATTCACAGGCCAGTTTAACTAATGGTTCTGATGGCTTAGGTGATTCTAGCCACAAACAACACCTCACTGTTCCTTTATGACGATTAAAAAAGAACACGGCTATCTCACCATGATACCTTTCAGGACTTGAAAGTTTTTTCCAAATAAGGAAATGGTGTTCATGTTGATTCCACAAAATATGCAATGGTTTAAAACATTTCAAGTTCACCCAGTCTAGTCTGGATGGTAAAAGCATCAAGATATAATGACAAGTTGATAATATCCATTAATTCCTATCTGCCACAAATGGAGTTTGTCTTTTGTCCAGTATGAAAGAGAGAGACAGGAAGTCTGAATATTACCTTGTCGTTTTGTGTTGCCCCATCCTTAAACTTAACTGTGTGAATTCTGCAGAGGTTGGTACATATTTATATTTAACGAGTTACTTATTTCAGACTTTGTAACTCAAATTGCAAAAGTCAAATGATTTGCGGCAGTCGTTTGAAAAGCCTGTTGCAGTGCAGCTTTTAAAAAGCCTGGAAGTTCATAATGCAGTGCCTGTGTACTCAGCATCACATCATTCCAAGTGCTTTCTTTTCCTTTATGTTTTTGAATCATCCTACTCCCATTCAGTCGTGGGTCAAGAACCAAGGTGCCACAGCTTCACAAAACTACCAGTGACTGATACAATCATCGGCACGGACCTGGAGGTGAGACTTCTCCTCTACACCGGGAAGAACTCAAGTTGCGCTACTTTGATCAATGTCACTCATACCGGCCTGCTGGATATCAACAAGAAGATTATCTTCCTTATCCATGGGTACAGACCATTTGGATCACCTCCAAATTGGTTAAACAAGACGATAAAGGCGCTACAAAATGTGGATGACTTAAACCTCATCATTGTTGACTGGAATAGAGGAGCAACCACTATTAATTATTCAGTTGCCGTCGCCAACACCAAGAAAGTTGCTGAAATTTTGGGACATGTGATTGATAGCATACTGGTAAGAAGTTTTGGTTTATTGTTGAATGGGATCCCTTTGGACAAGTGATGACTGTGTGTCTGTGAATTTAGCCATTTCTCAGTCTTGTTACACCAATTTTAAATTTCTAACCAACAGCAGAAGAAACTATTGAGCAATGTTTGCTGAAGAAAATTACTGCACTGAATCCCTCAGTCCCCCAATCTCTGACCTCCTGACACTGGACTATGCTTTTCTGCTAAGGGCGAGCTTCCATAATATAGTTGGAAAGCCTACACCCCAGCAATAGAGTGGACAGAGTCTGAGTACTTGGCCATCAGACACAATAGCAGCAGATAGAGGAGACAGGTGCTTTGTTTGCTGGATTGAACCCAAGTAGGAAAAGGGTGTGGGAAGATGTGGGAGAAAGGAATGGCAATAAAAGCAAAATGAAAGAATAAACGGCAGTGAAAGGGGAAAATAGAAAGAGAAGTGAAATAGGTGGTATTGGTGGAGAAAGATATAGGACAGATGCTGAGATTATTGAAACCAAAGAAGAAATTTTAGGAAAGCAAACCTTAGCAGGACTTATACACTTAATGGTAAGGTCCAAGGGAGTGTTGCTGAACAAAGAGACCTTGGAGTGCAGGTTCATAGCTCCTTAAAAGTAGAGTTGCAGGCAGACAGGATAGTGAAGGTGGTATTTGGTATGCTTTCCTTTATTGGTTAGAGTATTGAGTACAGGGGTTGGGAGGTCATGTTGTAGCTGTACAGCACATTGGTTAGGCCACTTTTGGAATATTGTGTGCACTTCTGATCTCCTTCTTATCGGGAGGATGTTGTGAAACTTGAAAGGGTCAGAAAAGATTTACAAGATGTCGCCAGGGTTGGAGGGTTTGAGCTATAGGGAGAGGTTGAATAGGCCGAGGCTGTTTTCCCTGGAGTATCGGAGGCTGAGGGGTGTCATTATAGAGGTTTATAAAATCATGAGGGGCATGGATAGGGTAAATAGTCAAGGTCGTTTCCCTGGGGTCAGGGAGTCCATAACTAGAGGGCATTGGTTTAGGGTGAGAGGGGAAAAAAGTAAAAGATACCTAAAGGGCAACCTTTTCACTCAAAGGGTGGTGCGTGTGTGGAATGAGTTGCCAGAGGAAGTGGTGGAGGCTGGTACAATTGCAACATTTAAAAGACATCTGGACGGATATATGAATAGGAAGGGTTTGGAGGGATATGGGCCAGTTGGGACTGGATTGGGTTGGGGTATCTGGTTGGTAATGATGAGTTGGTCCGAAGGGTCTGTTTCCGTGCTGCACATCTCTATGACTCTATGCTGGAGAAATTCAGAAGGTTTGGCAGCTTCTGTGGGGACAAAATACAACCAACATTTCAAAACCAGCGACCTTTCATCAGAACTGATTAGATTACTGGCCTGGAAAGATAACGAGAAGCTGGGGGAGGAAGAAGAGAGTTCATGTTAGTCAAGAGGGAGCAAGGAGGAAGACTGATACAATGAACTGGAAGTGAGGATGTGGTGGTGCTGGTGTTGGACTGGGCTGGACAAGGTCAGAGGTCACACAAACCAAGTTATAGTCCAACAGGTTTATTTGAAACAGAAAGCAGATGAACTATACCAGAATTACACACAGGGCAGAGGAATGATGGGAAAGAAATAAAGGGCAGTTTGGAGTGGAAAATGGAAAGCTGGGTGGGAACCAGTTCTATATACTGACAGAACCCAAGGTGCAAAGTGTATCTATCAACTTAGTTTGATGTGTTGGAGCTGTTTTAGAGTTGCCAGCTTTCTTGAGCTTTTTTCACATTTTCTGGAGCTGTTTGGCAGTTCCTAATTGTCACTTTCCTAGATTCCTTGTGATTCAATCAGGGAAGTTTGTTTTATAGTTTAGGGAAAGGAAAGAGTAAAGTGCATTTATTAGATTCATTTCATACTCCAAAGCATCTTACAGCCAGTTAAGCACAATTAAAGTGCAGTTAGTGTTGAACGATAGGACATAGAGCAGCCAATTTGCACACATAAGATCTCATAAACAGGAGAATGGTCAAATAATTAGTCTTGGATGCTCTCCAAAATAATTGTTGGCCAGAACACTTGTACATTCACTTCAAATGACAAAGGAAGGTCAGTTTAATGTTTAATCTACAAGATAGTCCTTCTGGAACAAACCCAACTGATCATAATACTGCAAAGGCCAGACCCCAGAAAGTAACCTGACTTGACAGATCATAGATTTCTGGGAAATCTTTGAAGAAGTAATGTGCATTTTGTATAAAATGGGGCCTATTGATGTACTATACTTGGATTTCCAAAAGGCATTCAACGTGGTTTGACATGAAAGGTTATTGTAGGTTATTATAGGGGTAACATGCAAACATGGATTGATGATTGGCTGCCTGTTGGGAAACAGAGTGCATGAACAAATAAGTCTTTTACACATTGGTAGGCTGTGATGAGTGAAGTCCCAAAGTCTCTGATGTCCACTTCTTAAAATTAATGTCAATGACTGAGATGAGAGCATTGAAGGCATGATGTCTACGCTTGTGGATGACACTCAATAGTAGGAAGTTATGTTGTAAAGATGACATAACTAAAATGCAGATTAGTATAGATAGGTTGAATGAATGGGCAAAGATCTGGCAGATAGAAGATAATGTGGGAAAATAGGAAATTATTGACTTTGGCAGAAACGGTGAATGGGAATGTATTAGTTAAACTGAGAATAGCTGTAGAGTTTTGATGTGCAGAGGGATTTAGGTATTGTAGTGCATGAGTCACAAAATGTTAGAATGCAGGCCCAGCACGTAATCCAGAAGGCTAATGGAATTTAACGTCAATTATACAGGACTGTAGTTGTGGGTATGTTCTCCAAGCTGGGAAGTTGATTTGCAGACATTTCATCCCCTGTCTAGTTGATATCCTCAGGGCTTTGGAGTCTCCTGTGAAATGCTGCTGTACTGTGTCCTCTGGAATTTATTTGGCTCCGCTCCTGCTGCTTCCCAGTTGCTGGTTCCAATTGTTCATTGTAGTGCGTTATATTGGGTCTTGGTCAATGTGTTTGTTGATGAAGTCCATGGATGAGTGCCATGCTGTTGGAAATTCTCTGACTGTCCTCTGTTCAGCTTGTCCTATGATCGTTGTGTTGTCCCAGTCAAATTTGTGATCATCTGTGTGTATGGCCACTAGGCACAGCTGGTCGTGGTGTTTAGTCGCTAGTTCGTGTTTGCGGATGTGGATTGCTAGCTGTCTGCCCGTTTGCCCTAAATAGTGTTTCGTGCAGTCTTTGCGTGGAATCCTGTAAATTACGCTAGTCTTGCACATGATGGGTACAGGGTCTTCTGTTCTGGTGAGTTGTTGTCTGAGCATGGCTGTCGGTTTATGGGCTGTCAGGAATCCCAGTGGTCGGAGACATTTGGCTGTCAGTCCAGGACAACACAATTACCATAGGATAACGGAAACAGAGGACAGCCAGAGAATTTCTAAAAGCATGGCATTCATCCATGGACACCATCAACAAACACATTGACCTAAATCCAATATACCAACTACTGCAATGAATAACTGGAACCAGCAACCGGGTAGCAGCAGGAGTGAAACCAAATAAATTCACAGGACAGCAGCACTTCACAGGAGGCTCCAAAGCAATGAAAATGTCACTCTGACACAGGATGAAATGTTGACAAATCAACCTCCCAGCTCAACGAACATACCCACAAGTATGGCAACCGGCTCCTGAGCTACAAATCTTTACGCAAACTTTGAGTTATATAGGGCATTGCTGATACCACATGTCAAATACTATGTGCAGCCTTGGTCCCCTTGTTGAATGAGGGATGACAATGCATTTGAAGTGGTTAAGACCAATCGATTTTTTGATTAGTACTCGATTTCATAGATCAGCACCTGGACTGAGTAGGTTGTCCAATGAAGAAATTTTGGACAGGCAGGGCTTGTTTCCACAAGAGTTTAGAAGAGCAAAGAGTGAGTTGATTGAAGTGCATATGATTCTGCTCTTGACAGTATGTATAAAGAAAGTTAAAAATCACACAACACCAGGTTATAGTCCAACAGGTTTATGTTGAAGCACTAGCTTTCAGAGTGCTGCTCCTTCATCACAAGGAGCAGCGCTCTGAACACTAGTGCTTCCAAATAAACCTGTTGGACTATAACCTGGTTTTGTGTGATTTTTAATTTTGTACACCCCAGTCCAACACCGGTATCTCCAAATCATGGATAGAGAAAGAAGATTTTTTTTTTCTGAGCCAGCCCACACCTAGGAGGCACAGTTTTAAATTTAGTAGGTCACGCTTTTCAGTTAGAGTTCGGTGGAAATTCTTCTAAGAACTGTGTGATATTGGGATTTTCTGTCTCAGAAGGCAGTGCAGGCTGAACTGAATATTTATATAGTCGAGCTGCATAGATTTTTTTTGGCCAAGGGAATAGATCAAAATCAATTCAAAACACAATTAGATCAGTCATCATCGCATCAAAAGGCAAGTACACTGGAGGGGTCGAATGGCCTACTTCTACTCCTCATTAATATGCATATGCAATTAACATATGAATTATTTCTGTATTAATATATAATTTATATATATAATTAAAATGTATGATTAATTTTTATTTTGCTGTTGGTTACCATGAGGTGAGTCACTGAAACAAAATCTTCAAGGCAGCAAATGGTTCTTCAAGAACAGAATGTATGTTATTACATAAACAAAGAAAGAAACAAAGCTATATAAAGTTTGGACAGATTTTGATGTAAAAAACCAAAATAAAAACCCTGGTCCTCAGCAATATCCATTAGATCCCAGAAAAATATTACTCCCACCTCAACTCTTTCATTTCTAAATTTAACTGACTCTTCTCAGTTCTTATTTTTGTGCTGCTAATAGAGTTTTTACATCTTCTTTCCAAAACATCTTCAATGAACCATTTTCAATTTTGATGACCTAAACCTTTTCTCAGTTCTAACAACTTGAAGACTTTGTGTACAAACTTTCCCAGCTTGGAAACTTCTAAAACTAAAACCACTTCTGCCTGACTGTAGTCGGCTCGAGCTGAACACTTGATTCAACTTGGAAAAAAACTATTCTCCAATCTGAGCAAAACTTCTGTTTCATCTGAACCGAAGTCAAATGATGAAGTTATGCCTCTGATTTGTCCGAAACCCAGCAGTACAAGCAATCCATCAGTAACATCACAGGCATCCTGCCAGACACTTCGCTGAATCCTTAGAGAAAAAATTATAATTAGGTCACTGTTCAAATTGATTTTCTGATCTTTTAGCCATAGAGTTATTGAGATATACAGCACAGAAACAGACCCTTCAGTCCAACACGTTCATGCTGACCAGATATCCTAAACTAATCAAGTCCCATTTGCCAGCACTTGGTCCATATCCCTCTAAACCCTTCATATTCATATACCCATCCAGATGCCTTTTAAATGTTGTAATTGTACCTGCCTCTATCACTTTCTCTGGCAGCTTACTCCATACTCACAACACCCTCTGGTAAAAAAAGTTGCCCCTCAGGTCCCTTTTAAATCTTTCTCCTCTCACCTTTTGGACTCCCCCACCCCAGGAAAAAGACTTTATCTATTTAATCTATCCATGCCCCTCATGATTTTATAAACCTCTACATGGTCACCCCTTCGCCTCCAAAGCACCAAGAAAAACAGCCCCTATTCAGCCTCTCCCTGTTGCTCAAGCCCTCCAATCCTGGCAACATCCTTGTAAATCTTTTCTGAACCATTTCAAATTTCACAACATCTTTCCTATAGCAGGGAGACCAGAACTGCATGTAGTATTCCAGTAACAGCCTAACCAATGTCCTGAATCGTTGCAACATGACCTCCCAACTCCTATACTCAATGCACTGCCCAATAAAGACAAGCATACCAAATGCCTCCTTCACTTTCTTATCTACCTGCAAGGCCACTTTCAAAGAACTATGAAAAATTATTATCTTCACAGAACTGAAACTACAGTTCTATTTTGATTCAAAAATTCCAAATTCACAAATGATAATAGTTTATTATACATGTCGGACGCACCTCTGACAGTGCAGCATTCCCTCCCCCATGTTGCTGCTGAATCAAATAACTGAATGTTAACACCTCAAAATTAGAAAATACAGCAGCACTGAAATCCCCAAGAGTTACACATGGAGGCACACTCTGTATTTACAGTTTAGCTGTAATATAATGTTCAATTATTGATCATTCTTGTAGCAATTCCTAATGATTAATCACAGGAGTTTTAGTACAGGTTCGCAATCATTTATCCAAGTGAACATGGGGAGAGTATACGCTACACTAGAATAATGTTATGGAGTGCAAAACACTCAATGCCTTTATTCTGTTTCAGTCACAAAGGCATCTCATTACCCAGATTCCAATCTTGTATTATATAAACACATGAGAAACTGTTTATTCTTATCCCAGGTTAATATTCAACCAGACAGGAACCATTTAATCTTATCCTTGCCTGGCTCTGTCTGATGCCAGTTGCTCCCTTCCCTTTCAGTATCTGTCTGTCTCAAACCCTTTGTACCCTCCGAGACTTCTGCGAAAGATTCTCCTGACATTTGTGGAATTTATTGCCACAAAGCGCAGTGGAGGCCAGGACGTTAAATGTCTTCAAGGCAGAGATTGATAAATTCTTAATCTCGCAAGGAATTAAAGGATACGGGGAGAGTGCAGGTAAGTGGCATTGAAATGCCCATCAGCCATGATTGAATGGCAGAGTGGACTTGATGGACTGAATGGCCTTACTTCCACTCCTATGTCTTATGGTCTTATTGTCTTATGGACATTGGCCTGAAGAACTCTGTATTTTGAATATAAAAATCATTATTTACCCTTTATCATCTAACTAACTCTTATATTAATCAATACTGTTTGTTTAGAAAATTGGAGGCTCCTTTGACTTGATCCATTTGATTGGTGTGAGCCTAGGTGCGCACATTTCTGGTTTCGTTGGAAGTAGGTTTCATGGACAGATTGGGCGAATTACAGGTGAGGAACATTAATTCAACTTCTTGCCAAACACTATGGGTGCCAGAAATCTGAAATCTCAGCCAGAAAATGCTGCAAATGGTCAGCAATTCAAGGCAGTCTCTGTGGAGAGAGGAAGAGAGTTAATGTTTGAAGTTGGTGACTTTTCCTCAGAACTGGAAAAGATAACAGGTTCTCAGCAAACACTGAGCTGGTAAGTCCACCTCTACCCCTCTATGCCTGGTGGAACAGGCTCAGAAGGTTGAATGCCCTACTCCTGTGCCAATGTTCAACCCTTCCCTGCCGTCTGGAACACTACAGGTTTACTCCTGTTGAAACAGCGATTTACACGTATGTATTTCCCTTCTCACAATGCCGTCTCTTCCACATGGAGGAAGCAAACACTGATTAGTAACTGCTTTGGGGACCTCCCCCATCTATCCGCAAGTGTGCTCCTGTGCTCCTTGTTGGCTTCTGTTTTCATACCCCACGTTGTTTTTGACATCTCAGCTTTTGACTTTCCAATTCGTTTTGGTGAAGTTCAACACAAGCACTCGTTTCTTGGCTGGGCAATTTACACCTTCCCAGATGATAAGAATATAAGATATAGGAGCCAAACTAGGCCACATTAAGGAAGTGAGGACTGCAGATGCTGGAGATCAGAGTCAAAGAGTGTGGTGCTGGAAAAGCACAGCTGGTCAGGCAGCATCCGAGGAGGAGTATGGACGTTTAGAGCGTAAGCCCTTCATCAGGAATGCCATCACATTCCTGATGAAGGGCTTATGTTCAAAATGTCGACTCTCCTGCTCCTTGGATGCTGCCTGAACGGCTGTGCTTGTCCAGGACCACACTTTTCGACGTTTGGTTCATTGAGTCTGTTCAACCATTCCATCATGGCTGATGTGTTTCTCAAACCCATTCTCCTACCCCCTCCCCAAAAGCATTGATCCGCTTGCCACTCAAGAACTTATCTATCTCCATCTTGAGTATACTCAATGACTTGGCCTTCACAGCCGTCTGCAGCAATGCGTTCCACAGATTCCTTATCTTTTGCCTGAAGAAATTCCTTCTCATCTCAGTTGTAAAGGGTCATCCATTCACTCTGAGTCTGTGCTGTCAGGTCCTATGAGTAGAAACATCTTCTCCACGTCCACTCTACCCAGGGCTCTCAGTATTCCGAAAGTTTCAATCAGATTCTGCCTCATCCTTCTAGACCCAAAGTCCTCAACTGCTCCTCAGAATGCAAGCCTATCATTCCTGGGATCATTCTTGGAGACCTTCTCTGGACCCTCTCCAATGTCAACACACCCTTCCTTAGATACAGGGCCCAAGTCACAATATTCCAAATCTGGTCTGACCAGAGCCTTATACAGACTCGGTGGTACATCTCTGATTATGTATTCTAGCCCTCTTGAAATGAATGCTAACATTGCATTTAACTTCTTAACCACTAACTGAACCTGCACTTTAACCTTCAGAGAATCCTGAACTAGGACAATCAAGTCCCTTTTTGCTTCAGATTTCCACTGCGAAAACAAAGGCAAATACCCCTTGCTGCAATTTCTTTGTTCCACATGAGAACATCTGCAACCTCATTTGCAGTGGTCCCTTGTCTCCTCTTGTCTCTTTCTTACCTTTTAGATGACTAAAAAAAAAACTCTTGCGGTCTTCTTTTATATCACTGGCTGGTTTACCTTCATGTTTCACCTTCTCCCCACATATTGCTTTTTTTGTTGTCCTCTGCTGGCTTTGAAAGACTTCCCAATTCTTTGGCTTCCCACTAACCTTCACCACATTATGCGCTTTCTCTTTTGCTTTTATGGCTATCCCAGACTTGTCAGCCATGATTGCCTCATTCCTGTCCTCAGTGTGTTTCTTTTTCCTTGGGATGAATTTCTCCTGAATTACCCCCAGAGACTCCTGCCATTGCTGCTTCACCATAGTCCCTGCTAGGCTCCCCTTCCAATCAACTCCGGCCAACTCCTAGATCTTTATCACTAATTATAGGTTGTAATCACCAATTACATTTCTTCAGAGACACCATGTCAGGTCACAGTTTGAATACAGTGAACAATTTTCGGACTTTGAGGAAAGATATACTAGCATTGGAGACAATCCAGAGAAGGTTCACTAGACTGTCACCAGGTAAGGAGGAAACCAACTAGGCGAAAGTGAGGATTGCAGATGCTGGAGATCAGAGTCTAGGCTAGAGTGGTGCTGGAAAAGCACAGCGGTTAGGAGCATCTGAGGAGCAGGAAAATCGATGTTTCGGGCAGAAGTCCTTCATCAGGAATGAAGGCAGGGAGCCTCTGGGGTGGAGAGATAAATGGGAGGGGTTTGGGGCTGGGGAGAAGTTAGCAAAGAGTACAATAGCTGGATGGGGGTGGGGATGGAGGTGATAGGTCAGAGAGGAGGGTGGAGCGGGCAAGTCATGAGGGCGGTGCTGAGCAGGAAGACTGGAACTGGGGTAAGGTGGGGGGAGGGGAAATGAGGAAACTGATGAAGTCCACATTAATGCCCCGCACATCCACCAATGTCATTTATCGTATCCGTTGCTCCCGATGCGGTCTCCTCTACTTTGGGAAAACTGGATGCCTTCTCACAGAGCGCATTAGGGAACATCTCTGGGACACCCGAACCAATCAACCACACCGCCCTGTGGCCCAACATTTCAACTCCCCCTCCAACTCAGCTGAGGACATGGAGGTCCGGGCCTCCTTCACCACCGCTCCCTCACCACCAGACGCCTGGAGGAAGAACGCCTCATTTTCTGCCTCGGAACAGTTCAATCACAGGGCATCAATGTGGACTTCACCAGTTTCCTTATTTCCCCTCCCCTCACCTCACCCCAGATCCAACCTGCCAGCTCAGCACCATCCTCATGACCTGTCCCTACCTGCTAATCTTCCTTCCCACCTATTTGCTCCACCCTCCTCTCCGACCTATCACCTCCATCCCCACCTCCATCAACCTATTGTACTCTTGGCTACCTTACCCACATCTCCTCTGGACCCATCTTCTGTTCCTTGCCTTATTAACAACCCCTTTGTCCTTGCCCACCATTCATTGTTGTTTCACCCTGTCACACACACCACCCATTTTGTGGTCTTTTTGCCTCCTTCCATTCCGGTCTCTGAATCTGCTTAGCACCTGATATGACTCTTACTGTTATAAGTAGTGGTGATAGACAATTGACCTGCAACATTACCTCTTTTCTATTTCTTCACTGGTTCTGCCTGACCTGCCAAGCATTTCCAGACTTTTCCGCATCTGTAACATGTGTTTTTTTGGTTGGTCCTCTATTTCCTGTGCACTGGATATTAACATCTAATCTACCCCCTGTTTCCTTTGAATAGTTTTGGAAGATTTCCTTTGTTAATTCTAACTGAGGTTAGAGTTGTGAATTAATCCAGGAAGGAAACAGATTCGTGCGGCATCAATAATTTAAAATGATCAATTACAACTAGTGACACAGAGTAATAAGATGGGAAGTTCAGAATAAAGGATTCTTGACTCCAGTCATTTGCAGAACAGGATTGAAATTGTTAGCTTCTTTGTCTTGAAGGTAATTATTTAAACTGGAGAAAGGCTCACATTGATATAGCATCTGACACAAGCTCTGCATGCCCTGAAGTGCTTTACAGTTAATTAAGTGATATTTAAAGTGTAGCCCCTGTTGTAATTTACAAATACCAATGTGCTAAATATCAGTAAGATATGATGTGGAGGTGCTGGTGTTGGACTGGGGTTGACAAAGTTAAAAATCACACAATACCAGGTTATAGTCCAACAGGTTTATTTGGAAGTACCAGCTTTTGGAGCATCAGGAGCAGCGCTCCGAAAGCTAGTGCTTCCAAATAAACCTGTTGGACTATAACCTGGTGTTGTGTGATTTGCAACTTTCCCAGTAAGGTGGCCTGCCAATACTAGCATGGGCACATAGAGGACCCTGCTGTTCTTTGAAATAATGCCTGAGGGTGTTTTACGTGCCTAGTGAAGTAGCTAAGATTTCCCCATAAAATGTTTTTAAAGCTAGGCTGGATAACCTTTTGAACAGTAAAGGAATTAAAGGTTATAGTGGGACTGATGCACAAAAAGATCAGGCATGATCTGATTGAATGGCAGAGAAGACTGAAAGGGCCTGATGGCCTACTCCTGCTCCTATCGCTTATGTTCTTATGTTCTCATGTACATCGATCTAAGACCTTAGTTTGATGTCCCATCTGAAGCCAAAATCTATCAGTCCTCCCATTGTACTGCACTCGATGGTGAGCCGAGGTTATCTGTTCAAAATGAGGCTGAAACCCACAAATATTTGACCAAGAGACAAGAGCGCTACTCAATTATCCAAGGCTGACCCTTTCCCCTTTATTTACTGTCTCCGGTTCCTATCGCTTGACAATTTGCTGGGGTCTAATACTAAAAAGTGCAGAAGGTACAGAAGCTTGAACACACGCACCAACAGGTTCAAGAACAACTTCCTCCCCATTGTTATTAGATTGATGAATGAATCTCTCTAACTTCAAAAAATGTTGCTCTTCCTAATGTAAAATTGCCTTGTGGACCTCCTGTGTAGGTATAACCTTGTATGGCTCACTTTGTCTATATGTCCTTGTTTGCTATGATCTGCCGGTATTGCTCAAAAAACAAAGCTTTGCACTGTACTTAGGTACATGTGACTACAATAAATCACAAGGTGCAGTTGCAACGTGACACATTAACCCACTGAGTCAGAAGATTGTTGACTTGATTTCTACTCCGAGAGAACAAAATTCAATACTGTCACTTCTGCTGCCAATATCCAGAATGACCCTGGGGTTTGAGTTTCTATATTTGTTCACAGGGTGTGGGTATCACTGCCAAGGTCCCGAATTTCCCTTGAACTGAGTGGCTTGCTCGGTCATTTCATGAGGTCTTTAAGTAATAAGTAATAACCACATTGCTGTAAGTTAGGAGTCACTTTTGCATCAGATCAACTAAGGTTCACACATTTCCTGCCCTAAAGGACATGAGTAAACCGTATGGGGTTCCTAAAGTTGACCCTAGTTTCATAGTCACCTTTATGTCAATTAGCTTTTCATTCTAGATGTATTAGTTGAATTCATTTTCACCATCTGCCATAGTGGGATTCGCATCTCTATAACTAATACATTAACCTATGCATCTGAATTGCTAACCTGCTGACATTATGACAGCACCATCATCACCACAGTAAATGGTACAAACTTTGCTTTTCATATTGAATCCTCAAGACTGGGACTTGAATCCACAGTCAGGGGAGAAAGTATTGCAACTGAGCAGCAGTTGACATTTTATACATCCATTCGTTGACTCCATGGACACTTCCCACTGCTTTGGAAAGGCAGCCAATATCATCAGATACCCCTCAATCTCCTCCAACCTCTTCTGTCAGGTCGAAGATACAAAAGCTTAAACATGTTTACCAATAGGCTCAAAAACACTTTCTTCCCCACTGTTATTAGGCTTCTGAATGGACCTCTCAAATTTAATGTTGATCTTGCTTTTTGTGCACCTTCTTTGCAGCTGTAACTTTGTATTTCTTGCTGTGTTCTACCACCCTATGATCTTGTATGTTGTAATCTACACGTACTGCTCGCGAAACAAAACTTTTCACTGTACCCAGGTACTTGTGACAATAATACATCAAATCAAATACAGCCCCAAAACACCATGTGCTGTCCATTTGGCTCTGACCATGATGGGTCAAATGACCTCATTCTATCTTGTATGATTCAGTCAGCCCATTTCTGACTGACTGGCCACTGCTGTGTATCATAATTAAGGCACAGTCAATTCATTTATTGGCATTAACTGATTGGAGTCATGCCACAATGACCACAAATGCCCCCGGTGCCAGTAGAAATATGTTGAATAGTGCAGAAGGAGAGTCGTTTCGGACCTGAAACGTTAACTCTGCCTCTCTCCCTCTCTCTCCACAAACGCTGCTGAGTTTCTCCAGCACTGTCTGGCTTGAATTCAGAATTCCAGCATCTGCAATATTTTGCTTTCATTTAGTGTAGTGCATTGGACAACACATCAGTGATAAGTTGGTTCATTTTGCTTCCTTTTGAAGGTCTTGACCCGGCTGGACCTTTGTTCCGGGGGAAGGGAGTGGAAAACAGACTAGATCCTTCTGACGCTCAGCTGGTTGATGTCCTCCACACAGACATTGATGGTATTATTCAGATCCATGTTCAATTTATCACTTAGTTTGAAAATTGTGGGTTGATTAAAATCTGGAGCCCTCAGTGTACCTGCCACCTAGCCACACAGTAAGCTCCTGATTTCGGGCAAACCTGACTCCCCTTTTGAAGTCCATTCTTCCAATAGCCATACCACCTCATTGGAGCCTACCTCTCTAATTCTCACTTCAAAACCCAATCCCACAAGACCCATATCAATTCCAACCCCAGTGGAGTAAAGGGTTAATTATCCTGCTATTCTAATAACAGCTACTGAGCATGGATCTATGTCACAATGATGTCAGATCACATAGGACTGAGACCTCAAGATATTGGAGCAGAAATAAGATATTCAACCCATCTGCTCTGCAATTTAATGGGATCATGGCTGATCTGATAATCCTCAAAGTCACTTTCCTGCCTTTTCACCATAACTCTCGATTCCTTACTGATTAAAAAAGTTATCTATCTCAGTCTTGAATATACTAATCAGCACTCTCGGACAGGAGGAATTCCTCCTCCTCTCTGTCTTAAGTGTGTGACCCTATACCCTGAGATTTTGCCTTCTGGTCTGAGGCTCTTCCAGAACCTTTCTGTATCTATCCCACCAGATACCCAAAGAATCTTGTGTGTTTCAACAACGTTGCCTCTCATTCTTCTAAATTCCGATGAGTACAGGTCCAACCTCCTCAACCTGTCCTCATAAAACAGTCCCTCCAAACCCTGACTCAATGTCGTGATCTTGTTTTGAGCTGCCTCCAATGCCAGTATATCTTGTGTGCTATGTTGTCATTGGATGTTTTTTCAAGAGGGGTTGTAAAAGGCAGAGGTTCCGATTTGTCTGGGGTTTGGGGGTCTTTGCTAATGGCCGACAGATATTGCCTGAGGCAACAACTGTGGAGGCCCTTAGTTTTTTAAAAACTCTTGCACAATGAAAGGGCTGTGGCCAATTCTCCCAGCTCAGGGTTTTCTGGTTTGGTTTGATTTTAGCAAGCAGTCTGCTGAAAGCTGCTGGTCAAGGAAAGCTGCTGGGAGAAAAGGTTCCCTGATTCAACAAATGTTTCTGGCTGACTCTCTCTCTGTCTCTCTTTAACATCTCTCCTGTAAGAACCTGGGTTTGAATTTACCTTTTTGCCAAAGTGTGTGTTTATGGGGACGTTGCAGGAAATTAGAACGGCATTATTAAGTTGCGATAGAGTCTGTTGAGTTTTCAGACAGGTTAAGTTATTCTCTATTCTGTTCTGTTTTGTTCGTGTTTCATTCGGTAGTCTGTAAATAAATTTGGTTTTGTTTAAAACAGAATGGTCTGACCAGCTGAATCACTTCTGGAATATCTGGGCTAACTTCTTAAAATGTTTTGTGGGGGTCTGGCCTGGTCCGTAACAATCCTTTTGAACATAAAGGATCAAAATCTCTTCACAGTATCCTAGCTGTGGTCTAGTGCTATGTACAGTTTTAACAAAGCCTCCTAACTTTTATATTCCACTTCCTTTGAAATAAAGGCCAATTTTCCTTCCCTATTACCTGCTGAACTTGGCTGATCACATTTTGTGATTCTTGAATGAAGATACCCAAAGTCTGTCTCTTTCTGCAGTCTTTAGAGTCATAGATAGAGTCGTGGTGATGTCCAGCATGGAAACAGACCCTTCAGTCCAATCCGTCCAAGCTGACCAGATATCCCAACCCAATCTAGTCCCACCTGCCATCACCCGGCCCATATCCCTCCAAACCCTTCCTATTCATATACCCATCCAAATGCCTCTTAAACGTTGCAATTGTACCAGCCTCCACCACTTCCTCTGGCAGCTCATTCCATACACGTACCACCCTCTGTGTGAAAATGTTGCCCCTTAGGTCTCTTTTATATCTTTTCCGTCTCAAACTAAACCTATGCCCTGTAGTTCTGGACTCCCCCACCCCAGGGAAAAGACTTTTTCTATTTATCCTATCCATGTCCCTTAATTTTGTAAACTTCTATAAGGTCACCCCTCAGCCTCTGATGCTCCAGGGAAAACAGCCCCAGCCTGTTCAGCCTCTCCCTGTAGCTCAAATCCTCCAACCGTGGCAACATCCTTGTAAATCTTTTCTGAACCCTTTCAAGTTTCACAACATCTTTCCGATAGGAAGGAGACCAGAATTGCATGCAATATTCCAACAGTGGCCTAACCAATGTCCTGTACAGCCGCAACATGACCTCCTCTTCGCTGTCCACTACACCTCCAATTTTGGTGTCATCTGCAAACTTATTAACTGTGCCTCTTATGCTTGCATCCTTCGGCCCAACAAGGCCCTTCGGCCCAACAAGTCCACACCAACCCTCCGAAGAACAACCCACCCAGAACCATTCCACTACATTTACCCCTTCACCTAACACTATGGGCAATTCACCTGACCTGCACATCTTTGGACTGCAAGAGGAAACCGGAGCACCCGGATGAAGCCCACGCAGACACGGGGAGAATGTGCAAACTCCACACAGACACTTGCTCGAGCTTCTTCAAAAAGCTCAATCAAATTTGTGAGACACGATTTCCCAGGCACAAAGCCACGTTGACTATCCCTAATCAGTCCTTGCCTTTCCAAATACATGTACATCCTGTCCTTCAGGATTTCCTCCAACCAGTTGCCCACCACCGACGTCAGGCTCACTGGTCTATAGTTCCCTGGCTTGTCCTCACCACTCTTCTTAAACAATGGCACCACATTAGCCAACCTCCAGTCTTCCAGCACCTCACTTGTGACTTTCAATGATACAAATATCTCAGCAAGAGGCCCAGCAATCACTTCTCTAGCTTCCCACAGCGTTCTAGGGTACACCTGATCTGGTCCTGGGGATTTATCCACCTTTATGCATTTCAAGACATCCAGCACTTCCTCCAATATAATATGGACATTTTGCAAGGTCTCACCATCTATTTCCCTAAAGTCAATATCTTCCATATCCTTTTCCACAGTAACTACTGATGTAAAATACTCGTTTAGTGTCTCCCCCATTTTCTGCAACTCCCCACAAAGGCCGTCTTGCTGATCTTTGAGGGGCCCTATTCTCTCCCTAGTTTCCCTTTTGTCCTTAATGCATTTGTAAAAACCCTTTGGATTCTCCTTAATTCTATTTGCCAAAACTATCTCATGTTCCTGTTTTGCCCTCCTGATTTCCCTCTTAAGTATACTTCTACTGCCTTTATACTCTTCTAAGGATTCACTCAATCTATCCTGTCTATACCTGACATATGCTTCCTTCTTTTTCTTAACCAAACCCTCAATTTCTTTAGTCATTCAGCATTCCCTATACTTACCAGCCTTTCTATTCACCCTAACAGGAATGTACTTTCTCTGGATTCTCATTATCTCATTTTCCAGCTGTCCCTTTCCCTGTGAATATCTGCCCCCAATCAGCTTTTGAAAGTTCTTGCCTAATACCATCAAAATTGGCCTTTCTCCAATTTAGAACTTCAACTTTTAGATCTGGTCTATC